>NC_137146.1:27532467-27909967 GCF_949319135.1 Squalius cephalus
TACCGACATTCTTCAAAATATCTTCATTCATGTTCAACCGAAGAAAGAAACTCACACAGGTTTGAAACAACTTGAGGGTGAGTAAATGATGACAGAATTTTCATTTTTAAGCAAACTATCCCTTTAAGTAATATTTGTTCTTTTTAATGATGCCTAATGCACTTTATGGATTCAATGGATTTAGGTATGCATTAATAATAAAGTTCTGGCTAATAATACGCCAATCATTGTTTTTATATTATTAGGCCAATAACTATTAAATGGTCAATATTAAAATATGAATAATAATACAAAATAAAAATAAAATCAATGAATGTAGGCATTATAATGCACATTTAACAGTGTTATTAAATCATTAGTGATTAACTTTAAAGGGATAGTTTGCCCAGAAATGAAAATGTGTCTTTATTGGGTGAACTATGGCTTTATGTGAGCATTGCAACATGCACAATTACATCCAATTAGGGCTGGGCGATATGGCTGAAAACTGTATCACGATATAAGTGTTTCATATCGGTCGATATCGATAATTATTGAAATTTTTTATAACATATTTAAAATAAGGACCAGTCCAGGAGACAAATATATTACATTTAAAGATTTTTTATTTTAAACTTAACCTACCTCTGATTATAATCCCATCAGTTATGAAGGCAGAAATGTCAACACGACCATGGAAAACTCAAAAGTCTAAAATCACAATGAACACTTAACAATTATCTCTTAACATTAAGGTGCAAAATTAAAGAATACGTAAGAAATGCTTTATAAAGGGGTGGGTGATATGGCAAAAATATAATATTACGATTTCTTTCAGGAAAATCACGATTCACGATTTTATCACAATTCTTTTTTATGTTGGTTTTACTATTTTGTGACTGAGCATTGCAGCCAAACTAATGTCCATATTTTAAAAACAAAGCCTTAGGTAACAAAATATAAAATAAAAAAGAATGGCAGACAGGGGCGAAGATAAAAAATGTTCTCATTATTTTCTTTGTTATTAAATATTAAGATCAAAGATACACATTACACATACACAACTTAATATACAAATTAAAAAAACAGTGCTTTATGTTTTCAGCTACAGTAGGTGTGTTTAACAGTAGCATTGCAGAAAGTAATTAAATGAACAAATATGAAAATAAAACAAAACAGACTTCACTGTATAAATTATACATTGATACTTATTAAAGCTATTAGTAAAGTTATCAGTCAAGAGCAGTGAGTGATTTTCTCTTTACATTTTGTTGTTTTATTAACATTAAAGGGATAGTTCTCCTAAAAATTCTAATTTTCATAATTTACTCTCTCACGTTGTTTTAAACTCGAATAAGTTTATTTCTTCTGTTGAAAATAAAAGTTATTTGGAAGAATGACCAACAGTTGATGTACCCCAGTGACTTCCATAGTATATTTTTCTCCTATGGAAGTCAATGGGGACCAGCTACTGTTTGGATACCCACATTCTTCAAAATATTAATATTAGAAAATATTAGAAGGAAATGAATACAGGTTTGGAACAACATTAGAGTGCGTAAATAATGAGATTTATTTCATAAAATTAGACGCGCGACGCGTCTAATATACACGCATTTGACAAGCAGATTTTCTCTAAATTTTCTCAAGTTTGCTTTCACTTTAGACATATCCGACTAGTTTATGTAAACCTTGTGTGTATAACAGTATTAGCACAATAAGACTCGAAAGACAGGCTTTTAGTGCATGTGAGCTTCACATAACTACGCGCTGAGAAACGCACACGCTAGAACAGCGCATCAGCAGCACGCGAATGACAGAGAAACTGACGACGGTCTTGCATAATCTGCAGACGACATTGGTCAGACTACGGTCAGACTTGAAGTCAGGCGAGCTGACTTTTCCTGTTTTATCTAGTTACTAGAGAGTGAGTGCCTTTGTTCATGCAATCAAACTTGCTTTGCTGGTTTCTTCCGACGAAAAAAAAAAAAAATTATCGAACGTTTTATCGAACGCATTTTTTATTGATATTGATTACGTGTCTATCGCGATACATATCGTTATCGTTTTATCGCCCAGCCCTACATCCAATATCAGTCTAATCGACAGCACATACTCAATAAACCAAAAATACTGTCTAATAACTCGCATATCAATTCACTTAATTCTCTCTTCGTAAATTAGGCCCCTTGTGGATTTCAATTCTTTATGAATTTATTCAAGAACAGTGCACAAATCCACTCTGCCTAAAATGTTTCATCAATGAGGTATTAATGAATTGCATTAATATTAATATTTGTATGCAGGCAAACCGAAAGGATTACAAAAGTAAGAGCTCTAAGCCTGTTAACACGAACGCTGGCAGACTTTAAGGAGAATCACACTGGAGACTCAAAGCTCTATGGAAACTGAGTGGGTGGGAGAATATTATCCTTTGCCTGTCAGCTTGTTATTCTGCAAACACTTTAAGCCTTTTATAGCTATTTGTAATATAAATGCATCATGATGATGATAGAATATCTGAACAATAACCTGGAATGATATTATGGCTTGATTTTCCCATATTAGATGAAGTGTTGAGGTGAGAAGCAGGGGATGTATCGAATGACACACTTTCAAACTGCTCATACTTTTTCTGCAGTATGAACAGAGGCGGACAGAGTACACAGCTTCATTACTTGAGTAAAAGTACAGATACCCCTTGCTAAATTTTACTCAAGTACAAGTAAAAGTGCTACAGTCAGATGTCTACTTAAGTAAAAGTACTGAAGTACTTGTTTTTAAAAGTACTTGAGTATCAAGAGTACAAGAGTACATTTTCTAAATATTGCATTACTACTGCCACAGTGCTTACATTGGTAAACACAGCAAACACTTGAAGCGAAAACTATCATTGGGCCCTTTTTTAACGATCTGAAACACAAGTATCAAGCACGAAACGCAAGTAACTTTGTGGGCGGGTCTCGGGCGCTGTTGCTATTATACCGGCGGGATAAATGACTCTTGTGCCCGACACAAATCTAAAATGTGTTGGTCTGAAGTCGCTTCATTACTCATAGGTGTGGTTTGGGCGTAACGTGAAATAAACCAATCAGAGCGTCATCTCACATTCCCTTTAAGAGCAGGCGCGCTTGTTCCATGGCGGATTGCTATTATAACGGTGGATTTGCCAGGAGCGGTTCACAGACGAGGAGACCGGCGTTCTCGTCAGGGCCGTAAAACACAGAGAAGTGACATTGGGGATGGAGAAACACACCCAGATTAGCTTCGGTTAAACAGGCGTATAATAATTTGGGCAAATGTGTAAGCTATATGCTTTTATAATAATCTATCTATCTATCTATCTATCTATCTATCTATTGTAATAATGTATGATTTGCAAAAATGAAAACTGCTGCTGTGTGTAGATGAGAGAATCAAAGTGTATGTGCGTTGTGCACACGCTACATTATGGCCAAGCATGCGCCCTTAAAATAGCATCTGAATAACATGAGCAACGCGCCACTGACTTTAGACGAGGTTTCTCCTGGTCAGTGGCGGAATTGTTTTCTAAACCTGCAAAATAGCACCAGGGAACGTTTGCGCCGGAACACGCCTCCTCTTTTCGCTGAACCGCCCCCGAGAAGCGAAAGTGTATTTTCTAGTTTACCGACGTGTGTCTGTGGAGGGAAAAAAGTCCACTGTGCGCGGGTGAGAAATAGGAATGATACATGCGTCGGTGTACAAAGTCAATTGCACTGGGTGCAAGATAGGGCCCATTAACTTGTTCAGAAAATGTAAATAGTCTGGCGAGGTGGGGCCACGGGTTGGCACATTCCCGGGATGGACCTGCTGCTCTTCATCCCTTGTTTCGTCTCTTATCTAAATCTGACCATGGAGTTGACTTTGGCGGAAAGCTGAAGGTGATTGCTGATAGGATGTCTCAATCAGTGGCGTCTGCGCAATCCAATCACGTTTGAGAGGGAAACACCAAATTGAGGATTTCTGAGATTTTTCTTTGTTCCTTTTTTTTTTTTTTTAGAAGAAGTAACGGGTACTCACGGTTATGGATAGAAATGTAGTGGAGTAAAGAGTACAATATTTGCCTCTCAAATGTACTTGAGTAAAGTCATGAGTACTCCCCAAAAATGATACTCGAGTAAAGTACAGATCCCTCAAAATTGTATGTGTATTGTATAAATTATATGAATGCATATATTGATATAATATGCAGAAGCACAACAGAGCGCACAGTGTGAGATTCTGCATCCCAGAAAGCAATGCACTTGACTTGACCTTTCTTTTCCACTGTGATATAAGAATATCAACCACGACGTCACGTTTCTCATCATAATGGATCTGACCAAAGGCTTTTAGACAAACTTGTTCAAAGGTTCAAACCCTGGAAGAGCTGATCCATCACCACTGTGCCCTTGATCAACACAATTAACCTGGGGTGAAGACTCAGGGGTGTACAGCCTTCTCTATAAACCCTGAGGATCTTGATTATCATGTTTAGGTTTCTAATTAGAGTTTGGACTGTGGACCTCCAGGAGCAGGGTTTGACACCTTTGGCCTAGACTTAGGGTACGTTTACAAGACAATAATGTACTAAAAACGGAAAAGTTTCTCCTTTATGTTTTTTTTGCGTACAGACGACAACTTTGTCAAAACTCTCCTGTTCGCATGGATCCACAAACACTGTCTGTATTCTGCAGCCAGGCCAGTAGTTGGTGATGAACAAAGAAACACTACACACCTACAGACTGAACACATGCACATGCGTAGTGTTGCCTTCACCGTTTTCACAGATTCACGCTTTTGTAATTTGATGATAACGGTATCGTATTCAAAAACTTGCACTTTGAAACCTGTTTTCTACATTTTGCATTTTCAGGACCGCAAAAACACTGTTATCGTGTAAATAAACAGCCAAAAAGCATAAAAAAGTTTTAAAAATTTTTTTGTTGAAAATGGTGTTGTGTCAACAATGGTGTTGTGTGTTGTGGATAGAATTTATCTATTTCAGCATTTATCTGAAATAGAAAGCTTTTGTAACATTATAAATGTCTTTACCTTCCCTTTTGATCAATTTAATGCATTCTTGCTGAATAAAAGTATTTGTTTCTTTAATTTATTTTAGGAAAAATACTTTGAAAACTTTTGAATGGTAGTGTATAATGTAACAAATGTGTTCTATTTAAGATAAATGCTATTATTTTGAACTTTTCATGCATCAAAGCCTTTATAATATAATATATATATATATATAATACTATGCATTCTTCATATCTTCTAAGAATATAATGAGATTCATTTTATTCAAAATAATAAAGCATCTGCCAGGATCCGCCTGTACGAACCACAAACACTATTGCTTAAATGGCACGAGCCTGTGTTGCTGATAAACACATGTAAATTCGTGTCATTACCTGTAGTTATACGAGGGGAATCTCTTGCTCTCTTTCAGAAGCATTCTGTAGAGTGAAAGTACATGCTCTCTGCTGGACGCCGCCATGATGGAAACAGAGCTGTCAGTTCGACGCAAGGACCCAAGAACAGCTACAGGAGGCGCGCCTGAACACATACACGCTATTTAGCGTTAAAATATACGATCCAAGCTGATTTTCAAGTTTAATTGATACAGTTTTTTCATAAGTAAAATATCATAAGGTAATACAGTGTTGTAAATTAATGTATACTATGAGATGTGTTGTTTATATTGATCAGGCACATCAGCAGTCGTCTCAATAACAGCACGCGCTTCCAGATAGAGGTGAGTGAGGGGTTGTTCTGTAGTTTCATGCGTTGATTTGCACACATTTATTCTGTTTTTGTGAATTATTACGAGAGAATTGCTGTCACTGTGAGCATTTGGCGGCTGTTATTTGAAGTGTGGCTTTTCAGTATTGAGTTGTCCGTTTGAGTATAAATTACAGGCTAGCTAGCTTGTTCATGAGTCTGAGCAGATTAATCTCAATGAAACTCCTCACACTAACAAAAAAACAATATATATGTTGTTTATATTGGTATTTATCCTGCCATAAACTATATCTGACTCTTTAAATTAAGTCATCATGTGATTTTATGTGACAGTGTTAGATTTACTGTTCACTATTGTTTTCCCACTGCTGCTTTTTATATTTACATGTTACAAATAGCACTTTTGTGTGTGAACAGTGAACTTTTTTTGTGATAATAACGGAAATAACTGAGCTTTGGTGTGTATAATTTAAATTATTGATATGTTTTTGGTCTCATTAACCTGTTACTGTCATCCATATTTGAAATATTATAAACTACCAATCACTGGCTTCTGTTTCTCTGAGTGAGTTCACGTAGTGTAACAGCACAGCGCTTCTGGTTCGTACGTCAGAACGGAGGCTCACTATTGGCCAGCATCACACACATGACCAGCGTCGGCCAATAGTGAGCCTACATTCTGACGTACAACCCAGAAGCGCTGCACTGTTACACTACGTGAACTCACTCAGAGAAACAGAAGAACATGAATAGTTGAATAAAGTCGTTATTTTTGTTTGTTTTTTTGCGCACACTTGATTAAGGTTGAGCCACTGTAGTCACTTGGACTATTTTAACAATGTCTTTACTAACTTTTCTGGGCTGGCAGATATCGATTACCTTGAGACAGCTCTCACTCCTTCATAGGCTCTGTAGAGGATTTTGTCTTTTAGCTTGTTGTGGGGAAAATGTCTCCATTTTGCTCTTTCAATCGCATAACTTTTATGTCTACATTACATCTCTGTTCTCGCAAAAAGGGAAAAGGGCTCTAGGGAAAAATGTAGTTCTCGGGGGGACGCCCTGGTGGCTAGTTCCTACAACTGTGTTCCTATACCCGATGCAAAAGCCCCTATAGGCAGTAATATTTGATGTTTTGGTTAAGTTGAAACCCAGTTTGTAACTTATGCTGTCTTGCCAAACTCGCATAACCTAAAATATTTTCTAAAAGTTGTCATTAAACAGAAGTTGTTTAATGTCTTTTCTTCTGTATTGTGATGTATATCCAAGTGCAATGGCTTCTCGAACAAGAACAGATGTGGGCGGGGCTTGATTTTGTCTGTGGGGAATTGATTGGATGGTTGTGGTTTGCTATTGGCTGATCTCATGTGAGTGACAGGTTATAGCCCCGCCCTCGTCATCAGAGAAGAGATGTTGCTGCTAAAAGGAGGGGAAGCTATTTTGATTCAAGATTACCAGGTATATGAATAAAAAAAAAAAAAACAATAATAATAATAATAATAATAATGTGTGCAAAGATAAATCATAAATAATAAATACTGCAATATCCCATAAAAAAAATTGTCCATTTTGATTTCCTGTTGACTTTAATGTGCTCCCTGAATGTGTAAAATAATGGTAATGTTTTAATGTATGTCAGTTTAAAATTGTACATGTCATTTGCAGTGGTAATTATATGCTAACATATTACAAGAGTAATATGCCTGAGACATCTTAAGATTGTGGGGGGAAATGGGTTTGCAAAACCCCAGTTCAAAACTCTGTGTGCAATAATTATTATCTCACACATTTATGTGACACATGAAAAAAGAAAACCCTACAAGCAAACAGTTTTGCCTCTTTATATCAGAGAAACTGTATTTTGAATGTGTGTATTTGACAGACGTTCATTCCTGGGAATCAAACCCACAGGCGGCTATTTCAATACTCTGATGTTTGAGCTATTGTATTATGATCATTTACTGACAGATAGAAACAATCTGAGACACTTAGCAGCAGTTTATTGTCTTAGGGATGCATGATATATCGGCCACCATATCGGTTTCGGCCAATATGTTCATTTTTAATGTTATCGTTTTTGGCCCAATACGAAAATTTGGCCGCTATATTAAAGCCGATAAATAATGGATTATTTCCTTCAGTTGAGACTCTTCTGATGTGCACTATTTGCAATGATGGTTTTGAATTGCTTCAGAAAAGGACATACATAAAATTATAATGAGAACATCATTATAACTGTGTGCTTGGGACATGTTTCTTTTTTGTAATCAGGCCCTCAAAAATTATATCGGCCAATATATCGGTTATCGACTTTCAAATATAAAGAATTATGGGTTATCGGTGTTGAACAAAATGTTCATATTGGTGCATCTTATGACCTTAGAAATCCTGGTAAGGACGAGGTTAAGAAAGATGGTGGTGGGGTTTCTTTCTGCTATGCTGTTGTGTTATGCATTACAGGCCTTTGTCTTTAAAGGGATACTCCACTTTTTTTGGAAATAGGCTCATTTTACAACTCCCCCAGAGTTAAACAGTTGAGTTTTACCGTTTTCGAATCCATTCAGCCGAGTTTCTGATATTTAGAAGAATATCAGTAACCAGACAGTTTCTGGTCTCATTGACTTCCATAGTAGGAAAAAATATATACTATGGAAGTCAATGAGACCAGAAACTGTCTGGTTACTGATATTCTTCTAAATATCAGAAACTCGGCTGAATGGATTCGAAAACGGTAAAACTCAACTGTTTAACTCTGGGGGAGTTGTAAAATGAGCCTATTTCCAAAAAAAGTGGAGTATCCCTTTAAAGCCGTGACACACCAAGTCGACGTCAGAGAACTAGTGGCGATGAAAGACGAATTTGTTGCCGCTTTGCGTTGGCTGCATCTAAGCCATAAAGCAGCGCTTGAACACACTGCAAATACTACAGCTGGCTGTAGGGCTAGGCAACAAAAAAATATTTTTTCGATTAATCGTTTTTTAAAATGTTTAAAAATCGATTCTCAAAGGGCACGAATCGATCCATCGAATTCTCCATATTTATTTAACTATCACCCAAAAGCCAGTATTAGTTTTCCTCCACTGTTCATAGGCTTGCAGCCTCTGTTACAGCTAATGCTGTGAGATTTTATGTTTGTTTTATCTTAAACATAAAATAACCTGATCCTGTTTGATCAAGGCATGTGAAAATCCTGTCTATTCATTGTATGCATTGTGAAATATAGAGTTGGCTTCTGTTTTAATGTACCCAAGTGTACCTAAAATAAAACGAGTATAATATACAGATTTGTGGCTCTTAATTTCTTTTTATTAATTAACCACTTGTAAACTTATGTACAAATAAATATAAATATAGGATTTGTGTTAAATCTATATTCATTGAGTCGAATTAAAGGGGTGGTAAAATGCCCTTTTCACAAGATGTAAAATAAGTCTCTGATGTCCCCAGAGTGTGTGTGTGAAGTTTTAGCACAAAATACCCCACAGATATTTTTATATAGCATGTTAAAGTTGTCACTTTTTGAGGGTTTGCAAAAACGCACTGTTTTGTGCCTGGCCCTTTAAATGCAAATGAGCTGCTGCAGAGGGCGGGGTTTCAAGAGCTCGTGTGTTAGCAGCTGCGATTACCACGCAGACACACTAAAATGACAGAAACTGTTCTGCCTTTAATGTTAAAACGGAGTCAGACAAAGATGGAGAGACTCAAGAAGAAGTGACAACATGTAGAATGCAACAGGACGTCTCTGAATGGTTAATTGATGAATTTATGTTACTGATGTGGAGTTAACTATCTTCAATTAGCATATTCTGTCATGGTAATCTATAAATCACTCGTATAGGAACTGTTGTGAGATGCACACAGAGACATGTGAAAAGACTGATGCTAAAGTTTGAGCTGACTCACAAATGTACTCTTATACAACTTTTCCTCTTCTCGACATGGACTGCGTGTTCCCGGGGGCGGGGTTTATGTAAATTTTAGGGTTAGTGATGTCACTAACCCTGGAGGAATGTTGTGTAGTCCCTACCAGGCGTTTGTTGTAGTCCTTTTCTTTAAAAGCAAATATCTACCTTTGCTTTGAACTTTGAGCGTTGTAACTTTGCAGATGTTGTTTATGCTCAAACAGCAACATTACACACTAAAGTTAGAAAAGTGAAATCATAATCAACCACCCCTTTAAGAATCGAATTCGGGAATCGAATAGGAACATCTGAATCGATACCCAGCCCTAGCTGACTGCCAGCCATGTGTGTTCTGCGTGTAAGGAAGTAATTGTCTATAGAGAGCCTAAGTCCCTCCCCTTCTGGTGGAACACCATGGGACCTTATTTCGGAAAAATATTGTATGGTAGTCAATGGCGAGAGACAACAAATATTTTGATCTCGTCTGAATTGTGCCCTGAATTACACATATGATGTTTGTCAATTTAAAAGATACATTTTAAAGTCAAGAAAGTCGCAGTTTGATGTAAAACTGTTGAGGTATAAGACTGTGAAAATACGTAATTACAAAGACTACAAACCCAAAAGGCGCACATGTGGCGTCATACCTTTTCTCTCAATGAATGAAGCTAACTTTACTGAAGCTAACGTCTGTCATTTTTTCTATAGTCTTACATTATAATCATAACGTTACGCCATCATGCCTGAGTGTTTTGGAAGAACGAGGTGAAGCGCGCTAAGGTGACAGCCATGTTGGTGGTGTACATAGTGCGAGACGAGAGATGTAGTTCATTGAGCGATTTTCACATAAAACTAAATGTTACTCTTCTGTTTTATGACAAACTGCGACTTTCTTGACTTTCATAATTGTCTTTTAAATTGACAAACATCATATGTGTAATTCAGGGCACAGTTCAGACGGAATAAAAAGATAAGTTGTCTCTCGCCATTGACTACCATACATATTTTTTCCAAAATAAGGTCCCATGGTGTTCCACCGGAAGGGGAGGGACTCAGGCTCTCTATATCATCATCAGCCAATCAATTGTCAAAAAGGGAAACTGAAACTGCAGATATACCCTACAAACTGTAAACAATGCAGCGCTTGCTTACCATTTCGAATATCAATCATGCTGATCACTTCATTCCAGGCGGCTCATGTTGGTATGAAAATATTCCCGTATTTGAATGCTCAGGGAAGATGACGTAAAATTAGAACAGCTTTTTGTCTGTGCCGTCTAGACTTCGTCTTGAAGCCAGCGATCTCTCTCACCGACGGCCCGACGCGATTCAACACGCGAAATCCCGTCGACGTGTGGAAAACATCGCAAAACCTAGCCTGACAAACGCTCGACGTTGGCAGACATTTGGCTTTGTGTCACGGCCTTTATTTTGACAGTGACTTCCATTTTAAGTCGTGTCATCTTCATTTATATAGCGCTTTTAACAATATAGATCGTTTCAAAGCAGCTTTACAGGGAAATTACCGTAACAGATTTTTTTGGCTTCACAGCAGCTCTAGGATAAAGTTATTTTCCAGCTAAAGCTAGTTTTTGGTTGATTCACTTCCATTGCAAAGATCATTTAGGGTCCGCTTACACAACACCGTTTCATCTGAAAACAGTAAACTTGAAATGTGTTCTGGCTGTTGGTTTGCACGACAACAGTGTTTGGTGGCTCAGTGTTTTACCACTTTCCACTTCCGTTTCGAGCTAAAAACCTACATCAATTACATTGCACTTTTGCTAATAAGCAGACAGTTGCAAATCCACAAATTGCACTTTAATCTGTTTAACGCGATGTAAAATGAAGCCATGATCCTTCCTGGAGCCGTGAGTTTCCAGGCAGCTTTCCTCAGAAACCCATCAGATCAACCATGGATTTGCAGATCTGTAAGTTTTAGAGCTTCCAATAATGTCCACTTTCTCTGTGAAATGCTGGCTAAGGGAATCAAATGCCACACTGTCTGGTGAAGAGTCGATGTTTGAAGATCCTTGTTCTAAAATTAAAGTGTGAAGTAAGTCACATCTCAAACGAATGTCACTGTGATGTGTTAAAATCTGCTGGAGATGTTATGAGAGGTTATTTTACGACTGCCATCAGTAAATTAAATGCTTTTTTTCTGATTCAGCAGGGTTGAACATGGAGAGTGTGTATATATATATATATATACACTCACCTAAAGGATTATTAGGAACACCATATTAATACTGTGTTTGACCCCCTTTCGCCTTCAGAACTGCCTTAATTCTACGTGGCATTGATTCAACAAGGTGCTGAAAGTATTCTTTAGAAATGTTGGCCCATATTGATAGGATAGCATCTTGCAGTTGATGGAGATTTGTGGGATGCACATCCAGGGCACGAAGCTCCCGTTCCACCACATCCCAAAGATGCTCTATTGGGTTGAGATCTGGTGACTGTGGGGGCCATTTTAGTACAGTGAACTCATTGTCATGGTCAAGAAACCAATTTGAAATGATTTGAGCTTTGTGACATGGTGCATTATCCTGCTGGAAGTAGCCATCAGAGGATGGGTACATGGTGGTCATAAAGGGATGGACATGGTCAGAAACAATGCTCAGGTAGGCCGTGGCATTTAAACGATGCCCAATTGGCACTAAGGGGCCTAAAGTGTGCCAAGAAAACATCCCCCACACCATTACACCACCACCACCAGCCTGCACAGTGGTAACAAGGCATGATGGATCCATGTTCTCATTCTGTTTACGCCAAATTCTGACTCTACCATCTGAATGTCTCAACAGAAATCGAGACTCATCAGACCAGGCAACATTTTTCCAGTCTTCAACTGTCCAATTTTGGTGAGCTCGTGCAAATTGTAGCCTCTTTTTCCTATTTGTAGTGGAGATGAGTGGTACCCGGTGGGGTCTTCTGCTGTTGTATCCCATCCGCCTCAAGGTTGTGCGTGTTGTGGCTTCACAAATGCTTTGCTGCATACCTCGGTTGTAACGAGTGGTTATTTGAGTCAAAGTTGCTCTTCTATCAGCTTGAATCAGTCGGCCCATTCTCCTCTGACCTCTAGCATCAACAAGGCATTTTCGCCCACAGGACTGCCGCATACTGGATGTTTTTCCCTTTTCACACCATTCTTTGTAAACCCTAGAAATGGTTGTGCGTGAAAATCCCAGTAACTGAGCAGATTGTGAAATACTCAGACCGGCCCGTCTGGCACCAACAACCATGCCACGCTCAAAATTGCTTAAATCACCTTTCTTTCCCATTCTGACATTCAGTTTGGAGTTCAGAGATTGTCTTGACCAGGACCACACCCGTAAATGCATTGAAGCAACTGCCATGTGATTGGTTGATTAGATAATTGCATTAATGAGAAATTGAACAGGTGTTCCTAATAATCCTTTAGGTGAGTGTGTGTATATATATATATATATATATATATAATATATATATATAGGCTATATATATATATATATATATAATGTGTGTGTGTGTGTGTGTGTGTGTGTGTGTGTGTGTGTGTGTGTGTGTGAAATGAACTGTATAGCACTGTTGTATTGAGACACTGATGACTGTTGTTGCATTTGGCACTTTTATGTGTGGCCAGTATGTCTGTAATGGGCTGTAAACTGGTGTTGGCGACAAAATCAAACATTTTTGTTTAAAAAGTATTGTGCATCCCTTTTTGAAAGTGACTTTTGTGTGAGCTGGGCTTAATGCATCTGTTGTACTATTGACACATTTCACATGAGATCCTTGGAAATGTAGAGAAGGGGAGACGACAGCAAATAAAATTGTTGTATTTTCAGGCTGGCTTATTTGGCAGATAAAGGCCAATTTTCCAGTTAAATCAAGCTTTTATGACCCCAAATGGACTTTCATCCAACTAAACAACGTCTACTGTTCCTCCATTAACAGTTTTTCACGTGACTTCTCCAAGATGCCTTTCGAGTTACTTTCACACTCTCAGTTTAAATGGCAATCTCATGTGTAGTTGAATCTAAAGAGAAGCCAGATGTATTGTGTGTGTGTGTGTGTGTGTGTGTGTGTGTGTGTGTGTGTGTGTGTGTCACCTGGATAGTATTCTTCAATTCAAAACCACATCCATTTATGCATGGGTCTGTCCGTGCATATAGTATGCTTGAAAGTTGTACTATTGACACTTGAGATCCTTGGAAATGTGGAGAACAGGAGACGACAGCAAATAAAATGGTTGTTTTCTTTGCTGTGTTTCCATGACTTTCTAATAGAGGGAAAAATATTGAGAGAGATTGATTACAGTCAGAAGAGAAAATGGTGTGAAATTTGCCATCACACCCTCAGGCGTTGTGTTAGACACACCTTTGCAATGTTAATCAGCTTGTTTTTTAATTTAGTGCAGAGGTAATATAACACAAAGTATAGCGTTATGAATATATATTACATTTCTTTATATATAAAAAAAAAAGTATATACAGTGAGGAAAATAAGTATTTGAACACCCTGCTATTTTGCAAGTTCTCCCACTTGGAAATCATGGAGGGGTCTGAAATTGTCATCGTAGGTGCATGTCCACTGTGAGAGACATAATCTAAAAAAAAAAAATCCAGAAATCACAATGTATGATTTTTTAACTATTTATTTGTATGATACAGCTGCAAAGTAAAAATTATTACTTTGATGAGCATATAAAACAAAACAGCTCCTTGGAAAAAATGAAATGTAGCCTAATATTGTAGTAGTTATAAACAAAGGTCTATTTTTAGTTCAGATTAACATTTGAGGGCAGCAATTTTATTCATAATGTCAAAATAAAACCAACGTAATGTTACTTGAAAGCATTATAGCCTACTATTCCTGCCAAACTTCCATGGTTGCAGTTAGTGTTACTACAGTAAATCCATGGTAAATGTTGCAGATCTGTGGACACTGGATAGTTCATTCATGGCACAATGTTTCTTCCTGGCTTCCACGCACTGTTTGATCCGTTAATAATGGAGAAATGTGAATGTTTCTCACTAGATCTCGCAGCAATGTTATTACTTAAGTAGCGAATTCAAATGATTTCTTTACTGGATCTCTTGATCAAGATCGGCTCGCGCTGCTTTGGTCCAAACTGATAAACAACGGTCCGTCAACCACACAATAACGAGTAGCTCAGTTTCGTTCCGCTTGCATTACGTTTGCCATTTGATGTCGGACAATGTTGTGGATATTGCACTACATTTGAAATAACAAAATTTTGGTCGGCAGGAAAAATGGTCCAACGAACCGTTCGGTTTGAAAATGCGTACCGAACACCGAACCGAATCCGCGCTAAAATATCAAGGTGAAAGTCATCATAGCTCGCTTAGTATAGACCCAGCTCCCAACCCAACTTTGAGAATAGATTAACGGCGATATTTTTTTTTATCGCCCGATAAGAGTCTCACGTTAACGCAGCACGTTAACGCCGATAACGGCTCACCACTAATATATATATATGTTGATAACTGTGGAAACAACTCATCTTTGAAAAGTAGCCTACCTTTATGCTACTTAATGTCCTTTAGAGAAACTGTTAATCTCAGTTGTGTTTCTGATGGGTGTTGACCGAATGTCTTTCCTTGAGTGAAATATGGATTTATGGTGATTTTCAGTTTGCAGTCCTTGTGTTCTGTGTGTTTTCAGTGCCAAGGTTTCAGCTTGATTTGTGTTTTTTTATCCAAGGCTCTTTCTCTGCAGATAACAAATCAACCCATCACCATCAGCTTTATGAAAAACACAAGCTGCCTTCAGTCTCCTCTGAGGAACATGTTTCTCTTGCTTTCTCCGTCTCTGAAGCATGAAGAACGGGTCTGTCTTTGACCCGCCGAGATCGATGTCGTGCTCATAACACATGAGTGTAGAGAGATGTTGAGCTCAGCGGGGTTGGGGTGTTGAAGATGAGGTTGGATTTAAAGGGTGTCTGCTCCTCAGCGCTGCTGGAGAAGGTCACAGACGTGTGCTGTGTGCAGATGGCCCTAGCTTTGAGTGGAAAGGTCACCAGCGAGTGGCAGGTCAAGACAACAGACTGTGAAATCGTGTCATCTGATTGAGTTGATCTCTCCATTTGGAGCCCAATTAACAGAGGGAGAAGAAATGACAGCTGATTATGCCCAGGATTATTTAATGCTTTTGTTTGTTTATGTATTTATTTATCTAGTTTTAAATGAAATACAAAGTTTTTTTTTTTTTTTTGTCATGTTAATAAATTGATAAATAAGGAAGAGGAAATGGTGTCCAAAAAGTTGGGTTAAAAAATTTAGATTGATGATAATTAGTTTTCTGAAAAATGCATATTTTATAACAGAGCATAGGAGAAACTGAAGAATAACAGCACACACATAAATACATCAAGATATTATAAATAAAAAATGTATCACACTTGAGCGTTTAAAAATAACAAAAAACAAAACTTGTCTTTTATGCTGTTTTATTTGAAGGCATACAGAACAAATCTATACATTACAAACAATTCCTGTTTTTTAAATAAATGCTCTTTTGAACTTTCTATTCAAAGAATCCTAAGAAATATCATGGATTCCATAAAAATCTGAAGCAGCACAACTGTTTTCAACATTAATAATCAGATTTCTTGAGCATCAAATCATCATATTAGAATGATTTCTGAAGGATCATGTGACACTGAAGACTGGAGTAATGATGCTAAAAATTTGATGACAGGAAGAAATGCATACATTTCAAAATATCACCATAGAAAACAGTTATTATAAATATTATACATTATTTTAAATCTTAATGTATTACACAATATTACAACTTTTAGTCAAATGCAGCAAAATATTTTAAAAAATTGTCCCAACATCAAACTTCTAAACAGTTGTGCATATTTATAGATAATATAATGTTTATTTATATTTATCTATATATATAAAAAAATAAATAAAAAAATCAATCATGTATGAATAAGCCAAAAGTCTTTACAATATTGAGAAACATGTCCAGCTTTTGACTAAAACTGTGTGCATATGTCTAAATTATCCCCATGATACAGATGTTTCACATTACACACCATATCTGATCTGGACCTGTACAGTTATGTTTCACATATGTATCAGAGCTCTTTCATCAGTGCTGTAAAATATTCAGGCTGGCTTATTTAGCAGACGAAGACCAATTTTCCTGTTAAATCAAGCTTTTATGACTCCAAATGGACTTTCATGCAACTTGACAACGTCAACTGTTCCTCCATTAACAGTTTTTCATGTGACTTCTCCAAGATGCCTTTCGAGTTACTTTCACACATCTCAGTTTAAATGGCAATCTCATGTGTAGTTGAATCTAAAGAGAAGCCAGATGTATTGTTTTGTGTGTGTGTGTGTGTGTGTGTGTGTGTGTGTGTGTGTGTGTGTGTGTGTGTGTGTGTGTGTGTGTGTGTGTGTGTGTGTGTGTGTGTGTGTGTGTGTGTGTGTGTGTGTGTGTGTTGGTTTGTCACCTGGATAATATTCTTCAATTCAAAACCACATCCATTAATGCATGGGTCCGTCTGTGCATATTGAAAGTAGATCAGAGATCAGTGCTGTTTTGGCAAGACTGTCTTGTTAGATGATTCTTGTTTTCATGTTGATGACATGCCTTTTTCACTGTAGATGTTGTGGAGATTGAGACAGCTTGTTAGTGTGCTTTGTTTCTCCTTTTTTGTCTACCGATTGTCATTCTTCCCTCGCAGCATCATCGAAAATACAGAGTCTTTTTCTCTCTTCACTTGAAAATCTCTCAGTCAATCTCTTTCTTAGAGAAACAAAACTTCTCGATGACAGCTGAGGCCGCCTTCGGTTCTGTTTTATGTGTATTTCTTTCTTTTTTTTTCTCTCTGATATTTGTTTCTCATTAGTTTTTCATTAGTGCTTGATCCTGGAACAATATTCCAATCAACCAATCAGTTTTGAGGGATGAGTTTACAAGTTTAGGCTTACAACCAGAGCTTGTTGCTTCTATCATTTCATATCAGTTATTCATTTCCCTCTGATTTTAGGGATAAGTTATGTACATATGTGCTGCACACTTTCCTCTAAAGAACAAAATAAACACGCAACAAAAATGACAGCAGTGAGAAAACCGCAGTTAAGAAAACATCTGATCACAGCGATGTGGACATTTTTGCACAAGCTCTGCAATTCACCGGCATCATGATAGTTTGATTATTAAGTACATTTGAGACTGTAGACTATATAGATCTGACTATGTGAAACTATAGTTTGAATTAATCCAATTTCTTTGAAATCATAAGCATTTGTTTCATGTGTCATATATTGGAAGGGAGGCTCTCGGGAGCGTGTGTAAACACCACAGCCGGATTTTCCAGGTAAAAACGTCCCAAGTGTTTCACATCACACAGTCTTTTATTGTCTACAGGCTTTAGACTACCTCAGGCAAGGTCTTATTTTTTAAGTTTTGCTACAAGCTGTTCACACATCGGCAATAAAAAAAAAAAATGTGATTAAGACTTGACAATTCCCCTTTAAATATATATTTCTTCATTTTTTGTCTTACACATATGAAGAGAATATTTATCCCCCCCCCCCCCCCCCCCCCCCCGAGTTGTCTGTTTGCACTTGCATAAATTTCTCAAAATGTCCTGTTCTTTTTGGCAATGCTAAATTTGAAGGTTCATGCATAATATAGTAATAAAGATGTCTAGAGCAGAAGAAAAGAAGTACCGGGAAACAATAATGCCATCCTCAGGGACAGATAGAGAGCAGAACCATTAATACAGGACAGGAGAGAATTTTCCCATTAAATATATACATATCCTATAGGCTTCTGGAAACCATTTCAGTCATATGATATCATGCAAAGTCTTTTGGTATGACAGAAAAAAAAATATCGGGTAAGTTGGCTTTACAATAAGGTTTCATTCCTACATTAGTTATCATGAACCAACTATAACCCATACATCTACTGCGTGCATTTTGATTTCTAAATTTACTAATACATATTTTAAATGAATCAAAAGTTATATCTGTTTGCACAAGTTAATGCATTAGCATTAACAAAGATTAATAAATGCTGAAAAAATAGTTAATGTAAGCTAATGCATTAACTAATGCTAACAAATGAGATCTTATTGTAAAGTGTTACCCAAAATTGTTATGCTGTTAATTCACTGCACCACACTAATTCTTACATTTTTCTTTTTACATTGAATGCCTGATTTGTCACACCATTTGTCAGCTTAAGGGTTCAGTCTACATATTTTCTGTCCTGTTCGGATCGGTTAATTTTCTCCGCTCCCTGAGGACGACTTCTGTCTTTGCTCTGTCAGCATTAATGCTTTCTTTCAACTTTTATATTCTCTCTGCACTTGACATCTTTATAGTCCCTGAGCGAAGGAAAAGGTGCAGTGAAAAAAAAAAGTTAGAAAGAAAAGCTATTGGGAGACACAGGGCTATACACAGTATTATGTTGCTATATATATTATATTGATACATTATTTTTTATATTCTATATGTATTATTGACTTTAGAGGGATGGTTCGGAGTAAAATCAACCTAGGGTCCTTTGCACCATAACCTCGAGGCAAACACCGAACATTATTAAAGTTAGAGCTTATTTAGAGATATCAGCCGGATGGTTTAGTGCAGGCGCTAATGGATCCAAGGCTGTATCTGGTAAATTACCCCACTAATAATGCCCAGAATGGACCAAACTTCTACAGTAGTACAAATAGGTTCTGTACTCATAAAACGAGGCATTGGAAACTTTGTAAGTACATCAAGAGTTTATTTAAATAACACTTGCCTGATGGCTCATGCTACGGATAACCCGGACGTCAAGGTCACTTCCGTTATTTGGGAAAAGCCCGTAAAAGTCCTGGCAAAAGAGCCGTCAGGCAAGTGTTATTTAAATAAACTCTTGATGTACTTACAAACTTTCCAATGCCTCATTTTATGAGTACAGAACCTATTTGTACTACTGTAGACGTTTGGTCCATTCTGGGCATTATTAGTGCGGTAATTTACCAGATACAGCCTTGGATCCATTAGCGCCGGCACTAAGCCATCCGGCTGATATCTCTAAATAAGCTCGAGATAAATAAAAATAAACTTTGGCTCGAGGTCATGGTGCAAAGGACCCTAGGTTGATTTTACTCCGAACCATCCCTTTAATGTGTTTGCTCTGAAATGACAACTATAGGAACTATTACCTATTTTATCTGATACATTAAAACAAAATCTAGCTTGCCTAGAATGTTTTCTACACTTTTGTTCACTAAATGAATAAGACAGAATGATATTTAATCATTTAGGTAATACATATAGTAAATTATCATTGATATCCAATTACATCGTCCTAATGCATAATATGTTTGTGTGATGACTCAAACTATTTGTGGTAATGAATCATATTTCTCAGCATCAGCATTTTTGCAACTCAGTGTGAAATCAGAGGCACTACTAAAATAGCTTAAAGGGGTGGTTGATTATGATTTGACTTTTCTAACTTTAGTTAGTGTGTAATGTTGCTGTTTGAGCATAAAAAACATCAGCAAAGTTACAACGCTCAAAGTTCAAAGCAAAGGGAGATATTTGCTTTTACAGAAATCACTTTTTAAGGACTACAACAAACGGCTGGTAGGGACTACACCACATTCCACCCGGGTTAGTGACATCACCAACCCTAGAATGTACATAAACCCCGCCCCCTGAACACGATTTATAGATTATCCAGGCAAAATATGCTAATGACTAGAAGATAACTCCACATCAGCTGCATAAATTCATCAACTAACCATTCAGAAATGTTGTCTACATGTTGTCTTTTCTTCTTGAGTCTCTCCATCATTGTCTGACTCCGGTTTGAACATAAAAGGCTAAAAGTGTTTGACATTTTCAGTGTGTGTGTGTGTGTGTGTGTGTGTGTGTGTGTGTGTGTAAGGTAAAATGACACACGCTGTTGTAGCTCCGCCCACTGTGCCGGGAGCAGCAGCTCATTTGCATTTAAAGGAACAGACACGAAACGGTGCGTTTTTGCTCACCCTCAAAAAGTGACAATTTTAACATGCTATATAAAAATATCTGTGGGGTATTTTGAGCTGAAACTTCACACACACACTCTGGGGACATCAGAGACTGATTTTACATCTTGTGAAAAGGGCATTATACCATCCCTTTAATCTTTGCACTCTTGAATGAGCCGTGACACTCGCTCGAAAGTCTGCTTCCTAAACAAAATGGTTCAGTTTCGTCGTCCTCGTTTGCTTTCACCAGTACATGCTAAAAATATATATTTTTCCAAAAGGGGGATTTTTGGTTGGTTCCATTTTTTTGGTTCCACAAAGAACCTTTCATGGATCAGTTAATAACATAACCAATTTTCCAACATTTTAACAATCTAAAGAGCCTTTTGATCAATGGAAAGATTCCATGGATGTTAAAGGTTCTTCATGGAACTATCGATGCCAAAAATAACTTTATTTTTAAGAGTGTATTATTTTTGAATACTAGGCCTAAATTATGTACAACATTGTTGGCTATAATTTCAATTCTTTGTCTTTCTAATATCCTATTTCCAGACATTCATTTCAGTGTTAATTTGCAATTGTTGGGCAACTCCATAGAGGACGCAGTTCCATGCAACTTTTAGGCAGGGTGTTTTCAAGACAGCGTGAGCGTTTGTCTCCAGCTTTTCCTCCACCGTTGCCTGGTGAAGGAATTTCCCCATCATGCACTTTCACTGTTGAGCAATGGAGCTTGCATGAGTCGTCACTATCGCAGATCCTGCTGTGTCTGCACTGCATCAACTCGCCACCCACTCGCTTCTGTTAGTGACTGACTGAACCCAGAATGCACTTGAGTGCCAATGATTACTCAGCCTACATCAGTCAGCAAGCCACAAGCTGGCTATGACAAAGCTGCATGTAATGCCCGAGCGCTCAGATCACTAAACCCTGAAGTCTGCTGACTGAACTCCTGGTTCTGACGTCGACTCGGGCCACTGCCGACAGTCGTGTCTTGAGCGTGTGTGTGATTAAGTGGGTGAGGAAGAGGAGGACTGTTTCTTGTCCACTTCAGTGAAGCAGTCAGGCTTAAGTGCCTTTCATTGATTTCCAATGGGATGTTAGTTACGAGCACACATGATTTGTCCTGTGGTTGTTTGGGAAGATTAGGGCTTTCACAAGATTTAGGCTTGGCGATCTTTGTGAATCCAAGAGCAGAGACCCCATTTACACCTTTTGGTTTTGGTTTTAAACTGGATTCAAATCACTCAAACCTCATTCAGAGGTAGAATGCTTGTGATCACATTGCATTTATTGCTAGACCGTCCCTAACAACATCAAATGACTCCCTATATCCAACTTAATCAACCATTGTGCTGTAACAAGGGTTTTACTCTGTGCTGCTTACTCATATATGAATATGAAAATGAACATAAATTTGAGTGAAGTTCAAAAGGCACAATAACAGAACTTTACCAGTTTGATTGATATCAATGACAAATAAGAGTTTCCAGGATAAAGAAAAGGAAAATTACTACAGTGCTACAGTGTAATTACACAAATAATTTATTTTAATTAATAATAATTAATTAATTAATATTAATTGGCTTAGGGTTATTTGCTTGTAATTTTGCATAATTCACTGTTATTGCTATAGTAAGTACATGTAATGTGTAACAAAGACACTGTAAAATCAAGTCTTCTAAAAATTGAGTTTGTGGCAAGATCTTAGAAAAGTACTAATGTTCATTTTAATTTAATGTATTTTTGAAAAAAAAAAAAAAAATCAAGAAAACTTGAAATTTAATGTCGTAAAGTAAAAGTAAAAATATTTTCTGTACAGCTTGAAAACTTTTTCCTGAATTATTAATTTTAAGAATTATTTTTAATTTAAGAATTATTCATTTTTTGGGTGGGTTTCGGGAGTTGTAGCATATTTTACAACCTTAACTTATATTGCCTTTGTCATAAAAGTCTGTTATGTATTTTAAGTGACTTATTGACCATGACAGGGTCTGCATGGGTCCTCCTTGCTATATGATATCATTTTTTATGCAATATGCAAATTGTGGCATATTGCATAAAAAATGCTGGATGGAAAGAAACGCATACATTCTAAAAATGTGCATTGAGCTGGATCATTTTTTATCCAATAAAAAGACATAAACTACGAGGGCAACACATTTACCAAATAAATCCCTCGATGCAAACCAGCATACAGACCAATCGCATTGCACAGCATCTCAAATGTCGGTTTGGTCATTTGGAAATGCCTGAGCCAAAGTCTCTCATCAAAATGATATTCTAGCACAAGTAATTTATTATGATGGACGAAAAAAGAGCCACAGTGACTCCCCCCCCATTGCAGCAACTTCCTTTTTCATTAAATATATTTTTCACCAATTTCCCAGGAAGTGATGCTTTTAAACGATCAAGTGCTTCATTCGCAAATGTTTTATGAGATATTCCAATTTTGCACACAAGTTAAATTCGCAACTTTGTGTGGAAACAGCTATTAAATGATGTGTGTATGCATTGAATGCATACATCATTGTATACTTGTTTTAAACTGGATTTTGAAAGTATTTTTAATACAGTTCATAGATTCGGATTAAATTCGTATCATGTTGTTGACCCTGAATATCAACATGCAGCAGATCACGTACAATAAATGGGAAGTAATACACTGAAGTAGTAAGTGATGCATGTAGTCATGATTTCCTCGAAATCCAGTCATAAGTGGTCACTGGAGATGCATTTCACACACGTTAGTACCATATGTCAATGACGATCTGTCTCAGCGGACCATTTGTGATTGGATCACGCAAGATGGATGGTAATACGAGGTGTAAACAGGGCCTTAGATTTCCCGCTGTCAGTCACAGTTGAGTCGATATTACTAGAACAAGGGTTCCCGCTGATGCCAGTGCCCTGTGATTATTGTCCTTACTACATCCACTCTCAAGAGAGGTGAACGGCTGGTCATTACTCAGCGTGCAGCGTGGATTACGTGGGTTTGAACCCATTGATCTGTGTCTCCTCTGCAGTACCTGGAATAATTCAAACCGGGTAGAGGCTGTGACTGGATCCATAATACGCCTTCCATCGTGGCTTCTCGCTAAACAAGTTTTCTAGCTCTTTCTTCTGTTCTTTCTAGACCGTGTGACATTTTGTCATACCGTGTTGAACATTTCATTGATTTCATTGTGGTGTTGATATTCACTATGCCACACTGAATTTCAGCTGACGAATCTCAAGGGACTCGCGCCAGACTTGAGAAATGCTGCAACGTCTAGAATTTCATTTATGCTAAGACCTGCTAAGACTTGCTTTTGCCAGGAGCATGACACAGGTCTGCTTTGAAACCTTGGTAGAGGAGAAAAACAATAAATTGACTTACTAAAAAGGTGGCTACATCCTGTATACTGTGGATGAATGGATGCCTTGGGAAAATGTGCTTGCCGAAGGGAAATTAGTGTTCAAAATGGATTTGTGTTTGTTCTCATGACTTAATTGCTTTTTCGGTTCATGGTTCGACTTCATTCAAATTACTATTATTATTTCATATTTAGTTTTTCAAAAATATGATAAAGACACAATTGTAACTGGAGGAGGGACAATCAAACTTGTTCATGGTGTACTATTAAGCTGCACAGATTGAAATTGGGCATTCAATTATATGGTACCAGTAATTCCTTATAGTAATAGTCCACCCAATAATGAAAATAATGCTATCATTTAATTGCCCTCGAGCCATCCTAAGTAACTTTCTTCTTTCAGCCGAACATATTATCCTGGCTCTTCCCACATTTGTAATGGCATTGAATAGCACCGAGTTTTTGAGGCTTCAAAAAGCGCTTCCATCCATCTTAAAAGTAATTCATACGACTCCAGTGGGGTGATAAATGCCTTCTGAAGCAAAGCGATGGGTTTTTGTGAGAAAAATGTCAATATTTAAAACTTTATAAACTATAATCACTGGCTTCCGGCAACAGCTGTATGTGCATTCATGAGAGAGGCAAGTTCTGGCGGAAGGGTGACCTCCTTTTAAGACCGAATGCACAGACCGAATATACTGACACACATTCGGTTTCTTTCTCAACTATTCACATAACCAAGAGAATACTTGTCGAGATGGGTATTTTGACATCATTTTGTGTGTATGTGTCCGTTCAAACGCAAGTAAACACGAAAGAGGAATCAATTCAGTGTCCAACCGCGGGGCCTGGTCCGTACGGATCTACTGCAATCCGTTGCACCACTGATAATTACACTCTAAAAAATGCTTGGTTGTTTTAACCCAACTTTGGGTCAAATATGGACAAACCCAGCCGTTGGGTTAAATTTTTAGAGTGTAATGAACACACTTATCATCATGACTGCTATCTTACCAGAGATGGAGACACATCCTACTCCAGTAAGTAAACACGTCCCTGTCCCCAAAAATGTTGGTACTCAAAAGCTCTTCCCTCCACGTTTTCTGCTGCGCATCTTTTGTTTTAAAGGGGTGGTATAATGCCCTTTTCACAAGATGTAAAATAAGTCTCTGATGTCCCCAGAGTGTGTATGTGAAGTTTTAGCTCAAAATACCCCACAGATATTTTTATATAGTAGGCCTATATTAAAATTGTAAATTTTTTAGGGTGAGCAAAAACGCACCATTTTGTCTCTGTCCCTTTAAATGCAAATGAGCTGCTGCTCCCGGCACACAGGGGGCGTAGCTTCAAGAGCTTGTGTCCTTTTACCTCACACAGACATGCACTGAAAATCTTAAACACTTTTAATCTTTTATGTTTAAACCGGATTCAGACAATGATGGAGAGACTCAAGAAGAAGTGACAACATGTAGAAGCAACAGGACATTTCTGAATGGTTAGTTGATGAATTTATGAAGCTGATGTGTAGTTATCTTCTAGTCATTGATTAGCATATTCTGTCTTGATAATCTATCAATCGTGTTCAGTGGGCGGGGTTTATGTAAATTCTAGGGTTGGTGATGTGGTGTAGTCTCTACCAGCCGTTTGTTGTAGTCCTTAAAAAGTGATTTATTTAAAATAAAATATCTCCCTTTGCTTTGAACTTTGAGCATCGTAACTTTGCTGATGTTGTTTATGATCAAACAGCAACATTACACACTAACTAAAGTTAAAAAAGTGAAATCATAATCAACCCTTTATTTTATTTTATTTTATTTTTTATATTCCCAAATTAGCATTCATGCCTAATGTCATTTGATCAAAGTACTGAGATCTGTTGATCAAGAAGGAGAACAGCATGAAAATGAAGGCTCGGGGTATTGTGGAAGTGATGTTGAAGCATTGTTTACAACAGACTCCAATTTTGCCACCATCAGGTTCTCTGCATTGAGACGGGCAGCAGTGCTGGCCACCTTGATCAGTTTATTCAAGCGTTTTCAATCCCCCGAACTGTCGTCGCTCGCACAGCAGAGGAAAGCATGCTTAGGAAAGTACGCTGACCATCACAGTGTGGTCAAATAGGTCAAATTGAAAGTAAAGCCCTACTTGGAAGCTGTTTTCCAACTTTGTTGTTCCTAAAATAGCTGTTGCTGTTGAAGCCATGACCTAGCGGTTGGTGCACATACTTCAGTAAATTGAGCTGTGGTCCTCAAACTTGTTGTTTTAACCCAATCTTTTTCTGAAGTGGTTTTCAGCTCAACAATTCTCCTGTGTGATGGGTGTATGCTATCCGCAACAGGACTCCTAACAGTGTATTTCACAGTCCAACACGATCCACTCAGTTTGTTCAATGAGAAATGTTGTTATTAGTCTGGCCTCAGTCTTTTAGCACAAATTAAACTAGTCTATCTTCACTCTCGGCCCCCAGGCGGTGCATCAGTCAGACAAGGAGCTTCTGCATTTAAAACCATTACTGCCATGAACATGTAATAGAGTAAATGGATGATCGTCCTGAAAGAACCTGGCAGTTTTTCAGCATGATGGCCTCTCGGCATTTGTCAAAGGAAGTGAACGTATTTTCAGCAGATACTGTGGGAAAGAAATGTGTGAATTTATAAATGTAACACATTTTGAGAGAAATGTAGCAAGTCATCAGAAACAGAAGTGTGTATGCAGTGTATATTGTTAAATACATTTTCTTAAAACACACCAAAAACAAGGTCTGGATCATTTTTTGTTGAACTAGTAGGTGTTTTAAGTGAATACAACTCCCCTAAATTGGTTAAGTTAAGAAAATGTCAATTGGAAAAAATACCTAAGGCAGTTGGGCTGCAAACTTCCAAGGGGGACTAAAAAGTATATAAATGAATCAATTATTATCAATATATTTAAATAATGAAATATAATATGATAAAGATAATAAATAATGACATTAAAACAATAGAAATATTTAGTTTTTTCCTCAATAACTTGTTTTCAATTGAGGAACTCATAGAGTTCTTGACACTTCTGAAGTCACAAAATGAATCCTGCCTAATTCATTTAATATCAATACTCCTAGTTTCTGTTAATAAGTAGATTTGCCATAATTATGGCAGAAATACTGGAAATAGCTTAGGCTTCAAATATTGAGCCTTCAAATATTGTGTTGGCCAATGGGGGCTCGAGTCAAAAAGGTTGAAAACCACTGACCTAAGGTGATAAAAATCAACTAAAAGTAGCCAGAGATTATACTAAAATCATTTTGATGACTTGTACCAGTGTAAAACATGGGCTCAGCTCTCTTACCATCTGTGCAAAACATATTTCTTATTCATGCCTTCATTGCAATGCTTTGTTTTCCTGAAGCAGTTATAATACAGCATATTTAGATGTGGTGGTCTACCACCTCGACCTGAATACATGATGTTGGAGTTTGTGTGTGCAAAAGTTGTTCCCAAGAGGATAATTGTGTAGCCTGGAGCTTTAATCACTTTTTTTGTTGGTTTAGCAAGGAGTTAGTAAATACATTACACCGTGCTGCTTTGAGAATGTCCTTCTGTTGGAGTTGTAGCATTTGTTTAGCTGTCATTGAGACAAATTAGCAGGTGTGATAATTGTTTTAAATTGTCTGAGATATAAACCCATAAGAAAGCCTGCTGAGAACAGCTAACGAACAAAGCCATAGTCCATCTCCACATACTAATTTATTAGTAAGCTTATTAATGTGCAGATTCACCTTGGGTGTCTTCAAGCTGAAGTGTCTTATTTCTTTGATTATGAAGACCCCCCCCAAAAAATGTTCTATTATTTTAATATGAGGAGACAAGTCATTTAGTAGGTTATTTTCCCTGAAAGTTAAAAAACTGTGACTGTTTTCACCACAGAAAATATTTCTAAGGTAATTGCGACATTTTCTCTCATAATTATACATCTCACAATTCTGAGAAAAATGTCAGTTTTTATATATCGGAATTCTGATTTTATTTTCCTTCTATTTTTATGTCGCAATTGCCTTTAATTATTTTACTTAGTGGAAACAAGCTTCCATAGCATTGATTATCTGGTTTGTGGAGGGTAAAAGAAATCATTGTGTCCTTATCTTCATATAGAGATCCTGTTGCCCATCTACGGTCTTTGTCATTAAAAGTTGGCAAGTAGGCCAAACATAAAATAAAGGAACTTGTTATTGCCAGCCATACCACACATCTCCTGTTGAGAAGCGTGCTAATAAATTGAGTGGATGTTATCGCAGTGGTCCGACTGTGGGGAGCGCTCCTCTCAGACTTACAGAGGCTTGTTGCTCTGTAGGACGCTCCCATCTGCTCCATATAGCTCTTCCTGGCCCTGCTGGTTCTCCTGCCACAGCCTGTGCCCATGAATAGTGCCCAACATAGACACCTCAGTGCCAGCTTGCCTTGTGATGTAACATGGGATGTGTCCCCTGCCAGCTCGCCATTCACTTCCTCTTACAATCGGTTCACACATGGTGCGGTTTCATTGCTTGAGTCATTGAGTGACATTTAGACGCTCGGCCACTGTGGGCCTGCAATCCCCTTGATGTGGCGTGATTTCAAGTGATTATTTATACACTCGCGCTTTGAATGGGTCACATAAGGAAGATTTCAGTTCTGAAAAAGGGTGTTTGTTTTTAAGGTGGCAAGATGTGGGCAGCAGCTCTGAGAAAGAATAGTGACAAAAATGAGTCTGAAAATGACTAAACGCTTCTTCGTTTGCATGAGTCATCCTTTGATCTCTTGATTTATAGACTGATCAGATGGATGAAGCCAAATTAGAGCTTAATCATCAATCTTTGGGAATCATATCAGTGACACTGCCTTAACATTACTGTACTCTGTATCTCATGTTAATGGTGGGAAGACCTTAAGAGTCTTGAAAATAATGTTCTTCAGCATGGCCTACTAGTACTTTATTATGCTTTTCTATGTACTTTTCTATGATAGGGCAAATGTAAGTCTTCTATCACAGTGGTTTTGTATGCTACTTTTAAATGCCTAGTTCAAATCCTCTAAAATTGTGAATTCTGTCATCTAAACAAACATTTAGCCATTTCTGTTGGGTAAAGAAGTACAAGCAATAACACATCACATTATGGAAGTAAAATGGATTGTGAATCTCCTTTGCAGATTTGAATTCTTTGTAGCTTAAACATGTGGCTTTTTTGTTTTTCAGTCTACGGTTTAATCAAGTATGGAAGGGCTCATTTTTACAGCAAAAACAAGAGTGAAGGTGAGTGAGAGTTTGAATTTAAATTGATTAAGACCGGAATGAATAAACCAAAACAAGGTCTTCATCATTATAGATGGAGGCTGGTATCCTAACAAACAGGGTCACTTGTAGGGCCTGTTGATGCAGTGTGCATGCAGGACAACATTATGAACTAAGATGAATTATCATAAGGGCATTGTCATTGTGTATCTGACTTTGGAAGTTTCAGAATGAACAGAATAGAGAGGGACTTGCATGATAGATGTGCAGGCAGGCTGTTCCCAAACGATGAGGGATACAAGTCTCAAGACGATGCAAATCTAAAGGCTGGGAATCAGGCCAGACCACCCCATGGCCAATTGGGGCGCCTTATCCTTGGTGCATGGGGCTCTTGGTAGTCCCGGCGGCTACAGCCGGCTGACTTCACATCATCTAGACAGTCTTTGGGCAAGCTGGGGCTTTTCAGGCTCTGAGGAAGTCAGGTCAAGTTTGTATCATGTTGGCATCCCTCTCAAGGGTTCTCAGCTGAAAGCTTTGAGCTTAATGCAATGTTGCATAAAGATGGATGCTGCCAACAGAAATTAAGAGACTATAGCTCAGTTCCAAAAACCTGAGGTACCGTTTACTGCCTACATAGGCAGCATTGCAATAGAAATAGAACCCGACCGCATAAGTGACTGATTTGGACCCCTCTACATATGCATCAACTCTGGAAACCAGACTTGATGTGAAAAGAATTTAGCATGTTGCTAAGCAAACAATGTGATACTCCAATAAGCATTACAAATATCACAAATGGCCATCTTCACATGAATCACACTGGAAACCCGGGCCAAAGACTTTAGATATGCAAAGACGGTGCACAAGAATGGGAGAAAGTGCGATGCTGAATGTTTCGGTATAAGACCCAATCGCCTATTGGTAAAGTCATTGTGTGTTCTGTGTTTAGTGTTCTGAGACGCACGCTTATGACTGCACATGCACATTGGCTGGTTTAGCCCTGTTTTTTTTTCCTGGTTTTTTTACATGATTTTTAGAAGGAACATTTCTGTGACAGTTGTTGTCAGATTTCATTGTTGATTTCAAATATGAAATTTATTGTAAGCATGGTGAACAGCTTTTTAATTTGATGTTTCCCCATTTTAAGAGATTGGAGCTGAGCCAAGAGACATTTCAAAGATGGCCGCCGAGTGAAATGTCTTGCTTGAAAGGGTCTTTGGTCCGACTCACCATTGAATCCCCTACTGAAAAATACAGCTAAAACCAGCCTAAGCTTGTTGGCTGGTCTTAGCTGGTTTAGAAGGCTGATTTTAAAGGGGTTTGGCCAATTCTTTAGATGGTCAGGTTGGGAGACCAGCTGACCAACCTGCTAAAAGCAACTGAAAACCAGCTTGACCACCAGCTACATCATACAAATAGCCTTATTCACATGAATCACACTGGAAACCCAACACACCATTGATTTCAATATAATTTGAAGAGAACATGTTGCTAAGCTAACAATGTGATGCTCTAAAAGCATACCAATTGCATACAAGTATCCCTCTTCATGTGAATTGCACTGGAAACCTGATTTAATTGCAAAATAATTTGAAGTTAACATTTTCCTAAGCTAACACGGTGAAATTCTGCATAATAATATTCCTAAAATGCCTTAAAATGCTGCCTAGGTAGGCTTCTCACTAGGTTTTGGACAATAGTTTATGTCAGATGCAATTTATGAGCTCAGTATATTATAGTCAGTTTATAAATAATGAATGCTTTTTTTTTCATATTTAGAGACAGTGTTCATTTTCTTTCTCCTCAGCCTCTACATTCTCCAATCACACGCTTCCGTGAGCTTATACCTGTTTTCTGCCAGCGTGACCCCACCCACACACTTCCCCAACCACACACCAAGCTCCCAAACTCCCATGTGCTTCTATTTTTGTGTGGCTTTACCATTCAAGACAGTTTCCTTTCGGAACTCAGCCAGCAAGGGTCGGTCCTTTTAAGCAGAAGTTTACTTTAACTTTGGTTGTTTATTTTATATCTTAAACACCTGTGGAATCTGTAATGGGCACATTTTTAAGCACTATGTCCCTCTCGTCTTGGCTGTGTTGACTTTGAATGCACACTTAAAATGTGGAGAAAACCTTTTTCCGAGCCCTCAGGACTGTTACACCACAGTGTCTTTGATCTTCGCTCAAGGAGAGATGACTGAGCTAGCATCTCAGCGGAATCCCGACAAAGACGGTCCTTTTGACTGTTTCTCAAATGAGTTCTAGACAGCGATGGAAAGAGACATAAAGGGAGGAAGGCATTCCCCAGAAACGGCCTTCTAAATTCAGCCTCGAGAGACACAGAGTGGATTAATGTAGTGTGTCAACACTTTGTTGCAAGCTCAAGGATTTCTGTTCAGTTCCCTCTAAGCCTGTTGCTTCAGTGTGAAACCTATTGTTTCCATTGGTGATTGTTAATATTAGGTAATTAAGTCAATATTAGGAATGCACCGATCATGATTTTTCATGGCCGATTACAATTGCAGATTGTTTTACAACCAAGTGGGCCAGTTCCGATACCGGTTGCCAATGTTTTCTCTTTGTTTGATCTAATTTGATGTTTATTTGCTCTATTACAGACCAAACTGGCCGTAAACAGAAAATATCTGTCGCCATTTTGAAATTAGAGGCAACCACTGCATTTTAATTATGATCCAAGCAAAGATGCTACACACATGCAACATGAGCAGTTGTATTTGATTGATTGATTGATTGATTTAAAGCAAAAATATAATGCTTTGACTTTAGCTTTGTGAAATTATGCTACATAAAACATACCTGCACAAAACAAAAACAGCAGACGGACTGAATGAAAATGCAAATTTACTCTTTGACAGTAGATGGCGCTTATGGAACAGCAGATATGGCGTTTCCTTGGCTACCATTGTAGTCCATGAGCCAGGGGGGTCCATCGGTATCAACGGGGGGGCAAATGCTATCATTGTTTTTTGGCAAGGTATACACCCCTAGTTTTTAGAAAAATCACGATAGCAGTGCAGCGGTGGTAGCGAAATCACTTTTTTGAGCTCATGAAGTTACTAACCCCCTAAAATAAATTCCGTTTTTGAAATCTGGTGTATATCTGGTTTAGGCTCATGCTAGGGATATTATCAATATTCTATAATATGGTGCTTGGTATCGTTGGAAAGGGGACCTTTTAGGCTTTCATTTAAGCCCAGACTGAATCTGTCTGACAAACACAGAGGTCACAAGACTTCTTTAAACCAGAAATAACACACATTTTTTCACAATTTCCGCCTAAACTGTATGCTTTCTTTTATCCCTGTGGCATGAAAGAACAACATGGACACAAAACTCAACAACTTCAATACTCAAGGCACTCTGATGACTCAGAAAATGTATAATATACCCATACTATTTATTTGTGAGAGCCTTAAATTAGACTTGTGCAGCCAGCACAAGTCTTCAAAATAGAATAGAGCCAATAGAATGGACAAATAGAATACCCTATTAGTCCAGGGCCAAATGGCCTATTTATTCATGTACAGTTGTAATAAAAAGTAATTGTTTCAATAGTGTAGTCAATGGTGTTGTAAACATAACACTTGTAAGTGGTTTAACAAAATGTTTCTATCATGTATTTTGATATTCAGATATGATGTCAGAAAGTAGCTCATGCACGGAATGTTGATGGATTTTGACAGTTTGACGAGGTTTTGTCAGTTTTGTGAAAAGATTGTTGGTTCAGTTGACTGGTTATAACAACACTACCAACTATGTCATCTTCAAACAACTTCCATTGAGTTCCAGGGGTATTAAATGTAAGTACAAAATACTTTTTCTCTTGTGCTTGTGAATTGGTGGGGAATAGTAGCAGTAGCTAATGTAAGCTTGGTGTTTTTAGCAGGCTAGCTATCTAGCAGGCTAGCTAGCTTGCAGGTTAAACAGTGTAACAGTAACTGCTACAGTGCAGTCAGGGCTCTCAAGTGTCACGTGACAGTCACTCATTTCGGTCTTTTGTCACGCCCTCTCGCCACACATTGTATTTCTAACGCGGAAAAACTATTTATAATATATTTAATATGCCGCAGTGCCCAAAATGTCTCTGGCCACGCCAGTCTCATTATGGAACCGGCAGGAATCAATCGCTGTAAAAATCTATTATTGTCTATCCATTATAAAAGTGCATCTATCCATTATCCATTATAAAAGTGCATCTATCCACTATAAAAGTGCATCTATCCATTATAAAAGTGCATCTATCCATTATAAAAGAGCATCTATCAATCATAAAAGTGCATCTATCCATCATAAAAGAGCATCTATCCATTATAAAAGAGCATCTGTCCATCATAAAAGTGCATCTATCCATCATAAAAGAGCATCTACCCATCAAAAAAGGGCATCTATCCATCATAAAAGTGCATCTATCCATTATAAAAGTGCATCTGTCCATTATAAAAGTCCATCTATCCATTATAAAAGAGCATCTATTCATCAAAAAAGTACATCTATCCATCATAAAAGTACATCTATCCATCATAAAAGGGCATCTGCCCATCATAAAAGTGCATCTATCCATTATAAAAGTCCATCTATTCATTATAAAAGTGCATGTATCCATTATAAAAGTGCATCTATCCATTATAAAAGTGCATCTGTCCATTATAAAAGTGCATCTGTCCATTATAAAAGAGCATCTGTCCATCATAAAAGTGCATCTGTCCATCATAAAAGTGCATCTATCCATTATAAAAGTGCATCTGTCCATTATAAAAGTCCATCTATCCATTATAAAAGTGCATCTATCCATTATAAAAGTGCATCTATCCATTATAAAAGTGCATCTGTCCATTATAAAAGTCCATCTATCCATTATAAAAGTGCATGTATCCATTATAAAAGTGCATCTATCCATTATAAAAGTGCATCTGTCCATTATAAAAGTCCATCTGTCCATTATAAAAGTGCATCTGTCCATTATAAAAGAGCATCTGTCCATCATAAAAGTGCATCTGTCCATCATAAAAGTGCATCTATCCATTAGAAAAGTCCATCTGTCCATTAGAAAAGTCCATCTATCCATTATAAAAGTCCATCTATCCATTATAAAAGTGCATCTATCCATTATAAAAGTCCATCTATCCATTATAAAAGTGCATCTATCATTATAAAAGTCCATCTATCCATTATAAAAGTGCATGTATCCATTATAAAAGTGCATCTATCCATTATAAAAGTGCATCTATCCATCATAAGTGTATCTATCCATTATAAAAGAGCATCTGTCCATCATAAAAGTGCATCTATCCATTATAAAAGAGCATCTATCCGTCAAAAAAGGCATCTATCCATCATAAAAGTGCATCTATCTATTATAAAAGTGCATCTATCCATCATAACAGTGCATCTATCCATCATAAAAGTGCATCTGTCCATCATAAAAGTACATCTGTCCATCATAAATGTGCATCTATCCATCATAAAAGTGCATCTATCCATCATAAGTGCATCTATCCATCATAAAAGTGCATGTCTTCATGTTCATTTTATGAAGTATATTTAAGTAATTTTCAAGTATATTTTTAAAGTATACTTTATGTTGTAAGTATACTAATAATGTGTACTTGTAGTAAACGTGTGTACTATTTCAATACTGCTTGGGACTAAATTGGCCCACTTTTAGTATTTTTAGTATTTGTAAGAGTAAACTAAGTACACAACTAGTTTTCTCATTTGTAATGCATCTGTACTACAAGTGAACTTATAAGTATACTAGTAGTTTACTATTTTAATACAAGTAGTACATTTTTTAGTTTATGAAAGTACAAACTGATGTGTGCTCTCAGTAAACTACTAGTTTCGTAGTTTATACTACAAGTATACTTGTAAGTTTTCTTTAATTGAACATAACGTTATACTTATAGTTTACTATTTATATATTATTTTTGCACTTGAAAAATACCTTTAACTGTTCTTTAATTTTAAAAACATTTTATTAGCTTCATGCATCCTTTTTTAATCAACACTTGAATGTCAGTAAGTTTCATAAAGAAAGGCAACATTTTAAACAAAAAAGTAGAATTAGAGTAAATTGCTATACACTACCAGTGGACTAGCCTACACAAAAATTCAGATATGCAGAATTAGAAACATATCTGTTTTATATCAATATTCTAATCAATATTTTCAAACAATGTAAGTTTCATAAGACTGTATATGAAAAACTATGTAAAAAAAGTATATTTAATTGACTACTCAATCAAAAGAGTTAACACAACTACAAGACAAGTATACTTTGAATTCTTAATTATTCTTTTAAGTATATCTGGATCAAAAGATTGAGTTCAAGTACAGGCCAAATATACCTGGGCCCGTATTCATAAATAATCTAATGCAAAGAGTAGCTCCTAGTGACAAAATTCTAAGAAAATTCTTAGAAATGTGGGCGTTTACTCTTAAAATTAAAGAAAAAATCCCAGTAAAGAAAAAAGTAATTCAGAAAGCATCTTAACCCTTAAAAGAAGTCTTAAGGTCAAAATTGTAAGGAGTACGGACGAGGACTTTTCAGAGGCTGAAGAGATTCTTTAGCAGAGGAGAACATGGCAGAAAGACGAAGAGGGAGAAAAAATGTGTTGCAGACAATGGATGACAGTGAGTTAATAAGACGCTATAGATTAGATCGTGCAGGGATCATGTTTGTGACTGATCTTAGAGACGCGCTAACATCTCCGACACAGTGCAGAAATGCCATAGCGCCAGAAATGAAAGTAATCACTACATTACGATATTTGGCAACTGGGAAAATGCAACAATGCAGCAGTGTGTAATGTACACAGTCACATGTCATTTCAAAGTGAAGGCTTAGAATAGACCCTATACTTTTCACTCTTTTTTTCCTTCTTGGACAACCAGCCAATCACAGTCTTCAAAAGATTGTGTCATACATAGCAACGGGGTCAGCCCCGCCTCCTCACTAAGATGAAAGTTTTTGTCTTTTCCTTGCTCAGAGTTGCTCTCAGATTGGCCCCGAATCGCTCTTAAGCTAAGACTCTTATGTAAAAGTTTTTAAGCTAAATTAAAGGACAAGTTCGGTATTTTACACTTAAAGCCCTGTTTTCAGATCGTTTCTGATGAAATAGAACAGTTAAGATTTCGGTTTAAAATTTTAAAATTTAAAATTTTCGGTTTCTGGGGTAGCACCCCCCCACCTCCACAATGGCTGCATAGGTTCACTGGAACAATCCTTCCTAAAACGCATTAAACAAAAATTGCAGCAAAAGATGCATAGTGCACCTATGCAGCCATTGTGGAGGTGGGGGGGTGCTACCATAGAAACCGAAAATTCTCGGGACAGCAACATGTGTCCAAATTTCAATCTTAACCATTCTATTTCATCAGAAACGATCTGTAAACAGGGCTTTAAGTGTAAAATACCGAACTTGTCCTTTAAGAGTTTTCTGAGAGGATTCTTAGAATCTTTATGAATACGGGCCCTGGACTTTTCTCTCAGTATAAATCAAGTACATAAAAAGTAGACTGAAAGTATACTTTCTTATTTTAAGTTTAAAAGAAGTATACTAAGTGTGAAAAACACCAAGCTTACATTAGCTACTTCTACTATTCCCCACCAATTCACAAGCACAAGAGAAAAAGTATTTTGTACTTACATTTAATACCCCTGGAACTCAATGGAAGTTGTTTGAAGATCATAGTTGGTAGTGTTGTCATAACCAGTCAACTGAACCAACAATCTTTTCACAAAACTGACAAAACCTCGTCAAACTGTCAAAATCCATCAACATTCCGTGCATGAGCTACTTTCTGACATCATATCTGAATATCAAAATACATGATAGAAACATTTTGTTAAACCACTTACAAGTGTTATGTTTACAACACCATTGACTACACTATTGAAACAATTACTTTTTATTACAACTGTACATGAATAAATAGGCCATTTGGCCCTGGACTAATAGGGTATTCTATTTGTCCATTCTATTGGCTCTATTCTATTTTGAAGACTTGTGCTGGCTGCACAAGTCTAATTTAAGGCTCTCACAAATAAATAGTATGGGTATATTATACATTTTCTGAGTCATCAGAGTGCCTTGAGTATTGAAGTTGTTGAGTTTTGTGTCCATGTTGTTCTTTCATGCCACAGGGATAAAAGAAAGCATACAGTTTAGGCGGAAATTGTGAAAAAATGTGTGTTATTTCTGGTTTAAAGAAGTCTTGTGACCTCTGTGTTTGTCAGACAGATTCAGTACTGGGCTTAAATGAAAGCCTAAAAGGTCCCCTTTCCAACGATACCAAGCACCATATTATAGAATATTGATAATATCCTTAGCATGAGCCTAAACCAGATATACACCAGATTTCAAAAACGGAATTTATTTTAGGGGGTTAGTAACTTCATGAGCTCAAAAAAGTGATTTCGCTACCACCGCTGCACTGCTATCGTGATTTTTCTAATACTAGGGGTGTATACCTTGCCAAAAAACAATGATAGCATTTGCCCCCCCGTTGATACCGATGGACCAAATTTGGGGCCCTGGCTCATGGACTATTGTACACAAAGCAGCACTGCCCTTATAAACACTGCTTTAATAGAGTTCAACAGTTCCCGCCCCGTTTTTTAGCAGCGCTGGTATTATTATTATTATAAGTATTTTTTCCATTCATTTAATTATTTGTTAAAAAGTTATAAGCGGTGAACCAAGCTAATCAGTGAATCATAATATTACAAGCTTTGGTTTGAAGCAAAAAAATTGCACAAAATGACAAAAGTATAATGTGTACAAATGGCTTTAGTGAGGGACAGAACTACAAGCATTGTGAACAGCATAATCTTATTAAAAACAATGGAGAAACATAACACTTCTCATGTACAAAAGTTGATTATATATATACAGTAAACAGTATATTTTAAGCTAATTGCAAAATATGCACATATTTAAGTATTTTAAAAGGCTAGAGAGATTACATAATTTGCAGTGCTGCATGGGTGTGGGCGGAGCTAAAGAGATATGTTTTAATGATTGGTGTGTTTTTCTGTACAGCATCATGGGTAATGTACTTTTTCATTGGGAGTTCTGCTGTTAAATATGATTATATATATATAAAAAAAAATTAAAATAAAGATTAAACAATGCAGGCAGACGACTTCAACAGAAGCAAATACCATGGATTAACAACCTTGTAGCTCACAGAAGGCCTGTCTTTAAAGGTTTGAAAGATATCGTTCAAAATCAATTTCCCTATGGAGAAAAGGTTTTTACTTCCGGAACCCGACTGTTGAACTCTATAGGTATTATACAGAGGTATTATACAGAAAAGAAAATGCCATCAAAACTTTTTTGGAAGACAGTCAGTTCCCTTCAGAGAGACATTCATATAAACTCCCACCCCTAATTCAATATTTATATTTTTCTTCCAATATTTTGAGCATCACAAACAGTGAGCTTGCTGTGTTTGTGCGCTCCTCTCCTCTTTGCTTCCGTCTTCGTCGTGTCCCATCCCTGGCTTGTGTTGACGTCCTGTTTACCGACTTTGTAATATTTCTACACAAATGACATTTTGGGAAATGATTGCAATGCAAGTCCTAAAAAAAATATATCTGCCAAAATAAACAGACTTTTGGAGCGGAAACCGTCCGGTTCCGATTGATGGCTGGTTGACCAGTGCATCTCTAGTCACCATGAAATCAAAATTGACAATGTTTGCTTTTATGGAATATTGCAGTATTTATTGTAAATGATCTATCAGTAAATTATTTTATTCATGCGCCTCATAATCTTAAATCAAAATAACTTCCCCTCCCATCTTGCAGCGACATCTCTTCTCTGATGACGTGTTTGCTGGCGTAAGGGCGGGGCAACCTGTCACTCACATGAGATTGACCAATAGTGAACCACTGTCTTCTAACCATACAATCCATTCCCCATAGACAAAACCAAGTCTCGCCCTACATTTGTTCTTGCTCCAGAAGCCATTTCACTCAGATATACGTCACAATAGGGAAGAAAAGACTGTCGCAACTTCCGTTTCATGCCGACTTGAAAAAGAAACACAACTCTAAAAAGAATCCCAACAACCAAGAAAAGGACAAAGTCAAGCTACAAGTGTAAAGTGTCTAGTAAGCGGACTAGTGCATTCAGAGCTGTCGCAGCCGTCATTTTTACCATTATTTTATCAGATGTGACAGTTCATAATGCAGAGCGCACAAACAGAATGCATCTGGGGAAGTGACGGGCTCAGAAGACTAGGGGGTTGGTTGAGGACGACACACACACACACACATAGGGCTCAGATGAATGGAGTGTGCAGGCTGAGATGGTCTGGAGGAGACGGCAGCTGCCACACATTTCCTGGCTGCTCATAAAAGTTTACCTTGTTTGCGCTTTTGCTGGCACCTACTCAAGGCTCTGACAGCCGTGGTGGCACGCTGGTCCTGAAAATGCACTTTTTATTGCATTTATATCCCTGTCAGAGCTGCTTTAGGAGTGAGTGTGTATGTTATAAGCTTTCACAGTATTACAAAAGCGAAATGAAACTCTTTCTAAAGAATGGCTTCATCGTGCTCTTAAAGGGAGTTCACCCAAAAAATTAAAGGTCCCGTATTATGCCACTTTTCACAAGATGTAAAATAAGTCTCTGATGTCCCCAGAGTGTGTATGTGAAGTTTTAGCTCAAAATACCCTACAGATCATTTTTTACAGCATGATTAAATTGTCATTTTTTGGGGCTCGAAAAAACGCGCTGTTTTAGTGTGTGCCCTTTAAATGCAAATAAGCTGCTGCTCCCGGCACAGGGGGCGGAGCTTCATGAGCTCGCGCTCAGTCTCTCAGGACAATTTCATCTCACGGAATGATGATGTTAGGCTTGTTTGAGATGAGCAAAATCTGCGCAGAATCGATCACCGGTGATCAACGCGAGATGCATGCCGGTTAGAAATGTGTCCGAGTGCGGTCCGCCTTGCTCTGATGTCATGCTGACGTATGTCAAAAATCTCTCGCGAGCGCAAGGCGCACCTGTCGGATTCTGCAGTCGCGCGCAGTTGCTCTCTACCGACTGCGCTGATCAAAAGCATGATGGGAAACGACTTGCTGACGACACAGCTTAATGTTCATTGGTTTAAACAACCGTGATGTATTGTTCTCTTTTAAAATGTTTGATTGTAAAACTCTGATATCATGTTTTATGTGTATACGTTATGTGGTAATATTCCCAAACTATCTCAGTGCGATCTCTATGGGTTATGCAATGTCATTTTTATTAAAAAAAAGAAAGAAAAAAAAACACATGTCTGTATTAAAGAAAAAAGACTGATAAACATGTATTTGGAATGGAATTAAATAAGTAGGCTACTTTGGGTGTCTTGTTCATTATATTTATTTTCATATAAAAGCAACAGAACTTAAGTTCCATCCAGTTTATTAGCAACACTGTGCACGAACGTGAATCCCGTGAATCCCGCGATATTCGTCTTTGATCTCACAGGTGTCAGATCCACTGCGAGAAGAGAAAACTGTCTGGCTTGCCTGCGCTTTTTTCACTCCTCCTCTCACTGCAGCCGCCTACTCTCGCGTACATTTCAGGCGAGGCGCATCTCAAAGAAGCCTAATATCAGAAACTCTCAGTAACGGTGTTCATTTCGAGTCGGACAATAATGCCTACAGAGTCAGAGTGCTGTATGGATATGGAACAGGTATAGTAGTTTAATTACGGTTATAACGTATTTGTCATCTGCTTGTATGTATCCATTATTAATAGCCTACAAGTCTGCTGTTTCGGACCAGGTCCAAATGATGATCAAATATATGAGTTTAATAAAGTGTATTGTACATCACACAAAAGATGAAGCGTCAGTTTTACTTCAGAAAATCTCCGTAAGAGCTGAGTAAACACAGTATAAGAAGAATGTGCGTAAGTACATAAACAAATTTCGGTAGAGTTGAGGGAGCATTTTCTTTAAAAACAAAATAATTCCACCTCGTCTTCAGCGGCTGCCTCAGATTTCGGGAGTAAATAGAGAGAGCTATGTGGATTAATACATCCAGCCACACAACACCTACAACGCTTGGGAGACATTCTCGTCAGTGCAGCAGTTGTGAACTCGATCAGGGCGGGGCTATGTTAGAACGGCAGTGTCTGTCAACACTCGTGGGCGGGGCCTGTGCTGTAGTGACGTCACTAAAACAGCATTCTGAAAACAGGTCGTTGGGAGACACTGCTGATGATTTATGGGGATTAATAAAAAAGGAGTGAGTGGATTTTTATCACTATTGGCTGGTTGTGTACACACACTGCCAACACACATTTATGTCCAAACAGCATGCAAAAGTGAATTTTGCATAATAGGGGACCTTTAAATTCTGTCTTTAATTACTCACTCTAATGTCGTTCCAAAACCAGTAAGACTTTTGTTCATCTTCGGAAATACAAATGAATATCTTTTTAATGAAATCTGAGAGCTTGCATACGAAAGAAGACGAGGCTTCAGTGCCTTGTAGTGTTGCCATCATGTCGTGGAGATGCTGTTTGTTTGGATACAAAAGCAAAATTTGGTATTTTGGTATACCAAAAACGGATGAAATTAGGAATCAGAGGTTAAGATTTATTTATAACGCTGTTTCTGTGCATTAAAACCCAAAAGTTAGCTTGTGTAAAGCAACAGCTTTGTGGGAGAGAACAACTCCGGCTATACACACCCAAATAAATTAGAAATACTCACTACACTATTTAACTGTTTTATGCTGACACTTCAGGACATAACGTTGTTACAGGGAAGAAGAAGACAAATTGAACTGTTATAACATTGTATATGAAAGGTAAGAGTTACAAAAAAAAAAAAAAAAAAAAAAAACTATCCACTGCGAAACGTTCTACTCAAGTCATGCTTGCAAAATTGTTTCCGGTATATCAGCTTGATCATCCGCATTTTCCGAAGCCGAGGCTCGAACTGATATAACGACGACATTATTAACTGTTTACAATTGCCTTAGAAGCCTTGGAGGCTAAAGCTCATGATTATGGTAAGGATGTTTGAAGTGTTTAGCCAATCACAACGCACTGGGTCAGCTGGCCAATCAGAGATGGGGGGGGCTTTGTAGAAATCAGAGCACTTCAGGCTGGGAATAGAGGTGCTGCAATAATGGACAGTATGTGAAAAATAATAGCCATATGTACATAGACCAAGAATTAAAAAAGAGAGCTGAACAGACTTCACTTTTCCCAATGTAGGTTGTCTAAATTCTTTCCAGAGATATCATCTTTGCGTCCAAAATGTTCAGAAAACACTTAGCCACCAACTCTTCACATGTCACAAGCTCAACGCCTTCTGGAACTTGTTGTTTGGTCATCTTTCTGAGGTATATAACAGAACTATAAAGCCGGATCATATCCTGAAGCGGGGCTGGACAAATATGAAGCACAAGCTATTTCCCTCAGCATGTTACTTGCAAAACATCTGATTTTACAACACTGGAAGTCTGAGGCTGTTCCAATGTTTGACATGTGGATCATGTGGAGTTGGGAAAGATTTCGCATTTGGAAAGAAAAGAGCTTTTTTTTTTTTTAGCATATGGGAGTCATTTACTAACTTGATGGGCAAATCTACGGATTGTGTTGGTGCGTCATAGTTGCTGTAATATTTTCACTCGGATCACATCTTTTGTTGTTCTCATTGTTTGTTTGTTTTGTTGTCCCTGTTATGTTAGTGTGTAACCACCAGATGTAAGATGCACCATTTTTTTTTATAAAACTGGGAATTGGGAAAACTGAAAAACACTCAAGAAAGAACTTGCCCACTGTGAATACCCCTTTAGCATGTTTTCTAACTTTTTACCGGTGTTGAATATCAAAATGAGTGGGAGAAATGACCAGCATAGAATTTCCAAACAACCCGATGAAAGAAAGAAGGACACAAAGTAATGAGGGAACGGGAAGTGGGACACTCTCTTGCGGGGGCGGTGGAGTTGGCTGAGGTGAGAGGGACACCAGTTAGTGCGTGGGTTTGCATGGCACTGTCCCGTATTGCCTTGGGAACAGCGTGTCAGCCAAGATGCGTGATTCCTATGGCTGGCCTGGCCTGAGGGCTGCCCTGTCTCTGGTCCCAGCACGGCCCCGTACAGGCGCCCGTTGAGCTCTATGGCCCTGTTCCTGTCACAGGGCATGGCTCCACTGTGGGCGTGTGTAACCGCAGAGCTGATGAAGCATACGGTGGGGGCCGGAAGGTGTGTGTCATCCCCCCCTCGCCCATTTAACCCCTCCACTGAATCACTATCTGAGGTGTGAAAGCCATGACCAGGTCTGGACACGCCAACGGTCAGAAGCCTTACAGAGAGAAACGCCTTCACAAGAGCTGTATGATAAAGACACTTAAATGCTGACACCAACGATATTCAGTTTGCAGATATTTTACATTACAATTTGAGTGATGGGTTTTCAGAGCCATTGCTGTGTGGTGTTTTTAAATGTGCTTTATAAATATTGTATTATATTGTATTTTTTCTGAGGTTTCTTGAGTGTTTTTAGCACATTTTTCCTGTTTAGTACTTGTTTGGATGTTGTATGATCTTCTTTCTGCCAGCCAAAAATCATTAATCTGAACACTTTGATTAATAATTACTCTTGTCACTTCATTATTGCTGCGTATGTTTTTTTAGGACACTCTTAACAAATAATGATTCTTTATTGCTTTTTCGCTGCAGTAACATATAAAAACCATTTCTGGTTCCCCAAAGAACTTTTCAGTCATCAGTTATTGCAATAACTATTTGTTTCTTAGTCTAACAAACATTTTAATAATCTAAATTATTTTTTTCCAGTATAAAGAACCTTTTGTACAATGGAAAGGTTCAATGGATGTTAAAGGTTCTTCATATGGATGTCAATACTGAACCTTTATTTTTAAGTGTAGTGTAAAGCATGTTCACATTTACTTTTAATCAGTGAATTTTCACAGGTGAAATCCAGTCATTTCAGGAAATTTGCTTGAGGGCGAAAGATTTCCACATTTCCAATGACCTTTTTTTTGACTGCAAAATTTTGCCAAAAGTATGCTAATGTTACGGCACCTAAAGAAATTAATTTAAGAAAGAAAAAAAATGGCATCATACAGTGGGTAATTGAAGCTTGTTTCTGCCTCAGTATAAACAATAAAGCTGCTAATTGTAAAATACAGTTTTAAAAAAGTTGCATTGTGAAAGTTATTAGAAATAAAGTCATAACTACGAGAAGTCACAATATAAGCAGTCACATTGGGAGATATACATTTGCAGTTGTGAGAAATAAAGTTTGTTTCTCTGATTAATTCCCCATATTCGCAAGAAATAAACTCAGTTGTGTTATTTAAAGTCACAAAATACTATGTGAATGGAATGTGCTCCCATAGTCTTGATATCCTTTAATGCATTTCAACAGATTTTACACTGAATACACTGAATAAATGGCAAGGAAAGAAAGGATTTTAGCTGCTCTCTTTCTTTTGATAGTGACAGTTCATCACTCCTTCTCAAATTGTCATTTGTGATTCATCAATACTGTCCTACAAACCACACGGAAGACGCTGATGGACACTGAAGTTTCCTCTGTCGTCTCAAGTTGCTGCTTGCATTTGTGGTCACTGATGTTGGTTTGCTCGCACTTAAGTTTCAAGTTCTTGACATCAAATTGACGAGGCATGTTCCCTGATAGTGTTTTATGGCAGCACTCATTTTGAAATTTGCTGATACTTTCCAATCTGTCTTTTTTTCTTCTTCTTCTTCTTCAGTCTGTTCTTCTGATGTTGATCATTAGATCCAGTTTCATGTTCAATCATGGATGCAGTTATTAGAGAGAGAGTAATTTAAAATCTGACTTGAAGGACCTTATGCCATCAAACTTATTCTCTTATAAACTCAAACAACATATGAGACGTTCTTAAAATGAAGATTTAGATCTGTCTAAATGATCCATAGGCTATACAGCAATCTGAACATGAACCGAGAAGTAGCATACTGATGTAGTGATTACAGCACTGCGGTGCCAATTACACGTGAACACTGTGTCCTTGTCACACTCTTGTCTGCTGATAACCTTCACACTGCTGTGGTTTCTATCTATAGGCAGAGCCTGCCATTAGACAGGATACATGGTGTGAACATTAGCATCAGTGGGTCATAATGATGATTTGGAGGTTTTGTCCTTGAGGAGTGGAGCAAAGTTCGTTATTGTGGGAAGGAGGAGGCGGGAACCGGCGAACAGTCAACAGATTTTAATATCTAAAATAAAACAAATACAAAACGAAAGTAAAAGACAGCAGTCCCTCACGGACGACTGCTGTCACATAAACATCAATCTCCACTGTCGTCGCTCCTCCTTTATGCTTCCGCTCCTCCGTGAGAGATACGAGACCGGTGCGTCTCATTAGTAATCACGCCACTCGTCCTGTTCGCCACAAGGAGGTTTTAAACTGCTCTCCATTGGTGACTGTTCCAATGCCTTTGCACATATACTTTTAGGACTCTTAGGTTGCTTTCACACTAGCACTTTTGGTTTGCACCCGGGTTCGACCGACGTTAGGGCTGCGCGATATATCATTTAAGCATCGATATCAAGACGTGTGCGTTCACGATAGTCACATCGCAAGATGTGCGATGTCAAGCGGATCGTAGTTGATACATGATCCGTACGGACCAGGTCATACGGTTCGGAACACATGTGATTCATGGATTAATTGCAAAGTTTAACCATTGTAGACTGAAAGTTTATCATTTGCACGTGTTTTAGGTCCTGTCAGTTTAAACATTCAAGCGATTTTAAACCATTCAAGTGCAGGAAGATGTGAAAGAGGAGGCCGAGCCGAACGCACGAACACTGAAGTCTAGGGGTGTAACGATTCGTTTTAACAACGATTCGATTCGTATCGCAATTCGTGGTTGTCGATACGATTCAAGGACGATATTGGTTCATTTAGAACGATACGATCCGAAACGATTCAGTGACTTGAAATCGATTCAGTGACTTTTTAGCCAAAAATTCTTGAAAGGGAATCAGGTATCAATTAATTATGCGCGTGCAATTAAAGAGTGCACGCTACGAGCACAGTATAACGATGACAGGACATGAGATTTCATTTTTCTGAGGTGAGAGACTTTATTTCGTTACAAGTTATGAAAATAATGATAGAATAATGACACGGGCATATAGCCTGACAACATCATCTGACCGCAGATACTGAATCTGGACAACACGTTTTTTTCTAATTTAAAACGTAACGACGTTGCATGCTTGTAGTTTATTTTGTGCTTTATATAAAGGCTAGTGCTATTTGTGCTTGAACGGACACATTCACTCACAGTTGTCAATATGCCCATTGCGGCGAGTATCCTCGTAAACACAGTTGTTTACTGCATGTCTTAAGTGAAGGTAAACAAAACATATGCGTATCAGTATATTGGATCCGTGCATTCGGTCTAAAATTTACAGCAGCCTAATAAACCTGCCGCTTTCTCTCATTAATGTTGATCAAACAACAAAATACAAAGAGAAAATCACTTAGCAGGGTTGAGCCTGGTTAGTACCTGGATGGGAGACCTCCTGAGAAAAAACAGGTTGCTCCTGGTAGAGGTGTTAGTGAGGCCAGCAGGGGGCGCTCTCCCTGTGGTCTGTGAGGGTCCTAATGCCCCAGTGTAGTGACGGGGACACTATACAGTCAAAGAGCACCGTCCTTCGGATGAGACGTTAAACCGAGGTCCTGACTCTCTGTGGTCATTAAAAATCCCAGGATGTCCTTCGAAAAAGAGTAGGGGTGTAACCCCGGCATCCTGGCCAAATTTGCCCAGTGGCCTCTGTCCATCATGGCCTCCTAATCATCCCCATATACTGATTGGCTTCATCACTGTCTCCTCTCCACCAGTAAGCTGGTGTGTGTTGGGCGTTCTGGAGCAATATGGCTGCCGTCGCATCATCCAAGTGGATGCTGCACATTGGTGATGGTTGAGGAGATTCCCCCATCTATGTAAAGCGCTTTGAGGTCTCAGAAAAAGCGCTATATAAATGTAACAAATTATTATTATTATTACTTCTGTTGCTTTAACAAAGATTTATTATATTTTATTTTTACATTAGCCTACATTTTATTACATTTACAATGTAATTTTTACATTTGATTTTTCAATTTATTTACCTGAATACTGTTAGACATACCTGAGAATACATAAACATAAAGCACTGTTGATTTCATTTGTATCTTTGTTCTCTTGTATTTGTAGTTTGTTTATTATTTTCTATACAAAATCACCCCAATCATTCTAGAATTATTAGTTCTTTCCAAATAGAGCTATTCAAGTCATCTGGTGAAATTGTTTTCATATCGCAATATATATTGTAGAAAAACAAAATGTCGCAGTATCAGTTTTTTTCCCAATATCTGGGATCTGGGGTACGGTGTGAACTATGGTTCGCTGATGAATGCAGTCGTACTAAATTACGGAAGTTAACCACTATTGATGACATATTATTTGATAAAACTGTGTGTTTGTGTGTCTGTCTCACTTTTCTTGACAAGTGTGACTGACGCACAGAAAGCAGAGAGAATCTAGGCCTATATCTGCCTTCTGCAGAGATGGACTCCCACATTCTTTAGATGATTTGCAGTACATTTTTGGCAGATAGATGCAAATGTCTGTATGTGCTGATGCTTTGGGGAGGAAAAGTGTCTCTATCCATTTTGGCAGCTTCTCCTTCATATCTATCTGCAGCTTGATAACACAAGCGCACCACGCTTTTAATGATAGCTGGGACCCAGATAATGTAATGTGGACTGAGACCAGCAGGGGAGGGGGAGCAATTGAACAAAGTGTGAAAGCCCCTAAAACTGTGGATCTGCCTCAGGTTTTAGAGTCTTGCCTATCTAGAAGAAGAGCTGGACTTGAAGACACCATTATAAAGCAAATTATCATTAAAACATTAGTGTATGCTTATTTGCATATAAAAAAGTAGGAATGAAATTCATCTATTTCGTATATGCATTTTATAGATTTTAATGTGAAGGATTCATCTATATATATATATATATATATATATATATATATATATATATATATATATATATATATATATATATATATATATTATTATTATTATTATTATTATTATTATTATTATTATTATTATTATTATTATTATTATTATTATTATTATTATTATTATTATTATTATTATTATTATTATTATTATTATATTTTTTTTTTTTTTTTTTTTTTTTTTTTTTTTTTTTTTTTTTGACCTCATAATGTTTCAAAATGTCATAACTATTAAAGAACATATCATAAAATCTGCCTAAACCCTCCAAAATCAACTGCTTGTTTGAGAGCGACGGCCACATCTCAAAATCCAGTCAACAAACGATGGATTCAACCAAGTCTAAGTTCATTTTTTCTTTCTTTTTTAAAAATCTTACACTCGGATGTACGTCACAATACAAAATAAAATATCTGTCTCTACTTACGTTTGATCATGATTTTTAAGCAATGTCTAGGGCACATTACAAGTGGTGTTACATCAACTTTTTTAAAGTAACGAGTATGGGTAATGCATTACTTTTTAAGTTTACACCTTAATGTCTGAAAGTTATGTTTTTTTTTTTGTTTTTTTTAAATAAGCAACATCCATTTCTTTTTAATTATTTTCTTGCAAATACAATTAAAATCCTTCCCCTTCCCCATAACATTGTTATAGCTTCAGCAGTTCTTTATTATTTTGTTTTATTCTGTTGTATGTTATTTTTTTAATTGTTTTTGTCAGGTTAATTGCTTTAAAAATGCCTTCAGAACCATGAGCCACTGTCTTTGAAATGAGTGGGAATGCAAACAGCCTTCTTCAGATATGTTGGAGCTCTCTGAATCAGCGTGACACCTTGTCTAAACTGAGAACGAGCAGAGTAATGAAATTGCTCCCATAATAATTAACAAAGCCATCTAGAATGCAAGTGGCGTTTTGTCTACAGCAAAATACACCACTTCAAAATTAAGCCTAGTGCTTCTGTTCTGAAAAAGAGATGGTGAGGAAATGCATTACTTTTCCCAAGTTTTTAAATGTGTTAAGTTACTTTTTAGGAGTAACAGTTGTAGCATGTTGCTTTTATATTACGGTGCTGTTGAATGCTTGAATCTGATTGGCTGACTAATATTCTAAGTTGTGCAATTATCTCCAGGGAAACGCACGGCTAAAGTAGTTCCAGGCAGATCTTGACCGCATTACAGTTCCATATCACTTCGCCAAATGATTTGTAATTTCAAAGGTCCTTGCTTACAACAGCATTAGAACCAGAACTCACAAACTGACCAAGAAAATATATTTATTAAACAATTGGATAAAAACAACAAATTATTTCCACACACACTCGCACAGAAACTTGTTGTCAGTCAGCGCTGCTCTGACAATTTTATCAGTAAAATAGTTTAGCATCTTAAAAGCTGCACAACATTTCTCACAAGTGAGGTTTCTCAAAGTTTTGCTGTTAGTAGAGATGCACACTGTTGAGAGACACACAGACTCAGGTAATTCACACACGCTTAATATCTCTCTCTTTTGTATCAGTGGCTCAGGCGTCCGTTACGAGCTCTAAAATGACCTTTTGGAATTAGCAACGGAGGCTTGGGATTAGATGCGTAAGAAATAAGTCCCGACACACGAGCATTTTAAGGACAAAACCCTGACAAATGTCTTGAAATGCATCATCTGAACAATGTCTTGAGGTGTGGTAACTGTAGTATAAGCGGAATAATCCACTTTGCGTCGTGGCCGCATTCCCTCGGGTGTGCATTATTTTCTAATAATTCACCGGCCTGCCATCAATTATTCCTTACTTAAACTTAACCTTCCCCAACACTGCATTCCCAAGAGCCGGAGCGTTATGTTAGATCTCAGAGAGCAGTAAACAGATGCAGGACATGCCTTTGGCATCATTTCTCTCAGTTAGACCTGTTTTATTCTCGCTCACATTAGTAATTCTGTTTGCTGCCCATTGGACCTTTCTGTGATGCCAACTCATTTGAGGGTGACCTGGCTCTCCATGGATCCACTGGTGCCCACAGCGACTGAACACACTCAGGCGTATGGCACAAAGTCCACGCCAACATGGCTCTCTAGAAATAGCATGGGGACAGGAGCAGGAGGGAAAATAAATGTCAGGCCATCTTCTTTTCAATGCCTCTGGAATCATAATCCAGTGGAGTGAACGAGTGTCACGTGTGGATGCATGAGACCTGTACAGAACCAATAGGTTGCCCTATATTTTCATTATTTAGCACTTTTTATTTTCTATATAGTCATTTTTAGGGATGCACGATATATTGGCCATCGGCCGATTTATGTTCATTTTAATATGATCATTATCGGTCCGATAAGAAGATTTGGCCGGTATTTTAAAACCAATAAATAACGGATTATTTCCTTCAGCTGAGACAATTCAGATGCGCACTGTTCACCATGATGGTTTTGAATTGTTTGAAATATGATTTAGATAAAAAAAATTTTGGCAAGGAAAGTTGGCCATAGAAGTGTAAAATTAATTAAAAAACTTACACTTGTTCAAACTAGGCTACTTGTTTTTGTACTCAGGCTCTCAAAAATTATATAAAATTTTGGATTTAGATTTATCGGCCAATATATCGGTTATCGGCTTTCAAATATAAAGAATTATCGGTTATCGATATTGGCCAAAACTTTCATATCGATGCATCACTATCATTTTTATCTAAGTGTCTGAGATTTGGATGTAAGTTATAGGATGTTGCTTACTGGTCAAAATAGCCGACACACAAGCCTCTGGCTTTTTCCCAAAATGTTAATCTTGTGTTCCCAAATTCTTTATCACATCCAGGTTTTTATTTTATTTGACTTTTTTTTTCTACTGTTTGTGAGAAGCCTAAAATCCCAAGCTATTTTACTGCAATTAATAAAGGACCCCTATGTTATGTCGCACAATTGCACCTTAAACTTTGCATATTGAATTGTAATGAGTACAATATATCACAATTAAGACGCCAAGCAGCGTCGCCATCTGTCTATACTGCACATTGAGCTGAGAATTTATGAACAGGGACACGGTAAGTGACAAGGGTTATCATACAGAAAGCCTGATTCTATAGTACCCTCTGAAATATGTCATGATAGAAGAGTTTCAGCCATGGTGGATTAAGATTTATGACACTGCAGTGTCTCTGCGTTACGAAACGTATCCTAAAGTAGGAGCGCATATGGTGTTTCAACTACTGAAACGTCGCACACTAAAACCGTCGCGTCTTACAGCAGTGAAATGGTGTTTAGGTGTGTTTGCTGCAGTGCACTTGCGCTCTCTCTCTCTCTCTCTCTCTCTCTCTCTCTCTCTCTCTCTCTCTCTCTCTCTCTCTCTCTCTCTCTCTCTCTCTCTCTCTATCTCTCTCTCTCTCTCTCTCTCTCCCTCTCTCCCTCTCTCTCTCTCTCCCTCTCTCCCTCTCTCTCTCTCTCCCTCTCTCTCTCTCCCTCCCTCCCTCCCTCTCTCTCTCTCTCTCTCGTTCTCCACTAATTACAGATCGCTTGCCATCCACACTATTCCCGAAGCAGGTGACACTGACTGACGCCTGCAGGAGTGTGTGTGCGTGCCAGGTCATGTGTGAGTGTGTTTGGCAGAGTCTCTGATGGTGCTTGGAGTGGTGTCTTAACGCTGTTCCTCCATCTGAAGGCGAGAGTCCCGTGAATTATGGCTCCAGAGAGGCCTTGCTGTAACCCGACTCACTCAGTACACAGCCACAGGAAAAGGCTAATTCACGTCATCATATAAACTCTCTCTCTGATACGCTGTCCTTGTTTATTGTTTCTTATTTCTGAGTTCTGTCCGTAGAGGAGGTGATGTTTATCGTTTGAAGAGCGTCCATGGAGGTCTTGAAGGGATGACGGGTCTGTGATTCCATCTGAGAGAATGTTGTTTGAAACTTTTTAAGGAATAATCCTAGCCTGACTACGTCAGACTTCGTACTTCCGCTCAACTTCAGTTCGCTTCTGTACTCAGTCTGAGATAGCGACCTATCTCACAGTTTTCCTCCGGCCTCAAAACAGCCGGCCAATCAACGAACAGAGGGCGGGCTGAGAGCCGTGACGTAGACGCTGATTGTACCGTGGATGCGTAGATTTACTTCACATAATCTGCAAAAGTCGTTCACAGCCATGTTCACTCCGGTATTTCGCTCGATGGTTTTGTTTTCACATCATACATGTGTTTACAGTGGAAGTTAGATGTGGCTGAGCATGCGCATAACACACGCCATAACCAAACGTTATGTGATTGGCTTACGGGTAACCAATGATTTTAAACTTCAGACAAGCCCCCCCCCCCCCCGCCCGCGAGAAAGAAAACGCTTTTCAATTATGCCCTTTCTGTCTATGAAGCAAAGCGAAGTAGCAGAGTTTGGTATTACCAGGCTAGAATAATCCACCCAAATATGAAAATTAGTATTCACTGTTAAATAGGGATGTAACAATATATCGCAATACAAAAATGCAATTATATGTATCGTAGATAGTCATGATATATATTGTGTATAGTTCACCCAAAATGAAAATTACGTTTACAGAGATTTAGTGTCATTATTACATTAAACTACTATATATAATGTTGAATATAATGTATATTAAATGAATGGGGGAATATTTGTGGGTCCTGATAATGCCAAATGTCTTATGTTACCAGAAAAAAAGTGGCTTACATTGTTTTAAATAAATCTAGTCAGTGAAAGAGTGGAAGCCTATTCGTCTAAAATAATACTGTATTTTCAGCTTCAGAATCATCAATATTTTTATTCTGGTGTCTGTATTAGATTTCCAGCACCAAGTCCAAGCCTATTTACTAAAGCCATTTACACCCACAATGTAATACCAAATTTAGCATTTTAATCAACAGTAAATTTTTTGTTAACCTTTTATCATATGTCTTGGAGTATCTCAATAATATCGTATTGTGAGTTCAGTATGGTGATATGCCAACAGGGTGATTTACGGTATCTTACCAAGTGCATTATGTTTAATTTTAGATTTCTTCACAGGTCCTTAAAAAGGCGTTTGACTCGAGGTCATGGTGCAAAGGACCCTAGGTTGATTTTACTCCGAACCATCCCTTTAATGTTTTACAAGTATTAAATCTATGTTTTATTGCTTTAATGTATTGCACTCACGTTCATTGAGATACACTAGTTCGGAGTAGGGTGTAGGAATGACATCAAGTTTATTTAAAGTCTGCTTGAAGAAGTTGGCTGTTTACATGGATAGTTTAACACACAGAACGCAGTCTTGCACTCTGTCTATTATTTTTTTGATTGTTGGCCTATTTGCACATGCGTCAGACGGATGTCTTTGGTAGATGCGTCATGGTTCGCTGCATCGTGTGTCACGACTGTTTTTAAGACACTGTGTCAAAGTGAAACTTTTGTTATGCAACACAACAATGTGGGTTTTGAAATGAAGAATCAGAAGAATCTGGGCAGGACAAATATCTTGAACATATTGAGTGTTTGTTGTAACACGAGAAGTTGTTTGTTTTGTGTTTTGATTTTGTTTTGTTAGGCATAAAAGAGTTATAATGTTGGACGAGTGTTTTGTTTTGTTTTGTTTGGTAAACGTTATCCTAGGAAGAATTGTTTTTTTGAGTTTTGTTTTGTTTTGTATAACAGAGTTATAATGGTGGATGAGTTTTTTCTTTGGTATAAAAGCGTTATAATAGTGGATGAGTGTTTTGTTTTGTATAAAAGAGTTATGATGGATGAGTGTTTTGGTTTGGTTTGCTTTCTGTTTTGTTTGGTATAACAGAGTTATAATGGTGGAGGAGGGAGTGTTTTTGTTTTGTTTTGTATAAAACAGCTTAGAAAGAAATGTCTCTGTGCCCGGGAATCTCTGGTGAATAGCGGCAAGCTTAAGCGCTAAAAGCACATCTTGAGGAGCATTCTGCGTCTAGTAGTTTCATTCTGTTGAGCTCTGTTGAGCTGTTTTTGTCTCTACACTCTTTAACACTGGCTTGTTTGGCAGCAGAACAGTGACATCATCTTTATTTCATTCAGTCTATCGAACTACAGCAAAACGTCCAGAAATCAGTTCATTAGGGATTTGGCAACGTTTCAACCACCAAAAACGTTTCTACTTTTCATTTTTCATCCAAATATTAAACATTCGTTATCGCAAGAGCGGTTTAAGTAATTTTGCTATTCAATCACATTCGTTCATCTTCGAAACACAAATTAAGACATTTTTAATGAAATCTCAGAGATTTCTGTCCCTCCATTAACAGCTACTCAACTACTGTAGCACTTGATCGCTCCAAAAAGTTCATAAAGAGATCTAATACTAATCCATGTGAATTGAGCGGTCTAGTCCAAATGTTCTGAAGAGACTCGATCGCTTTATATGATGAACAGATTGAATTTAGCCTTTTATTCACACACAAACATTCATCAACTCACACATAAACAGAAGCTCAAACATGAGAACCAATGAGGTTCATTCTCGTATTACGCATCACGTTTGAGCTTCAGCAAGAACCAATGAGGTTCATTCTCATGTTACGCATCACGTTTGAGCTTCAGCAAGAACCAATGAGGTTCATTCTCATGTTACGCATCACGTTTGAGCTTCAGCAAGAACCAATGAGGTTCATTCTCGTGTTACGCATCACGTTTGAGCTTCAGCAAGAACCAATGAGGTTCATTCTCGTGTTACGCATCACGTTTGAGCTTCAGCAAGAACCAATGAGGTTCATTCTCGTGTTACGCATCACGTTTGAGCTTCAGCGAGAACCAATGAGGATCATTCTCGTGTTACGCATCACTTTGAGCTTTAGCATGAGAACCAATGAGGTTCATTCTCGTGTTACGCATCACGTTTGAGCTTCAGCAAGAACCAATGAGGTTCATTCTCGTGTTACGCATCACGTTTGAGCTTCAGCATGAGAACCAATGAGGTTCATTCTCGTGTTACGCATCACGTTTGAGCTTTAGCATGAGAACCAATGAGGTTCATTCTCGTGTTACGCATCACGTTTGAGCTTCAGCAAGAACCAATGAGGTTCATTCTCGTGTTACTCATCACGTTTGAGCTTCAGCATGAGAACCAATGAGGTTTATTCTCATGTTACGCATCACATTTGAGCTTCAGCAAGAACCAATGAGGTTCATTCTCGTGTTACGCATCACGTTTGAGCTTCAGCAAGAACCAATGAGGTTCATTCTCGTGTTACGCATCACGTTTGAGCTTTAGCATGAGAACCAATGAGGCTCATTCTCACGCGTCAAGCAGGTTCGGTTGAGCTTCTGTTTATGTTCGCTGATCAATGTTTAAAAAGTGAATAAAAGCCTAAATTAAGTCTGAAAAATGCCATTTTACCTTTTAATTTTTATCCCAGTATGTTTGGGCCAAATTTTACATTTCAGTGCATTTTGTACACACATATTTCATATTTCAAACTCATCAAACTGGAGTACGACAAGGTTCTGCATTTCTCGACTTTGCAGCGAAGTTGAAACTTTTCAGCAAAGTCTTTCAGATGAGGGTAAATATTGTATATCTTGCTGCATGCATGCTGAGTTGTTGCAGGTGTATGAATGACCTTTGACTCCTCAGCACACACTGAGCAGCAGATGTGACCTGATAGAAGAACACGAGACTGACTTCATTAACCTCTGTGCTCGCTCGCCACGTCTAATTAATACAGACGTTTAAAAGACTCTTCCGTCTCCTCACACGCCCACTCAGACTGTTGCCTTAAGAGAAGGTGATGATACACGGGAAACTTTTTGAGCAATGTTGCCGTCAACGGGCAACCAGATGAGACACAGGGCCCATGACCGATCTAAAGTATACTGAGACAGCAGAAATGTGTTGCTCGTTCTCAATGGGAAAGTGACAAGCAACATCGCTTAACAAAGTTGCCCTGTGTATCATCACCTTTAGGGCTTGATGTTGTTCAGTTTTCCCTGTCTCACCTTAAAGGAACACGCCACCATTTTTTGTAATAGGGGTTATTCACCGTCTCCCCTACATTTAGATAGGTGGGCAAATGCATTTTTGTCTCAGTGCATCCATTGTCTTAGTCTGGCAGCGTCGCCACTAGCTTAGCTTAGCATAATGAATGGAAACCTTTGTTGCCGGATAGCATGTCGTGAGTAAAAGTGATCCAAAAATATATATTTCTGCGTGTTCACAATGAGTACAAATAGCAAAGCAGATTAAGACGATTTCCTAGGCAGATATTGATTTGGGACAATATTGGCACAGGCGAAGCACTGCTACTTGGGCGCAGAGACATCACGCTACACCTGAAATCTGCTATTTCTGTCCCCAAGTAGAAGTGCTTCCCTGTCTCACCTTAATCTAAAATGACCAGTAACTGAGAAGACAAATGTATCCACTACCACAATTTACAGCCTTACTTTTGAAGTTAAAGTATGGGTACTGTGTGAAAATCTAACTTTTTTTGTTTCTGCACAATTCCACATGATTCCAATTAGCCACCACACTAAGATCTGTAATTACTGTGAGTACAAACAAGCGCTTGATGGTGGCACTTTTGCCTTCTTTATCTTGGCAAAGAGCGGTGTGTGGGCTGACTCAGACAGGTTATTAGAGATCTGGGCTTCTTTAGAGATCCAACATTATCAGTGGATCAGGACAAATTCAGGATTTTATATAAATTATGATAATTCTCAGACCCCGGTCATCATTATCGTCTCAGCTCTAATAAAACCTGATTGCCCCGCAGCTGTTGTTGGTACATTTGCATTTCACTAAGGCATTGCACAAACCCTGAAGTCACAAATGGATGAATTTAGCTTTTAAAGCAATAAAGAAAAATAAAAGGCCAAAAACATGACCATCAGTTATATAATGGGACCCAGTCAGCACTGTAACTACGCTAGCTTTTATTAAGTCGATAATTGTCAAATATTGCTGTTTTTGTGGATAAATATTGAACCAGTAGACACATCTGCTGAATATTTGTATGCCACATTTCTCAGGCTTTATGAGTTGAGAATGTGTTTTCAGCAATGTGTTATACATTTGACAAATTTAAATTCGTTTATGAATAAAGTTGGAAAAAGTTAAAAGCAAACCCTTATCAAGAAGATTGATGCCTCATGTTCTGTTTGGATGTAACAAAAGAATATATATATATATATATATATATATATATATATATATATATATATATAGTCCTAGAAGTGAAAATATATTAAAATAATGAAAAACAAATTTACTTGTATAAATATAATTTAAATAATTACAATCCACAGTTCCCCAAACTGATTCCTCAGGGTTTAGCCTTTTTTCCAGTAATTTGTGATTAGTTATTATTATTATTATTATTATTATTACTTACAAATAGCAATTTCACAGCTCTATGAAATATTTTAGACCTTGATATAACCAGAAACATATATATTCGTTATAACAAATTCCCATGACTTATAAAGATTTCATTGATTTCCATGTTTTTTCCAGGTCTACAAATCACACTTTTAAAATTCCTTCTTATATCCAGATTTTCCTAGAATGTAAGTCTTAAATAAAATAAGAATGACTGGATGATTCTTGATTTTTAGGTGTTTAGCCTGTTTTAAAGTTTGTTTTGTCTTGTTTGAATCATTTTAAGCTACTTTTGGGGAAGTTTGCCGTGGCCCTCATTAACCTGGTTGAGAATCACTGCTCTACATGGTATTCAATGGCATTTACAACCTGTTCTAACTTTTTATTTATTTATTTTAAAACCTCATTCTACTGCGGGTTTTTAATGAGAAACATCAGAAATGTGTCCGAAATAAACTGCATTGTTGAAATCTATTTTTCTTGAGGAATATTAACTTATTCTTCTTGAAAGTTTTTAGGAAGCATCTTCCATATTAGATGAGAGCTGATCTTTTGGGATATTAAACTGGTAGAGTAGCACAGCTGTAGATTTGTGGTTTAGTCTGGCAGCATTGGCCGGGCGAGTGTGGAAGAGACTTGATATAAGAGCACCAATCTTATATTCTCCATTTAATAGTGAGAAGGGATTTAAAAAACAAACTGTTTTATTTAAGAGGCCGCATTATGCACTTTTCCAAAGTCTTGATTTTGTTTTTGGGCTCTACTAGAACAGGCTTTCATGCTTGAATGATCAAAAAACAGATTATTTTCCCCATATTGTACATTATTGCAGCTCCTCTTTTCACTGTCTGTGAAGCCCCTCCTTCTGAAAAGCTCAGTGTGCTCTGATTGGTCGGCTAGAGCAGTGTGTTGTGATTGGTCAACTGCCCCTTACCGTAACCGCCAGTTTCAACACACCACTAACTAACTCATCAGGCCCCGCCCCTTTATTCTGCGTATGAATTATTTAAATGAGGAATATTGTGACGTGTTCGTTCCCGGAAGAAACTCAAGACTACAATGGAGGCGTTTCAGGGAGTTCAGAAACACTGACACTGATATAGAGAATAACTCCCGCTGGAGGGACTTTGTAACCTGTATTTTCAGACCTGGTATTTTCTTGCTCACTGAGTGGTGTAAAAACTGAGGTGTTAACTGGAGCAGCATCTTGAACGCTGCTGTACTGCAATGACACTGCATTGCAACTCACTCTCTTTGTACTTGCGACTTCTCATAACACTCTTAGTCCTGACAGAATGCATGTGTTCCTGAGAGACTCACAGAGTGACAATGCCTCTATTTTGTGCCGCTCGCTGGATCGAGAGAAAAAGAGTGATCAGATGAAAGGAAAAAAAAATGTATTTCGGCCTCATAAAATATTGCTTGGTCAAAGCAAATATGAAGAACTGTTAGTGTGGGATAAATACAGCCCTGTGTCTTCAGAAAATCCAGCACTCGAGCCAAACCTGCAGACACTAAATGCTCTGCAGAGAGAGAGAGAGAGGGATGGGGAGAGGATGAACAGAATATGACTTAATAGAGAGGTCGAACAAAGGACAAGAAAGAGGAAAGTAAAATGAACCGTGTTCATGCCATTTCTTGGATGTGTTCCATGGGAATAGCATAGTTCATTGAATGTACCAGTTACCTTAGAATACCACGGTAATGCAGTGTTTTATAGATGTGAAATAAGGGAATTGCATGTTTTTTTCAATATGTGCCTGTCAGAGCTACCCTCATTTCTTTGTGACCCCTTGTTAGCCCTTTCACAAAACACATGAACACATACTTGGTTTTTAAAAGACTCTTTATTTACCTTGATGTACCAGCGACAGAAGAGATGGATTAACCACACAAATGTATCTACAACTATACTGTTGTGTCTCAGACTGGCCACCTGAGCACTAGCCCAGAGGACATTTGAAGTTGCTACAGACTGTTGATTGTCACCTGGATCAGCATACATGGTGGTGGCCATCTTGATTTGGGTAAAAGACTGGAATGGACTTTTCTCATGCTTTTTATACCTGTGCTGTGTTGCATCATGGGGAGTGGGAGATACCAAGTATGGTACGAAAGGAGGGGGAATTGTTTGATGTTAATGTTTACTTCCTCTAATTATTGCTGAAGTTTATTTATTGAAGTTTGTACTGTTATTTAAATTTGTGTGGTGAAGGAAATGGAGTTACTTGATCACATGATACTTTTACTTGATATTTATTACATGTTCATGGTCTTTATTACTTCCCCATGTGATTATTACTGAGAAATGGTTGTACCCAGGTGTATAAATTATCACATAATGAAGTGATCAGGAGGGCTAAGACTGGTGGTAGTGAATGCTGTATCAGCTGAGTACTCTGATTGAAGTATTAGACCTGATGCAAGGTTATTGTTTTTTGTATACTGAAGTTGTTTTTTTTCTTTTTGAATTTTTCATGCTTTGGCACCTGTGAGCACCCTGCACTTTACTGGCTTGGGAGAACGTAAATAAATATAAAAACTGGCATTTAACGTTCTCCATGTGTTATTTTGAAGAACTCTGGATGTCTCTGTGACAGTGCCGTAGTCTTACCATGGTTTTCTGTGAACTTGGTCTGCCATGGTAATACCATGTTGTTGTTGTTTTTTATGTGTATGTACTTCAGTGTACTGCCATGATACATGTCCAAAAAAACATGATAGTACCATGGTACTGTTTTTTTAAGTGAATATATCCCTTACATAAAAGTCCTGTGGTTGCACTGTGTACTTTGAAATATACCATAGTACTAAAGTTCATGTACCATTTTTTTATGTCCAAAATACCATTGTAATACAAGTGATACCATGTATAAAAAGCATGGCACATTTCTTTAAGTGATGCTGTGGTATTCTGTGAAATTTCTTGGGGAATCATGGCAATACCATGTTTTTAGAAATGTACAATACAAAAGCATGGTTCTTCATAGATCATAGTTGAACTGGTAAAGCCATATTTTAGGATGTACCATGGTTTTCTTAGAATTGCTTAAAACATTGTAATACCACAGTACTGTATATATATACAATGGAAATAGCATGTGCCATTAGTTGGTTTTCTTTTAATTACTTTAAAGTACCATGAAATTACCTTAATTTATTTTGAACATATATCATGGGAATAGCATATGCCATAGTTGTACCATGGTATTCTTTGTAGTTGCATAGTTGTATATGGTATTTTATAGATGTATTTTGTAGCATTGTAAATATAGAGTACATGATTACAGTAATCATCCAGTGCTTTATTGTAAGGGTACAAGCAATAGAAAGGAGACAGAGATTGTCATGGAAATCGAAACAAAAATGAGCAAGTCAAAGGGGGGCAATGAGGACGGGACCACCCTTAGTTCAATTACACTCCTCTCCACATAAATCACGTCCACACCCCGGATTGAGCACGCTCTGCGATGGATATTTGTATATGCGGTGTGCTGGCAGCAAAGACAATGAGATGAGCATCTGTTTGTCTGTCTCTCCATTTGTGAGGGCTTGAGCTCTCACCTGATATTCCGTCACTCTCTCACGGGGCCTCGCTTTCTATGTCACAAGTTAGAACAGGCACTGGCATCTCACAAGGGGTTTCTGAGGTTAAGTCCACTGTGCACAAGCTCATCTGACATCCCAGTAATGTTATCTAACTCTCATACTGCTCGACAGAAGCCCAGTGAGCCTGAGAATATCCACTGCACGTACAACAGCCTTTATTACCAGAGCGAGACCGAGACTCTGCAGCCGCAGCCATCAAATGACTTCAGAGTTCGTATTCGCTCTTAAAGGGTTAGTTCACCCAAAAGAGATCATAAAACTAATCCAAATGAATTGAGCGGTTTAGTCCAAATTTTCTGAAGAGACACTATCACTTTATATGATGAACAGATTCAGTTTGGGCTTTTATTCACATATAAACATTGATCAGCGAACATAAACAGAAGCTCAACCGAACCTGCTTAACGCACGAGAATGAACCTCATTGGTTCTTACTTAAACGATTTTCTAAATGGCAAATTAGCATGAGAGCGCAATCCCATAACGGCGCAGATGAGAGTGGAAAGTTCTGCTCGTGATCAACTGACGACACGCACATTAAAGAACACCGGCACAGCCGGATCATTTCCATAATGACCAACTCAATCCACCAAGAGCAGCGCAAATTAGCGTCTGGTTTAAGACATGCTTTTTTGGGCGGCAAACACCAGTAAATTGACTAGCGCAAACCTTAGTTAATCACCTTGTGTGATTCATTTAAATACTTTCCTCCCATAAATGTTGTGTCTGAAAGGGAAACTCCTACAAATGCATATGCAACAAGGTCAGCCGCTAAAATAACCCTGTCCACGCCTTTTCAGTGCTAATATTTCAATGCGTGTCTTTAGTAAATCCTGACCTTTTTTTTACCAGGTTTACACTGGCGACAGCTGTTAGTAACTCTGACCCTTAGTCTTTCACTCAAAAATCTAACCTTTAATTAAAGTCAAATAGAAATATATGTATTCCACAATAATTGGCACCCCTTCATTTAATACTTTGTGCAACCTCCCTTTTCCAAGATAACATCTCTGGATCTTCTCCTATAATGTGCAATGAGGTTGATGAACATAAGACAAGAGATCTGCGACACCATTCCTCCATGCAGAATCTCTCCAGATCCTCCAGATTGTGGACTCTGTTCTTCAGCTCATCTCACAGGTTTTTACGTATTTGGTTTGGGTCATGGGAAGGCTATGTCCATGTGGGCAGTGAATTATTCTGTTCATTTTGAGATGTGCTTTGGATCATTGTCACGCTGTAAGATTTAACCACGCCCCAGTTTACGCCTCCTGACAGGGTCAGTCTGGTGTTGATTTAACATCTGCTGGTGCTTGATGATACCGTGTATCCTAACACAACTTGTCCAGGGTCTTTGGAAGAAAATTAGCCTCCTAGCATTACAGATCCACCAACATACATAGTGAGGATTAGGTACTATTTCCAAAAAGCTTTATTTTGGTGTCATCTGACCATAAAACCCGCCAGTGGTCCCACTGAGGTACCAGTAACGCCTTCATGAGATGCTGTTGTCACAAAAGGCTTTTTATTGCAACCTTCCCAAACAAGTTGTGGTTTTATAGGTGAGGTCTGATCATAGTTTTGGAGACTTTCTGACCCCAAGACCCAACTAGCATCTGCAACTTTTATCCTTACAGTTTGTTTGTCAACTGGGGCCAATATAGACACGTTATCTTCCAGGATGACTAATAAATATGCTTAATACATAGCTTAAAACCTTTTATTGAAGTCTGAGAGTATTTGAAGCTCCTAAATGTGTTGCAAAATGTTTGTATTTTATTTTGGCATCTCTGGAATCCAGAAAATGTTGCATTGTAAAAAGTACTCTTCTACTTTGCTGCAGTTCTTCTATTAGAGAGGGTTTTTAGCACGACAGACAGTACAGTACGTCAGGATAGACGTTTGTTTGGTGGTTGTGAAACCCCAAAATATACACTAAAATTTTAAATGCTTTGAGACAATAATGTATTTTCTTCTCACACAGAAATCAATACTTTTCATTTTAAAAATCCATATATTCATAGTTGACCAATTCTTTCCCATCCCTTTAGCATGGCTGATAATTCAGTTTGAAACAGGAAGAGGAATAAAGACTTCACAGAACTAAAGTGTTTCTCTGTTTTCTCACAGACTCATGGACCAGCTACTATGAGGTTATTCAGCAGTTCCCGGACTCTCCTCCCTCTCCTCAAACACATTGTCCGTCACTGTCCCGCTGACTGCCAATGGACCAGAGCCCTCGCCCCGTCCTGCAAACTCCACTCCTGCAGGGTCCTGTCGACGGACGCCTCCGCTCCTCAGACACGCGTCACTGAAAACTCAGTAGAAGTTTTCAGCCATGTCTACCCACGAGATGACATGACCAATGTGACGGCTAAAATCTTGTCTAAAGTTGGCTGTCAGCTTCACAACCGGCCCCACCACCCCTTGTGGCTTATTAAAGAACGCATCAAAGACCATTTCTACCGCTCTTACATCGGTCGCACCGGAAACCCACTCTTTTCTGTACATGACAATCTCAGTCCAGTGGTGACAGTGGAGCAGAACTTCGATAGCCTGCTCATTCCTCCAGATCATCCCAGTCGGAAAAAAGGAGACAATTACTACCTGAACCGCACACACATGTTGCGAGCCCACACCTCCGCCCACCAGAAGGAGCTGGTGCGTTCGGGCCTGGACTGCTTTCTGATGGCTGGAGATGTGTACAGACGAGATGAGATCGACTCCAGACACTATCCTGTCTTCCACCAGATGGAGGGAGTGCGGCTTTTCTCCAACCATGAGGTCAGAATAGTGTTCGTTATGGAGGACAGGAGTGCCTGATTAAAAACGAATTAAAAAAGTCAACTAATTAAAAAATTTGGGATATTTAGAGTTGGCATGAAATGGAAATCTAGTTTCTAAATCTGATTCATCAGTGCATATGTAAAAAAAAGAAAGAAAAATAATCAAAATATCATAACTGGGTCTTCCGGTGAAATGATTGACTGTCAGTGAAATCTTGCAGTTGACTGTGTTTAAGTGGACTAAATGATTGGAGAAGTCTGGCTTACATCACTTTCAGATCTGCTTCCATCCAATGAACAACCGATGCACTGAACCAAGCTCCCGTCCTTCATTTCTTCTTTCTCTATAATCCGTTTCACATGGACATACGCCATATGGAAGAAAAGATGTTTACATTAAAATATTCAATACTATTGTAAATAACTATAAAACATTAACATAATAATATTAATACTACTACTACCATTTCATCCCGACTTCAAAATAATTTAAACGTTTACATAAAAATATTCAATACTTTTGTAAATAAAACAGTAAAAGTGTATCAAATGATAAATTAATATACATATTAATAAGTATTATAATCAAGGCTTGACATTAACACCCATCAAATGCGGGTGAATTTCAGTAGTGGCGTGTAACACAGTCACTCGCAGTATTGTAAAAAATATCAATTTTTCGATACATATCGATACTGAAATATCTGAAACGCTTCCAATACTCATTTTCCGCTGAATAGATACTTCTCTCCGCCAGCGAGTTACACACAAACCCGCCTCTCCTCACTCACTCGTTTCATTTGCTCCGCATGAATATTGTTGCTGTTACAGGGCTTGGGATTGTGCATACTGCGCACAATTTTAAATAACCCAAAGTGTGCGCACATAAAGCCGTCTCCCAGACTAAATTGAGTTGAATTGCTTATTGCACTTAAACAGTCAAATACACACAATATAATGTCAAAATGCCAGTCTTGGCGAGCTTTCACGTAAACACAGTCAGTTACGTTTGAAGTGAACATAAACAGTTGAGAAAGAAAATGCATGTGTAACAGTATAATGGATCTGTGTGTCGGGTCTTAAAGTGACAGCAGCCTAATATTCCTGCTGCAATATTATGAGATAATATTAAAAGTATCTATTTGGCAGTTTTTCCCCAAGGTATCGATGTCAAAATTCTGGCTAGTAACTTTGGAAATCCACTAGCCACAGTGGCTGGTGAGCAAAAAAGTTGATGTCAAGCCCTGTTTATTATAATAAAATAACTATAATGCTAAAAAAAACATTAAAATAATATTAATAAATATTACTACTAGCCAGTCGAGTTAAAAAATATCATTGTATGGTTTCATTGAACATTCCACTGCATTTTAAGACATGAATTGAATTCAGCGTTCAATTATTTGTCAATTTGAAGAGTTATGTATGCATATATTTTATTTATTTATTCTATAATTATTAATGCATTGATAATGAATGCACTGATAATTAAAATGGTATAATTTCTGAGCAACTGAAACAGAATTGCGAAAATGATTCCCTGTGTCAATCAGTCACGTGATTGGTTGAGCCGCTGTTGCTTGGTGCGTTTCCCGAAACCAACTATGGTCGCCAGTTCCATCATTACCAACACAATTCAACTGAACTTGCGACCATAGTTGGCTAACGATCCTTTTGGGAAGCGCACCACTGGTCGGGATGATCAAAGAAACTGAGCGATGTTTTGAAAGCACCCACAGTGTTCACTTTCTGTCAAGGTAAACTAAAATGTCTTACTCCCAGTTGTCGAAAGAAAGTATTTAAACATTTTAAAATGACAAACTTGAACATTCAAAGCTTTTCCAGAAGCCTTTGCCTATCCATGTAGAATTTAAAGCATCCAGACTGTAATAAATAGGTTTGAGGACAGATGTCAGAGAAGTCATGATGAAATCTTAACGTAATCTCTCTGGATACGCACACTTGTTTTCACCCTTCCTCTCTCTATCAGCTGTTTGCTCGAGTGGAGAATGGTGAAGACCTGTGTTTGTTTGAGAGCGCTGGCCGCCGCACGCCTCAGAAACAGCAAACACACACGCTGGAGGCCGTCAAACTTGTGGAGTTCGATCTGAAACAGGCACTCACGCGCCTCATGCGACACCTTTTTGGGGAAGGTAGGAATCCTGTGATGTTCTCACTTTATTTTCCCTCGCTCTCTCTGTCCAGCTCTCCTCCATCTGTCTGTCTCTGTCTTGCAGATTTGGAGATCCGCTGGGTGGACTGCTACTTTCCTTTCACACACCCCTCCTTCGAGATGGAGGTGCGCTTCCAGGGCGACTGGTTGGAGGTGCTGGGATGTGGGGTGATGGAGCAGGAACTGGTCCGCTCAGGTTCGGAAACACACCCAACACTCACTCACGCTTTAAACAAGCTATAACCATTTTCAGTTAGAACTGCTGATTTGAGGTGACTCGTTTTCGTTTGGGATTCGTTTTACAAGGGTAGATGGAGTAATGTAATTTTACCACAGGACGTCTGTAATATTAATGGCCAGTTCGCACGGGATAAGAGATCTCAGTAAAACTAGCAGAAGTGAGAGGGGTAACTCTAGCGCACAGGCGTCACCCTCCTGTCGTCATGTGTGTATTACGTTGTTTCCTGATATCACGTGCACAAACACATATAACCTATATTTATGTATATAAAACAGTTATGTCCGGTCGAACGATGTATTAATTAACTTCAGATTGGTTTATGTTGGTAATAGGCTCTTATCTAATGCTAAAAGATGTTTCGTGCCTCTAACAAGTGCTTTCGATCTTCTCTCTGATCTGAATGTGGAAAACACTTGAGTTTTGCCACAGACTCGTTCCAGCGTCTAGAACGCAACTGATGCTTTTTCAAGCGCCTCCATTCTTGAAAACCCGTGGAAAACTACTTTTAAACAGGAAATGATGGAATATACGTACATATTTACAGCTGGTCTATTCGCATGGGATTAGTATTACCTGAAGTCATTTTTCCGGACCTTTTTACAGAAGGTAAAAGTCGGCGTAATCTTTATTGACATTATTCGTAATGATCACTGAGATGCACATTCAGATGGGACTAAAATCACAGAGAAGCTCTGGTAATCATTACTTTACCCCACCTCTCCATGTTAAACTAGTCCCGTCCGAAGAGGGCTATAGACGTCAAACAGAAAGTTCAACAGTATGCAAATTAGCAGTGAGACGATACAGCAACCACCAATGAGAGTACAGATAGGGGAGTTCGGACATGATTCGTCTTGTGATTACGCTTAATACAGCAATTGTGTAGAATTGTGCAGCAACTGCGCCGTCAGGCTTCATCCTGAGTCAAATGAAACGGCTCAGATTACCGATCCCAAACACGAGCACTAGGGCCTGCGCTGTGAGAGTGTATACTGTGCAACGCTAGACATGTTACCGTATTGATAGATATTTTTGCAGGGTTGTCTGTAGGCAAAACTGTTTTAAGTTATTTAAACGTGAGATTGATACAGAAGCCCATTTTCTCAACATAAGAAAAAAATCATGCTTCGGTAAATCATAACTATGACATAAATAATCATAATCATGGCATAAAAAGTAAAATGAGATATTAAGATATATTTATGAGATATAAAGGGGACATTGACGTACTAAGTCATAATTATGAAATAGTCAAAATTATTAGATAAAAAGTCAGAATTATGACAAAAAGTTGTTGAGTTGTCATAATTCTTCTTTTCACTCTTAATTTAAATCTTTTTAATCTCATAACTATGACTTAATCAATTTCAGTTTTTATGTCATGATAATGACTTTTTATGCAAGTAAATATAAAATAAATATAAACTTATAATTATGATTTTTTTTGTGGCAGAAATAGGCTTTCATATGTTGAAGTAAAACTGTGAAGTATTGCAAAAATACAGAGTGGGACGCATCCCAATCAAGTCTGAGGAAGAACTTGGTTTTTAGAATTTAGACTCGCAACTATTTGTGTTATAACATTAGATGTCTGGTGAATAATCTTATCTTTTGCTCTATGTCCACCAAGTCCATTACCATGTGTTTTTTTTTTTACATATGGTTTTCTAGCAAAACAACTACATCATAACATGCTTTCACCATTATATAAGATTATTAAAGGTCCTTAATATAGCATGTAAAGCACGCTAAAGCTTGAGTCTGTTGCTCTAGTGCACAAAATGCCACACACATTTCCCCTCATCTCTATGCGTACAGTACAGCGGCCACACCTTTGAGCCAGAGAAAGGCGTTCTGCCTCTGCCAGTAGATGGCGCTGTTGTGCAGTGTTGTGTGAGGCATCCAGCCCTGATGAAGTGGATGGGATAGTCCCACGACACAGGGAGATCCAAGCTCTCAGTAAGGGGGAGGGGAAGGACATGCGTGACTGCAGAGACATGTTTACCTCCCTCGGGTTGGTCCCAGTATGACCACTCCTCCTCCTCCACTGGCCCAGTCATCTCACTCCTCACTGCCACTTAATTCTTCAATCTCATCTGCTCTCTTCATCGATCCTGTGTGTGTTAAACAGCACACACTCCCCCGCCGTCTGCATGTGGAACATGTAACAGCCAATTAACAACAGTGCCACTCAACAGCGAGCGATGGCTGCTTCCTCACTGCTCTGTTAACGTTAGGATCTTACACTCTACACGTGTGACTTTATCAGTATTCCCTGGTCAAGGAAGAGTCATGTTGCCTGGCATTTACAATTAAGATCCATCCTTTTCTGAGAAGAGATTTACACTTCCTTTTTCTGGCTTTTCCTTTTTGCCATTTTTAATAATACATTTTTAGTTATTTAGCATGGTGATTTACTAACAATTATTTATAATTATTAGGAATTGATCAAAAGTGACAAAGACATTTCTAATTTTATTTTTCAAATAAATGATGTTCTTTCTATTCTTCAAAAAATCTTAAGAAATGTTTTTATCATGGTTTCCACATAAACCATTTTCAACATTGATAATAATCAGAATAATTTCTTGAGCGTCAAATCATCATATTGGAATTATCATGTGACACTGAAGATTGGAGTAATTAGAAAAAAATTTCAGCTTTGATCACAGGAATAAATCACAGTAGAAAATAGATATTTTACATTGAAATAAAATGTCACAATATCATTGTTTTATCCGTATGTAGCCTTGATGAGTTGGATGATTTCCCATATTTCATATCATCCGCCGTTACTTGTTTGGTCACACACAGATATAAATGAATATACCCCCAAATTCTGATTAATACAGGCATTTGTTGGATGTTTTATTCAGATTGTTTTGTAATCAGAATGTTTTCCTAATGGGATTATTGCTGTGGAAAACGTGTACATATATTTAGAATATGACCAAATTCCGATTAACATCGGAATATTCCCCTCTGCGTAAATGCAGTCAGTGTATTGGACAGGTGGCCGCTCCCACTGCATTTTATCTTTAGGTCCTCTTGTGTGTTCTGGCATTTTGAATCCATCAATAATTGAAAGCTTTTCTATCTGAAGGCAAGTCCTTAAGAGCTCCAGTCTCTCTCTTGCTTTATTTTTTCATTCACCAGTCCACCTTTCCCATCATCTTCTCTCTGTGAAAACACTCATGGTCAAGCGTGTGTGTGTGTGTGTGTGTCTCGTCTGTTGTGCTGGAAGGCTACTGGGCTCCTGCATTGTTTTGGCAGCTTGGAAAAATAGTGTTTCTTGTAAAGAGCTTTCTATTTATGGACCTCGCATCTTCTTAGGCAGTTTCTATCTTTCATATGGATTAAAAGAGGTCAGTTAGGATGATTGTGGACTGACTGAATGACCAAATTTAGTGGTGTACAGAGAGTTGTTTTGAAGTTATACTATTTTTTAAGGCTTCTTGTATGTATGGTCACAGCAAGGACACCTGCAATCCTGATTTGATTGGACTTTAGTAGAAGTTGGTGTCTTTCACAGTGCTGTGCCTGACACGAGTACAGATTACTGAGTGTGTGTGTCTCTTCCTGCTCTGTCTGCTTGTACTCAATCACTTGCTTTATCCTTGTGTACACCCACTCGAGTGGCAATGCATATTCACAACTGGGTAAACAAAGCCCTGGTGTCTCGAGACAGCTGTCAGCGGGCCTTGCTCTCCTCCTCGAGGCTTTTCTGCTCAGACGAATCCGCTCACGGGTGTCATTCTGGCAAACGGTGCCTTCCTGTCTAGGTTACGCCGTTTGTTTAATCAAAGTTTTCATTGTACGATTATAATGAATTTCGACAAACCCACACAATTTGTGTCTAATAAAATGGCTTATTAACTAAATATCTGTCAGAGAAGCTTCTACGGCGCAGCCTCGCACTTCCATTGAAGGCTTTAATTTATTTATTGAAATATGACAACAAAATTGGCATTTGAAGGTTTTAATTGGAAGGCATTAAAAGAATGAGTGTTTCACACTACTGAAGTGTCACTGAGTCTTTGACTGGTGTCTATTCAATGCATTGTGGATCTGGATGGAAAATAAAAAATAAAATAAAAATACTAGTTAGTAGCCATTAATTATCCATAAATTAAATTTTAACGGTGTCAGATAGTAATACCATGGTGTGACTTATTCAGTGGTTCAGTGTACATTACAGGTGTAACAATATATCGTGTCACAATATATCGCAATACAAAAATGCAACAATATGCATCATGGATGGTGACAATACACATTGTGTATAGTTCAGTGTTAGTGTTAGTGTCAGTACTACATCAAACTGCTATATATAATGTTGAATATAATTCATAATAATGCAATGGGGGAATATTTATGGTTCCTGATAATGCCAAATGTTGTTACCAGTAAAAAGTGGCCAACATTATTTTAAATAAATCTAGTCAGTGACAGAGTGCAAGCATATTCGTCTAAAATAATTCAGTATTTTCAGCTTCAGAATCATCAATATTTTTATTCTGGTGTCACTATTGTCCTGTGCATTGGGTTTCCAGCACCAAGTCCAAGCCTATTCATTTACACCCACAATTTAATAAAAATGTTTGCATTTTGACCAACATTACATTTTTGTTAACTTTTTACCATATGTCATGGAGTATCGCAATAATATCGTATTGTGAGTTTGGTATCGTGAAATGTATCGAATCGTGACATGAGGGTATCGTTACACCCCTAGTGTACATGGTACTCCATAGTACGTCCAAGAATACCACAGTACATGTTAAAAAAAAACATGGTATTCCCATGACTAAAAACCATTGTAGTATCAGGTAATTTAGTGCATAATGAGTCCTCAGACATTGTCAATATAAAATATGGTTGGAGGGGAGGGGTTAGACGGCTTAAAGGCTATAGGAAAAGTTAGTGGAACGAGTTACTACATTTCAATCAAAGATTACAAATGCAAACATGTTTTTCTTTAAAACAGGATTGTCGTCTGATTGTGTATGCACATTCATTACATTTGGCCAAATCCGTTACACTATTCCTGCGATGTATGCCATTACAACGTCCATGATGATGCCTTGATAAATGTAGTGCACTCTGTTTATCCTATATGTCAACTAATGTTGAAGCTGCGCTTTCTCCATCCAAATGTCTTATCCGTAATATATATATATATATATATATATATATATATATATATATACACTTTATATATGCGGTTTGGGGAAAACGTCTACATATGTTGTCTGAACAACCAGGCTCATTTACATTTGGTCTTGTTGCATCTTCAGAAAATGATTTGAGTGATCGTATTACTATCAAATGCATCTTGGAAGGCATTTACATTTGGTCTTTCATTATGATTTTGTTGTCAAAGCAGTAAAAATGCAACAAAGTGACCAAGTGTAACTATCCTCATTCTCCCCAGGCATCAGCGTTCACATTTCTGGAACTGCCGTGGACAACTGGCAATGACATTCAGCGCTATCAGTTGTTCATTTGGCCAAAAAGAGTGGAACTGCTGGTGTCTCAGAGTTTTTCCACAACTGCTGACAAACTGGCCCTCATCTGCATCGACTATCGTCATGCGTACGCAAACACAAACTCGCGCGCACTCAGTCTCCTCTTTGACTTCTCTCGATGTCCCAACCCTCTCCTCTCTGGACTGCAGGGATTCTGTCAAATCCTCTCCTCTGTTCTTCACTCCCCCCTCCATTCTCATTTTCACTCCTCCAACTCTCTCTTTCTGCCTTTCTTCACTGCGGCAGAGCAGTGTGGCTCCGTTGCTATAGCAACTTCTCATTCAGTCTTCTCGCACCCCCCCCTTTTTTCACACACCCATCCACACTCACACATTCCCTCTTTTCTCTTCAGAGCAGTGGTACAATAAAAAGCTGCCAGCAAGACAGCATTAAATGTGTGGCGGCCGGCGGGGGTACGGGGACGGGAGAGAACGGGTGGGGAAAAAACAGGAACGGGGTGCCCTGGGAAGTTGAAAGGTTATTTATTCGTCTCTGAGCATGACCGCCATATGCTAAGCGTGGAGTAAGTGTGCCAGAGGTGGTGTGTTTGGTTTAAGGGCGGAGCTTGACTAATGAAAGGGGAGGAGGGGTAACAGTGCGGCACCGGTTTGGTAGATCCACTTAGTTATTCATTAGAGCGCGGCGTGTAATCCCCGGACACATCAATTCTGCAATGGGCCCAGAACGGAGCCCTGTGGGACCTCGACGGGGCTGTCCGCGGCATATGGGACCCAGTGTTAATGACGGCACGCGTCAGCGGCGTGGTTGTGGTTTAGTCACGCCCCAGAGGGCGGGGGGCCCGGGGAATGTGATTAAAGCCGTGTTTGGTGACAATTAACGGCCCTTCAAGTCACCCGCCTCGGGGCCTTTGGGACGGCAGGGGAGCGGGGGCCGGCTGGTAGGTGGGAAGGGTACCAGCTGAGCTCCCTTTCTGGTTCAGGTGGCACTTTCAATCTTAGTCTTAATCCTTAATACCCCCGCCCTCCCGCACTGAATAAATCATGTGCCAGTTGTGACCGGCTCCGCTTAAAGCTCTCTCTTTCATACGCACATGTGTCTTTGGCCTCATTACAGCGCTTCTGTCAGGATGCTTCGTTTTTGACGAGCTGGCAGTTTTTTAATCAGTCAGTCAGACTCTGCTTCCTCTCCCTCACCCTTTGTCTTTCTCAGTTGCAGTGTCTTTTAGTACTTTATTGGCACGATAAATAATGTACCTTTGTATTGCAAAAGCTATCTATCTATCTATCTATCTATCTATCTATCTATCTATCTATCTATCTATCTATCTATCTATCTATCTATCTATCTATCTATCTATCTATCTGTCTGTCTGTCTGTCTGTCTGTCTGTCTGTCTGTCTGTCTATCTGTTTTTCTGTCTAAAATCTATCTATCTATCTATCTATCTATCTATCTATCTATCTGTTTTTCTGTCTAAAATCTATATATCTATCTATCTATCTATCTATATGTCTGTCTGTCTGTCTGTCTGTCTGTCTGTCTGTCTGTCTGTCTATCGATCTATCTATCTATCTGTTTTTCTGTCTAAAATCTATCTATCTATCTATCTATCTATCTATCTATCTGTCTAATCTGTCTGTCTGTCTGTCTATCTATCTATCTATCTATCTGTTTTTCTGTCTAAAATCTATCTATCTATCTATCTATCTATCTATCTATCTATCTATCAATCATTTTGTCTGTCTAAAATCTATCTATCTATCTATCTATCTATCTATCTATCTATATCTGTTTGTCTGTCTGTCTGTCTGTCTGTCTGTCTGTCTATCTGTTTTTCTGTCTAAAATCTATCTATCTATCTATCTATCTATCTATCTATCAATCATTTTGTCTGTCTAAAATCTATCTATCTATCTATCTATATATCTATCTATCTATCTATCAATCATTTTGTCTGTCTAAAATCTATCTATCTATCTATCTATCTATCTATCTATCTATCATTTTGTCTGTCTAAAATCTATCTATCTATCTGTCTGTCTGTCTGTCTATCTATCTATCTATCTATCTATCTATCTATCTGTTTTTCTGTCTAAAATCTATCTATCTATCTATCTATCTATCTATCTATCTATCTATCTATCTATCTATCTATCTATCAATCATTTTGTCTGTCTAAAATCTATCTATCTATCTATCTATCTATCTATCTATCTATCTATCTGTCTATCTATATCTGTTTTTCTGTCTAAAATCTATCTATCTATCTATCTATCTATCTATCTATCTATCTATCTATCTATCTATCTATCTATCTATCTATCATTTTGTCTGTCTAAAATCTATCTATCTATCTATCTATCTATCTATCTATCTATCTATCTATATCTGTTTGTCTGTCTGTCTATCTGTTTTTCTGTCTAAAATCTATCTATCTATCTATCTATCTATCTATCTATCTATCTATCTATCTATCTATCTATCTATCTATCTACAGGTATCAATCATTTTGTCTGTCTAAAATCTATCTATCTATCTATCTATCTATCTATCTATCTATCTATCTATCTATCTATCTATCTATCTATCTATCTATCTATCTATCTATCTATCTGTTTAACATCCATCCATCCTTCCATCCATCCACCCCTTTGCCTTCTCTTCCTCTTAAAAGGCAAACACACACTCAGTCACAGTTGTCTCCTGTACGTCTGGTCTCCGGGGTTTGTACTGTTAGTGCAAACATTTGCTTGTGCACTGTTCCATTTCAGCCATCGCACCCGAGAGAGCGGGACAAATAGAACTGGACACTTTTGCGGATAGAGTCATTAAAAGGACAAAAAGAGAAAAGAAGGCAATGAAGAAGCAGAGGGAAATGAGTGAATGAGATATACTCTGTTTCCCCTCGCTGTGTTATGCATTTCTCTGGCCTATTTTCTGAAACTAAGGCTTTGCCGTAGTGCCTAAGGCTTGCATTGTGTAATGAGGAGTAAATTACATCCCATTTAGACAAGCTCCCACAGCTGCTAGTGATATGTAGCATGTTCAATTTCAGCCGGGATAATCAAGTTCATCTCACTCGGACCGGTTGTGCGGATGTGTGTTATGTAATATGCATGTGGCTGTTTTGTATGCAACAGCTTGTGGTCACAAGAAATAGATCAGATGAAAAACACATTTTACATTTGTCAAATAACATTCATATCCTTGTTGTACTTTGGAATGGCTTATTTTAGGCATATAAAATATTTTTTTATCTTTAAATCAGCAGATACAAGTGTGTCTGCTATTTTCTGCAAACCGTGGTTTTTGGCTACTGAGGCTCATTGGAAAAAACATGCCACTACCTACATTTGTTTAAAACTCCAAAACGTACCTACACATACAATTCACTCAATGATGTGCAATGAGCAGGCGAAGTCCTCACTGTTTTTTATTTTATTGTATATATTTGTTTTATTTTTAACTCTATATAAATTCATGTTCCAGTTACACTTACTGTTGCCAGTAAAACAATTCAATATAGTTAAAGGGATAGTTCACTTTGAAATTAAATTTTGGTATGTTTTAGCTTACCTCAAGGGCATCCAAGATGTAGGTGTCTTTGTTTCCGCAGTAGTTTAAATTTTGATATGTTTAGGTCAAACCGTTCTTGTCTGTCAGTCGTATAATGCAGGTCTATGGTCACTGTCTCAAAGAGCATGCACAGAGAAGTCCAAATTAAAACAATTCCCCATCGTCCAAATTAAACAATTCCCCATCGTAAGTACACATTGATGGCCTAAGACACGAAACGAGCGGTTTGTGTGAGAAAACGAACAGTATTTATATCGTTTTTACCTCTACACAACCACGTCCAAGTGATCTGAGGGCGCGGGCGCTTCCTGGTGTGTGACGTGTGCGCGCGTTCTGTCTTAGTCTGCGCAAGCGCCGGAAAGTGTACAAGAGGTAAAAACGATATAAATACTGTTCGTGTTTCTCATCCAAGTTTTTTAAGGAAAGCACTGCTCCCTGGAGGAAAATGCCACTGAGTTCTCTGCAGTTTCCATCTGAAATGCACACTAGACTTGTAGAAGCAAGCTAAAATTGCATGGTTCAGTCAGCAAATGCATTTTAATCTTAGGTTTGCTTTCGTTTACACTATCGGTTAGGTTTATTTTCAAACGTGACACAGCATTAACCTTTTAGCGACACTTACTGAACACTTCATTTCTGAACTGCTACGATATTTACAACAGCCAACATAATAAAATACTGCCAGATTTAAGTTCCTTTGTTTCAGATGGACACGCTTTCAGTGGCACTCACTGGACATTCACTTTAAAAGTGTGTGTCACAAAACATGCAAGATGCATACAGCAATGCAATATCATAATGTAACAACAGGCACATTTATCTAATGAGCCTGGGATGGTTTTGGACGTGGACCATGGGAATATAACAGAATTCTTTGAAGAACCGTGTGAATAATATGGTACATGAAAATAGTTATCATACAAGGTTATCATGGTGTTCATGGTATTTCCAATTGAAACCCAGCTAAACAAAATGGCTGAAACTAAGATGATTAACTGGTTTCAACTCTTTTAGCTGGTCTTCCAGTCTGGCCAAGCTGTTATACACCTGATGTAACTGTTCTAGTTAGCTATAACCATTTTAGGCTGGTTTAAAATGGTCATGGATCAGAGGACACGACAGATCTTTTCATATTGTGACATGCATCCAGCTGAGACAGACTGCAACTTGATTCATTTTTTTGAAGTGTTTTGTCATTTCGATTTAAAACATATGGGCTCAAAAAGAAAAAAGAAACATATGCAGTATGCATGGATGAATTGTTTACAATAACATGAATAAGATGCATTTAGAAAAATAAATAGGGTGAATTTCCATTTAATGCAGACTCGCACTGTGTTGTTTGCGTGCATTGATCAATGTCATATGGATTATTTCATACAACTTTTATGTCCCTTTTGGAGCTTGAAAGTTTTGGACCCCATTTACTTTCATAATATGGACAAAACAGTTGAAATGTTTATCAAAATATCTTTATTTGTTTTCTGCTGAATACAGAAAAGTGATTTTGAAATAAGGATGAGTAAATGGAAGACATTATTTTTATTTTTGGGTGAATCTATTTTATGTCATAGAGAATTATCAAGCTTGTAATATGTGTAAGTGTAAAAGCAGCAATATTTTATTGCGTCTTTTGAGTGTCAAGTGATCGGTTGCGTCCCTGCACGGTTGCTATGCGTGTCTTCACGTCTGAACTCAATGCACTGTGTTGAAGTTTGTGTGTGTGTGTGTGGGAGCCTGCACATGTTAGCACAGTGAATGCACACCTGATTCAGCAGTCAATGGAGCCGATGCTGCCGGAATGACAAACAGATGTGCTGACGTGTGGCACGATGCCCACCTGAAGCCTCTTTCACCTGACGTGTGGCACGATGCCCGCCTGAAGCCTCTTTCACCTGACGTGCACGATGCCCACCTGAAGCCTCTTTCACCTGACGTGTGGCACGATGCTCACCTGAAGCCTCTTTCACCTGACGTGTGGCACGATGCTCACCTGAAGCCTCTTTCACCCGACGTGTGGCACGATGCCCACCTGAAGAGTCTTTCACCTGATGTGTGGCACGATGCCCACCTGAAGCCTCTTTCACCTGACGTGTGGCACGATGCCCACCTGAAGCCTCTTTCACCTGACGTGTGGCAAGATGCTCAGCTGAAGCCTCTTTCACCTGAGGTGTGGCACGATGCCCACCTGAAGTGTCTTTCACCTGATGTGTGGCACGATGCTCACCTGAAGCGTCTTTCACCTGATGTGTGGCACGATGCCCACCTGAAGCCTCTTTCACCCGACGTGTGGCACGATGCCCACCTGAAGCCTCTTTCACCTGACGTGTGGCACGATGCTCACCTGAAGACTCTTTCACCTGACGTGTGGCACGATGCCCACCTGAAGCCTCTTTCACCTGACCTGTGGCACGATGCCCACCTGAAGTGTCTTTCACCTGACGTGTGGCAAGATGCCCACCTGAAGCCTCTTTCACCTGACCTGTGGCACGATGCCCACCTGAAGCGTCTTTCACCTGATGTGTGGCACGATGCCCACCTGAAGCCTCTTTCACCTGACGTGTGGCACAATGCCCACCTGAAGTGTCTTTCACCTGAGGCACGATGCCCACCTGAAGCCTCTTTCACCTGACGTGTGGCACAATGCCCACCTGAAGTGTCTTTCACCTGACGTGTGGCACGATGCCCACCTGTAGCCTCTTTCACCTGACCTGTGGCACGATGCCCACCTGAAGCGTCTTTCACCTGATGTGTGGCACGATGCCCACCTGAAGCCTCTTTTACCTGACGTGTGGCACGATGCCCAGCTGAAGCCTCTTTGACCTGACGTGGCACGATGCCCATCTGAAGCCTCTTTCACCTGACGTGTGGCACGATGCCCACCTGAAACTGAAACCTCTTTCACCCGACGTGTGGCACGATGCCCACCTGAAGACTCTTTCACTTGACGTGTGGCACGATGCCCACCTGAAGCCTCTTTCACCTGAGGCATGATGCCCACCTGAAGCCTCTTTCACCTAACGTGTGGCATGATGCCCACCTGAAGCCTCTTTCACACGACGTGTGGCACGATGCCCACCTGAAGTGTCTTTCACCTGACGTGTGGCATGATGCCCACCTGAAGCCTCTTTCACCTGACCTGTGGCACGATGCCCACCTGAAACTGAAACCTCTTTCACCTGACGTGTGGCACGATGCCCACCTGAAGACTCTTTCACTTGACGTGTGGCACGATGCCCACCTGAAGCCTCTTTCACCTGAGGCACGATGCCCACCTGAAGCCTCTTTCACCTAACGTGTGGCACGATGCCCACCTGAAACTGAAACCTCTTTCACTTGACGTGTGGCACAATGCCCACCTGAAGACTCTTTCACCTGACGTGTGGCACGATGCCCACCTGAAGCCTCTTTGACCTGAGGCACGATGCCCACCTGAAGCCTCTTTCACCTGACGTGTGGCACGATGCCCACCTGAAGACTCTTTCACTTGACGTGTGGCACGATGCCCACCTGAAGCCTCTTTCACCTGATGCACGATGCCCACCTGAAGCCTCTTTCACCTGACGTGTGGCATGATGCCCACCTGAAACCTCTTTCACCTGACGTGTGGCACGATTCCCACCTGAAGTGTCTTTCACCTGACGTGTGGCACGATGCCCACCTGAAACCTCTTTCACCTGACCTGTGGCACGATGCCCACCTGAAGTGTCTTTCACCTGATGTGTGGCACGATGCCCACCTGAAGCCTCTTTCACCCGACGTGTGGCACGATGCCCACCTGAAGCCTCTTTCAGCTGACGTGTGGCACGATGCCCACCTGAAGCCTCTTTCACCTGAGGCACGATGCCCACCTGAAGCCTCTTTCACCTGACGTGTGGCACGATGCCCACCTGAAACTGAAACCTCTTTCACCTGACGTGTGGCACGATGCCCACCTGAAGACTCTTTCACTTGACGTGTGGCACGATGCCCACCTGAAGCCTCTTTCACCTGACGTGTGGCACGATGCTCACACACTATAGTTAGAAGAATATCATGCCTTAAGGTCATATGCATGTGCTCATTTAGCTCAAGGTCATTCAAGTCTTGATTATTGAATTACTTCTTTATGGTAATTTGTGAGTTATTTTATTATAGTTTAAGTTTCACGTAATGGACTTTCAAATTCCATGGGAAACTTTTGTCAATAAGCAAAGGCCTGGGATGTTTCGTTTTGTTTTTTTGTTTTTATTCGTTTTGTTTTGTTTTGTGTTGTTGTTGTTGTTGTTGTTGTTGTTGTTTTCTTTTTCATCTCTTCTGATTTGTGTTTTTTGTTGTGTTGTTTTCTTTTCTTTTTTATTTCTTTTGATTTGTTTTGTCTTGTCTTGTCTTGTCTTGTGTTGTTTGTTGTTTTCTTTTCTTTTTTCTTTTGATTAGTTTTTTTGTTTTATTTTGTTTAATTTTTCATTTCTTTTGATTTATGTTTTGTTTTGTCTTGAGTTGTGTTTTGTTGTTTTCTTTTCTTTTCTTTTTCATTTATTTTGATATGTTTTGTTTTGTCTTGTGTTTTGTTGTTTTATTTTTCATTTCTTTTGATTTGTTGTTTTCCTCTTTTTCATTTCTCATGATTTCTCATGTATTCTCAATGTTTAGTGTCTTTGGTTTTAGGTGTAGTGACTTAGAAAATGCTTTTATCCTTAGCATCTTATACATGTGTTACTCGAACCAGCCCCCTGAAGCAACCCTGGGTTAAATGGCTCTTGGCTTGCGGGGATCAAGCCAGAAATCTTCCGGTTAGGTGAACCCGTAGGCTTTAGCTGTCATGCCACACCACACTGTGAGGAAACCACTGCTCCTTGTCTGTGGTTAGAGAAAAAAAAACTCATTACTATTGTAGATGTTCTGGGGATCCATGTGATAATTAGCCTCTGCGTGTAATTGCATAATTGTGTGTGTCAGTTCACTGGGGCACCGCAGAAACCACAGGTTTATTTTTTTTCTGAGTGATGCCAAGTGGAAAGGTTTTCGGTAAAGCCTCATAGTTTTGGGACTAGGTTCAGCTAGTAAGCTTGTTTGTACATTTGAGCTTCTAAAGGGGTTCTATTATGCTTTTGTACATGTTCAACTTTCTTTAGTGTGTAATGTTGCATGAAAGCATGAAAAAGCTCTGCAAAGTCCCTCCAGCGGGAGTTATTCTCTATATTAGTGTCACTTGTTCCCTGAAACGCCTCCATTGTAGTCTTGAGTTTTCTTCCGGAAATGAACACGTCACAATATTCCTCATTTAAATAATTTATTATGCAGAATAAAGGGGCGGGGCCTGGATGAGAAACTGGTGGTTATGGCGGGACATTTCCCAAATGGAGGGCCTTCATAGACACTTCAAACATCTCTGCATCTTCAAGTAAATATTGTACCATTGTGGATAGAGGCAGTAACCACAGAATCTATTGTGCCAAATGTCCCATTTAAGGCCATTTTTGCTCATCTTCCCATATGCTTCCGAACTTACTGATTGCTGCTTTCAACTGCAGTAATTTGATTGTTTGATGGAGAATTTGTAGACTATCTCTTTGAGAACATTTCTGAATGAATAATGTATGAATTAGATGAATATATATGACTGTAGGAAGGCATTTGTTGGTTCTTTAACTATTGCACTCTGCGTTTGATTGTTTGTATCATTGTTTCACTCTCACTCTGCTATATAATTATAACAGCCATTGATCCAGTAGTTTGGCTTTGCTGCATATTTATGAGCCAAGACTGTTTGATATAATGGAAGTCTGAACAAATCAATCATTTCCATCTCACTGCAATTTCTTCGATTACTACGGCAATATGCAAGTTTGGTATCATAGCAACAGTCCAAGTACAACCATATGCTTGGATTTTTTTCACAGTTTTATTGAACCGCTCATTAATGAGAGCAGTTTAGACAAATTTGCTGCATCCCATTTTTTAACACTTCAGGGAAAAGTGCGGATTTGTTTGCCTACACTTAGTTAGATGGGCAACATGGGATGGGAACATCTCCATCGAATATTTATGAGACCAGGTGGTGACTTTGCATATTTTTTGTTTACGATATGTAATCTGAATTTATGGACAACAAGATGACCTCAACTTTATTATCAAAGAGAATATCTTTTTAATCCCCTAAGATGAAATGGAATATGAAGGCATGTCGCAAAGATCATTAGAATTCAAATTCAACCCTTGTTGGACGTTGTTTGCTGCTGATTTTCATCTGACTGCACATTGATGGTCAAGGGTCATTATTGAGGTGCGAGCCATCCCTACCCACAATGCAATATCTGTTGTGCTTCATTTATCCCTACCCACAATGTAATAGCTGTTGTGCTTCAATGTAATAGCTGTTAAAAAAGAAAAGAAGCAAAATAAGGAAAGGAATGCATCACTAGAAAATTAAGAATTAGTGATATCTCCTAGAATGCGAATGGATTGCAAAGACAAATCAAGTGAATTGTGAGCATACATTTTATATTACACATGCTTGGAGATTTAATTAATAATAATGACTTAATTTGATCATCAGTCTTGCAATTGGGGTCTTTTATGACCCTTGTGTCCCCTTCCAGCTTCCACTTAAGTACAGACATACAAAATACTGATTAGAATAAAAGCAAAACAATCATTTACAAAGATCTCTTACAATTTACACTTCAGTTCATATGCTGGAGTCTTTTGGATGTAATGTAATGAGACAGTGCACTGTGTTCAGTGCATGTACCAGCTTTCAATCAGTGAAGAAAGGTACATTACTCATAAATGGATGTACTCAGATTTAAAACAATCACCCATTTTCACATTTAGATTCAAAACATGTACATGGTTGTATTAATGCAAATGGTGCCCCATTTTATGCAGTGTGTCACATTGCTTTTGCAGGACTTTTCACCGAGTACAACAGTTCATGTCCCAGACTGTGACCTGGTTCACTGTTCAGTTTTGAGTTTGGAATATAGAGCTTGACTGCGTGTTGTTAAAATGGCACACTTTCAGTAAATAATAAGTCACGATAATTATAGGGATTATAATGCCATATGAGAGTCTTCCGCCGGAACTAGACTTGCGTACTGCCGTTACCGGAAGCCAGTGATTATAGTTTATAAAGTTATAAATATGAAATTAAGTTATACATATGAAATTAAGTTATTTAAATATAAATATTATATTATTTTTCTTACAAAAACGCATTGCTTCGCTACAGAAGGCCTTTATTAACACCTGGAGCCGTATGGATTACTTTTATGATGGACGGATGCACTATTTTTGGGTTTCAAAATCTCGGGTACCATTCACTGCCATTATAAAGCTTGGAAGAGCCAGGATATATATTTTTTAATATAACTCTGTCTCTGATTATGTTTGGCTGAAAGAAGAAAGTCATATACACCTAGCTTAGGGGTGAGTAAATTATGGGATAGTTTTAAGTTTTGGGTGAATTACTCAAAAACGACTATATTATGCAGGCCAGACAAGTAATTGGCAATGTCACTTTGTAAAGAAAGACTACGCGCTCACGCACATGCGCATTCAAACACACATGCCTATAGACTAAACACGTAATACGCATGTGCACGCTGTCCCCGCTTTCACAGATTCACAATTTTTAAGTTAACATGGAAATGATAACGGTATCGCTTTCAAAACTCATTTTCAAAAACCTGCATTTTGAAACCTACTTCATAGTTTGTGTTCTCAGGCCACAAAAGCGCCGTTGTCAAGTAAATGAACAGCCAGAACGCATTAAAAGTATTCTGTTTTTTACAACTAATGATTTTTACAACGAAAATTAATCAGTTAAAAACTTACTTAAACTGGACAATGACTTTCTTCTAGAGCTGCTATACAGCCAAAACTATCTTTGTTGCATTATTTTCCTAATATCACTGCTTTGAAACAATCTGTATAAAATCTGTATTGTAATCTATATAAGTGCCTCATTCATTCATTCATGTATTGTAAAAATGCGCTATATAAATGAAGGTGACTTGACCTGACTTGAATTAACCCTTTAATTGCCAATAACTCGGAGTTTGAGCTGTATTTAGACATATATTTAGTATTTAGATTTTAGTAACAAATGTGCAAAAATGGCAAACCACTATTGGAAAATAAACAAAATTTAAACAAAAAAAAAATCATAATATTTAGTGTGACCTCCTGAGGTTGATTATCAACATCTGAAGGTTAGGAACTGCATTCATGAAATTGATTAGTTTTCTAAAGATTTCCAGGTCCTTTCTGTAGCCTCTTCATGAAAAGTCCCATTTGTAGAAAATTAATCAACACCTCTGGAACATGTGCCAAGCAATCAGCATCAAAAATTCAACAATGTTGTTGTATAACATACCGCATATTCTCTATCCATGTTCGTTTTTCCCGTCTCATGCAATATGTATCATGCTGCTTTAGCAGGAATTTTCACCTGCTTAAAGTGAACCGGTTGATCAGGTCGTGACCAAGACGTGACCTGGTCTAAATTTGGCTGGTTTGCTGCTCTCTTTCTCAGCGTTTGCAAGATAGAGAGTAACTGTGTGGAGCTCTAAGACAGAAGTGAGAATGAAAATGTCAATGTGAGTGTTGGGGTTTCATGTCCCCAGGCATCTGGTGCGCTGGGACCAGAGTGCAGCCAGACAGAGCAATCATCCCCGCATAGCCAAGACACACTAATTGAGATGTAATAAGTTGGTAAATGAACCAAGCATGCTAACATATCTGTTTATCCATATGAGGTTTCGGTTGCCATCTCACAGAGGTGCAACTGTTTATTAAATGTTTTGAAAATGAAAAGCCCTTCTTTATGACAGGTTGCACACTTTTTAATACCATGCAATGCCATGCAAAGAACTAGCCGCGTGTATCAAAGCGCTAACCACGCACACAATGCCAAAAACAACCTTTAATTTGAAGAGGATTAAATGCAAATGGCAGCGTGAGCCAAACAGAGGAAGTTTTAGCGAAAGTGGAACTTGACATGGCTTAGTTTTTATCCAGCGTTTAGAGGAGGTTAAGCCACATTGTCAACCTCTCATGAATAATTAGCTGTACTTGCTGCTGCGGTTTATAAAAGGAACTTGGTTGTCATCGTCCTCTAAGTAGAGGACAAAATGAGCATGGCACAACAAAAAAGGCTCCAGAGGACAGCGAAATAAGATGGAGATAAATGAGGACGCTGTCAGACAAGATTTTAGCAGAGGTCAATGTTTGAGTTCAGAGGATTTCTGAGCAGATTAAATGGCGTTGAGCACCAAATGCTAATTGGATAATTTGTTAATTCTTAGAGGTTCACTGTTTAGATTATCCCAAGTTTAGTCCTAGTCAAAAAGACCATGGCATTTAGAAAACAGCACCTTGAGCATCACAAGCAAAGAAAAAATTACATTGAATTAGCAGCACTAATAGATTTTTTGATTTTTTTGATTTTTTTTAAAGGGGCCTTGTTCTCCATACAACGACGTAACTCGCTGCTTTACTACCATAGTACGATGCATCATTGAAGAAATCAACTAGCTAGTCACGACTGTTTCCCGAAACCGTATTGTCGAACATTGGTCATTCAACCACGTTGAATAATGATGTCACACAGGTGGTGGAGTAATAACTTATTTTAATGAATCTGTTTGAGATCGAATTAGATGTTTTGCTATAAATTACGGACATGGAATCATGAATTCTCATTTATCTCAGTTATTTTGCTTTATTTCCAGATTCAATCATAGGCTCGTTCTTACATAGTAGAGCACGTTCACACATGCGCACTCTTCAAAAACGATGCTTTAAATCTCTTGACAAACTAAAAGACGTAAATGACATTTGTATGTATTCTAAATAAAGAATACAGATTGTACTGAATGTCAGCTTGCTTATTTTGCTCAAGATAAGGATTTATTGAGTCCACATGTCATGCAAAGAAGAAACTGCTTCTAACCACAGGTCGAGAGCTGCCGTTCCAAACACACAACTTTGCGATGCTGTTTGCGAATGTTCGTTAAAACGATGGTTTCGGGAAACACAGACTCGTTGAACTGCTGATAACGACAGAACTTACAACCATAGTTGGCTAACGATGATTTTGGGAAACGCACCCCATAGTTCCTGTCTCTATGAAGCCCCTCCTTCTGAAAAGCACACTGTGCTCTGATTGGTCGGCTGGACCAGTGTGTTGTGATTGAAATTATATGAAATGCTTGATTCTTATTGGTCAGTTGTGACATTCCGAGGTCAGTTATTTGCTGAGCGTGACTATTGTTAATAGCAATGCTGTATAATGACACTCATCCAGATATTTAAGCTTCATTCATGTCTCTCATATCACACCGCGGATAGACATGCTCTCTCTCATTTCATTTAAATGCAGCCGCAGTTATTGACTGTATTTACTGTAAAATGAAACCAAAGAACTTCAGTATTAATGCTAGGACTACAGTAATATTGTTGGTGTTCTTCTTGTTGCTAGAATAAATTTGTTCACTGTAATGGATTGTAAGATAATAAACAGGCAAGGTTTCTTCTCAGATCAATATTTCATATCCCAGTCTTTATTTATGTTGTGAAAAGCTGTGTAATAAGTGATATGACTGTCCCATTAATGTCCGTCTTGTTTGAACTTGTTTGTTCATTTAGGCTCAAAGCTGCTTGTTATCACTCATAAAATTAATTTATTACCCTTACTTGATTTAATTGAAGCAAGTTTTCTTACACACAATTGAATTTAGTTTATTCAAATGAAATTAAACTTAAAGTTAAGTTTCAGTTTAGTTGCATCAATTTAGTTATACTTTGTATAATTTAACTTTGTCAAACTAAATTTCTTATGTTGGTCTAACTGATTTTTTTTTTCACCAATTTACTTAGGTTTAATTAATTAATAATTAATAATGTCTAAACATGCAGTTTCATTCATCATTATACACAATGTATATAAAAATAAAAACGAATTCAAAGTATTGATAAAAACTATAATTGTAAGTATCTCAGTGATAATATAATAATGCTGATTCAAATCAGTTGTGGTCTAACATTCTGAAGACCTGTTGGTAAATGCTTTGACCGTCACACAGAAGTCCTGCTTTTCATTCTGGTCGTCTAGGCGGTCATTTTTGTATTCTGTGTCACACGTCACTGGCGCTTTCATTACAAGGCAGGCTGACCCTGAGACTGGGGAGATCCTGATGCTGTGTCCGTGGCCTCTCCACCCCTCCAGCCTCCTCTGGGCTTTTCCCATAACCATTTCTTCTCAGCAAAAGCTATCATACTCCAAGACACAGGAAAGGGCCAATTGCCTCTCATCATCTGTATGAATAAAACAAGCGCTACAAAAGTTATTTGCCCTCAATCATATTGTTAGACCATTCAATAATGCATGGAAGCGCCATCCCTTTTCTTCATCTCTGGGTTTCTGGCCAGCGATGCTCCAGGTTGATTTGTTCAGCGCATATTGTTCATATCATTGTTCATATTGTTACATTCTGACTCAAGGAAGTAACAAAAGAAAGGGATCAGGGTCTAAAAATATATTAAACAAAATATTTATTTAAGTCCAGGGGTTAAATGATAAAGATAAAGGTAGGTTAGGTAGGTAACACGTTATGACAGTACATTGTACAAAATTAAACCAAAAGCTAACTCTAACCCGAAACCTGCAGTAAGCATATGTTGTTAATTAATATTAGGTCTGATAAGGCATGATATAAAACTTGCTTGCTTGATTAGTTAGTTGGTTGGTAGGTTGGTAAGTAGGTTTGTTTGTAGGCTGGTATGTAGGTTGGTTGGTAGGTTGGTAAGTAGGTTGGTTGGTAGGTTGGTAAGTAGGTTGGTAAGTAGGTTGGTTGGTAGGTTGGTAAGTAGGTTGATTGGTAGGTTGGTAAGTAGGTTGGTTGGTAGGTTGGTAAGTAGGTTGGTTGGTAGGCTGGTAAGTAGGTTGGTAAGTAGGTTGGTTGGTAGGTTGGTAAGTAGGTTGGTTGGTAGGTTGGTAAGTAGGTTGGTAAGTTGGTTGGTAAGTAGGTTGGTAAGTAGGTTGGTTGGTAGGTTGGTAAGTAGGTTTGTTTGTAGGCTGGTATGTAGGTTGGTTGGTAGGTTGGTAAGTAGGTTGGTAAGTAGGTTGGTTGGTAGGTTGGTAAGTAGGTTGGTTGGTAGGTTGGTAAGTAGGTTGGTTGGTAGGCTGGTAAGTAGGTTGGTAAGTAGGTTGGTTGGTAGGCTGGTAAGTAGGTTGGTAAGTAGGTTGGTTGGTAGGTTGGTAAGTAGGTTGGTAAGTTGGTTGGTAAGTAGGTTGGTTGGTAGGTTGGTAAGTAGGTTGGTTGGTAGGCTGGTAAGTTGGTTGGTTGGTTGGTTGGTTGGTCGGTTGGTTGGTTGGTAAGTAGGTTGGTAAGTAGGTTGGTTGGTTGGTAAGTAGGTTGGTAAGTAGGTTGGTTGGTTGGTTGGTTGGTTGGTTGGTTGGTTGGTTGGTTGGTTGGTTGGTTGGTTGGTTGGTTGGTTGGTTGGTTGGTAAGTAGGTTGGTTGGTTGGTTGGTAAGTTGGTTGGTTGGTTGGTTGGTTGGTTGGTTGGTTGGTAAGTAGGTTGGTAAGTAGGTTGGTTGGTTGGTTGGTAAGTAGGTTGGTAAGTAGGTTGGTTGGTAAGTAGGTTGGTTGGTTGGTTGGTTGGTTGGTAAGTAGGTTAGTAAGTAGGTTGGTAAGTAGGTTGGTTGGTTGGTAAGTAGGTTGGTTGGTTGGTAAGTAGGTTGGTTGGCAAGTACAGTATGTTGGTTGGTTGGTAGGTAGGTAACACGTTATGACAGTACATTATACAAAATTAACTAAACCAAAAGCTAACTCTAACCCTAAACCTGCAGTAAGTATATGTTGTTAATTAATATTACATAGGATTATTTGTGCAATTACAATGCAAAAGAGACACATTAAAATAAAGGGTTAAATGTATGTTATTCATACAATTAATATATTTATTTATTTAGATTAGTATTATTATTTATTCATTTATATTTATATCTTTACCCCTAACTTGTGTAATGTCCTACATTGTTTGTGTCACATATGTTTTCAAAATGGTATTATTCCATCTGAGTGGAATAGATCAACTATCAAACCCATCCCGAAATCTATAAAAGATGACCCAAGAGTCCCGTTGAATTATAGAGGGATTAGTTTGATTAGTACAGTCTATAAAATTTACTCAGGAGTCCTTAACAATAGACTTAATACTTTTTTGGAGGTTTATGGAGGGTTGGTAGATGAACAGAATGGTTTTAGGAAAAACAGGGCCTGTATTGATCATATTTATGTGTTATCCTCTGTGGTGAGAGCTCGTTTGGATAGGGGTAAAAGTACCTTTGCCTGCTTTGTTGACTTCAAAAAGGCGTTTGATTGTGTTAACCGAGACCTTTTGTTGTTTAAATTACTTTCATTTGGTATCAATGGAAAATTCTACAATGCTATAAAAGCACTTTACAAAGATTCTATTGCTTGTGTACAAATAAATAATTTAAGAACGGATTGGTTCCCAACACCTTTTGGAGTGAAGCAGGGAGACTTACTCTCCCCTTCCTTATTTGTTCTTTATATAAATGATTTAGCTCAAGAAATTAAGCAGGGTAATTTTGGTGTGCCAATTGAGGACATGAACCTAAGTATTCTGCTTTATGCAGATGACATTGTTTTGATAGCCGAAAATGAAGTGAATTTACAAAATATGTTGAATATTATGAGTTTATGGTGTAGTAAATGGCGTCTTACTATTAATAGCGAAAAAACACAAGTTGTTCATTTTAGGAAAAAAAGTGAATTACAGAGTATTTATACATTTCAGTTTGGCCCTGTGTCCTTAAAGTATACTTGTTATTACAAATATCTTGGCTTTGTTTTTGATGAAAATATGAAGTTTACAGAGGGAAGGAAAATACTAGCAGAGTCTGCTGGAAGAGCATTAGGTTCTGTGTTGAGTAAAATGAAATTATGTACAGATCTTGGTTTTTCTACATTTACACAACTGTATAAATCTTTGGTTGACTCAGTTTTGTTTTATGCTACAGGTGTTTGGGGTTTTGAAGAGGTTTTTGACTGTAATTCTGTTCAAAATCGTGCTTTAAGGTGTTTTCTTGGTGTCCATAAATATGCAGCAAAGGTAGCTGTTAATGGGGATGCAGGTTGGGATCCATGTATTGTGAAACAAAGGTGTGAAATGGTGCGTTTGTGGAACCGTCTTGTTAGCCTGCCAGAGGAAAGGCTAACTAGGAAAATTTTTAACTGGGACAGAGCAAAGCATCACCCATGGTCTGGAGAGGTTTCAACGATATTGTCTGCGTCTGACTTGTATATAATGTACCAAAATAATCTCCAATGTAATATAGATGTTGTCAGACAAAGATTGTTAAGTAAATATGAAGATCAATGGAAACAGGATATATGGAAGAAGCCAAAACTTAGAAATTATGTTCAGTTTAAGAATGATTATGTTACAGAACCTTATATTTTCCTTAATTTAAAGAGAAGGCAGAGGTCCATCTGTGCTCAATTGAGAACTAGTACCTTACCTCTGGCAGTGGAAGTGGGTCGATTTAAAGGTATACCTGAACATTTACGTTTGTGTGAATTTTGTGATCTCCAGGTTGTGGAAGATGAACTTCATTTTGTTTTTTATCGTCCTTTATACTGTGACTTAAGGAACTCTCTTTTTGAATTAATCCAGTTAAAATATCCTGATATATTTTGGAAAGATGAGGGGGAGATTTTGTGCTGGTTGTTTGAAAATGATGTTTTTGCTTTGGTAAAATTTATAGAAAAGGCCTGGTACTTGAGGCAAAGTATTTTGTATCCCACGTGAGAAGTCATCTCTAATTGTATGGGCATTTATTCTTAGTGGTTTAGTGATGTTATGTTGGGTTCTGTGTTACATCACGTGGCTATCTGGAGATAATTGTGAAATTATTATTGTAGTGTCTAATAAGCCCATGAGGGCTGGGCACCATGGTGTTTGACACTTAAATAAATAAATAAATCATAAATCAAATATATCTTTACCACAGTAACATACTTTAAAAAAAAAAAAAAAAAAAAACCCTGGGACAGATAATAATAATGAATGTTAAAATTGTACTCCAGAGTATAATTGTTGGTGTTTTGTTTGAAACTATACGGTTACAATACTACTGGTTTTTGCCAGAATCCAAGTGATACAGTGTAAAGTGTACTTTCCACCTTTTTAGCCTGCTAAAAGTTTAATTTCCAACAGCTTTAAACCCTTTCATCCTCAACTAATGTTTAACACTCCCTGTATCGACACGCAGTAACAAAAGCACTTAATTACAAAGCCGACTACAGTACTTAATAACCTATAGTGCAAATATATGATAATGGTTCAGTAAGGAGCTGCGTGAGCCAATATTCCCCCTGCAAAATCCATTTTAATTTCACTATGCAAATGTAATTTTGTGTTCATAACAGAATAAATGAGGCTCTCTGTTAGTATGGACTGCAGGTGTCTGTTTTCTTGTAATGGTAATTTAAGTGACATGCCTGATGATTATGTTTTCTAATCTGTTTTTCTTTCTCTCAGTGTGATACTAATGGGTTTCAAAATATAAGCGTGCATGCTGACCACTTGTTATAACACATATAACTTGTTTGTATATCATATTGTCTTATGCTTTCTGTGAAATTTATGCTCAAACAAGTGGAGAGTATTAGCCAATTAGCGTACAGTGGCAAAAAACGAGAAGACAAGATCGGTTTATTTTTAGAGTATTTTAATCCAATCTCTAAATTGAGACTCCTTCATTACCAGCGGAGAGTCTTCGTTTTTAAAGCTCTCCTCTTCTGTTTGGTCTGTCTGGCTTGGCAGCAATAGATAAATAGTGTTGCTTGTTCGCCGGGTTAATGATTAAAAGCATTTGCTCTGTGATTACTGAAGTGGAAAGAAGGATTAAAACAAACAGATGTGTGAAAAAGTCAAAATACTCCAGAGAGGATTATAAAACGGTCATCAAAGAAAGTCAGTCCTCTGAAATGAACTTTTCTTTTTTCAAACACAGGGCAGGGGTAAAATGTCAAGAGTATTTTTTTATACTAGGAATATATATATATATTAAATGTGACATTTTTAGCCAACTAGCAAATGCTAAAGGTGAAGGGCTATTTTCATCAAAGTGCTTGTGCCATTTTTACATTTCCATTTACTATCATAGTCATGAACCATAATTTGCTATTTGATAATCTGAGTCAGTGGTTTATTTTATTATTATTATTATTTTTTTTTTAGCATATTAGATGACCTCAAAGCTGACAGACATGCACTAAAAGCCACACAAGTCTCACATTTTCCATTTCTTTTGGTTCTTTCACATGACTTGCATCAACATTCACCAATGCTTTGAACTCTGTGGACATCTGCTACAACGCTACCCTAGCATGTTTGGCATGACATATTCATTTTGGAGTTAATTACAGTATATTTGGAGTATGCTACAGAAAACAATCATATGACAGTCACTGTCTATTGTAGAACTCTGAAAGCGTTTCAATAACGTGATCCAAGCAGTTTTTCTTCAATGATAAAGACACAAAGTTTGCCCACACATTAATCTAGAGATACGTTACACATTTTAAACCACTTTGACCTTGTTTTACCTCAAACATTTCAAACCACAGCCAATGATTACTAAACAACTTACATGGCTTAACATTACTTGGTTGGTGTAATTTCTGTGGAGGTCAAAGTGGTACATGACGCTTGCTGTAAGTTATATTTGATGTATTGTCGTTAAATACAGTATAAGGGCCTTTACTTTGTTTTACATCAATGCAACTAGATAGAAATCAAAGACTTGTGACCATATAAATCTGTAAGTTATCAATAAAGAATGTATATTTAAATTAGCTCCTGAGATCTTTGAAATAAAAATTATTTTATTTTATTTTTTCTTGCTGGATTGGTTTGGTTTGGTTTCTACCAAATTTATGTTCTACCAAATATATGTGCATAGAGTACCAGAATCACCTCCAGATTGAGGATCCCCATTTTCAAACTCCCAATTTAACTGATTACAAGAGTCAGAGAGAAAGAGGGAAATGGTTTAGAAAAAAAATGTTTTTTAAACTTTAATAAGCAAGTAGACCTTAGGGGGGAATAAAATAATATGACCCCAGCCAAAGCCTGTAAGCACAGCCATCTTAAACAAAGCTAGACCAGCATGTCAACGGCTGTTTTACAGTTCAGCTTGTTGTCAAACATGATTATTAATGCTGAAAACAGCCGGCGTGTTTCTGGTGAGGGCCGACTAGTGAAACTCTACATCAACACCAGAGGAAAAGACACAAGAGAGGTGTTGAGAGACTAAAGAATCAAGTGAAGAAGTAGAAGCAGCAAGAGAAAACTGATAGAAAGTGGCTGAAAAATGGTACATGTTGGGTCGGGGATGATGAAAGGACATAAAGTCAAGTCAAGTCACGTTTATTTATATAGCGCTTTTTACAATACAGATTGTTTCAAAGCAGCTTTACAGAGATAACAGGAAAATAATGCAACAAAGTTTGTTTTCAGAAGAAAATAGTGTCACAGTCCAGCTTAAGTAAGTTCAATGATGTTTCATTTTTGTTGTAAAAAAATTATTAATTTAGTTCATTTATATATATAGCCGCTCTGGAGAAAACAGTGATGTCATCTTCCAGCTCAGTTCAGTTCTCATAATGGTGTCAAAACAGGCAGATCAATATTATTGTTGAATATTAAATTAAATGTTAAATTTAATGTCCCCAACTAAGCAAGCCAAAAGCCAATGGCAACAAAGGCGAAAAAGGCGACAGTGGCAAATAACCAAAACTCCATCGGGTGACAGAATGGAGAAAAAGACCTTGGGAGAATCTGGCCCAAGTTCTCCTCTGGCCAACGAACGAACAGTGTATGATTATGATTCAGGCAGCAGGTCTGAAGTCAGATTGGATTGGACAATCAGAATATTATCCCGTTCCATCTGGTTGAAGATCGGAGTCACCACGCCATCACATAAAGTGCGGAATACAGGGAGACAACAGGAGACTTGAGTGAGCATTGGAGGCTTGTAGGAGACCGAATGAGTGAGATTGGCAGGGAGGGGAAAGCAAAGAGGCGTCAAGCTGTGAGTCAAAGCTGCCAAGCCCCGCTGATGTCATCACGAGGTGAATGGCGTCAAACGCAGCCCACGCTCCACGTCCCCTCACACACACACACACACCCTTGGCTCCGATTGGCTACGAGTGCAATGGACCTCATAGACTCAAAGAGGGAGGGAATATGCAAGGCTGTGGCATTCGTCTGAGGTCATTGGTGACAGCTGAGATTCACGCCAGCTTCTGGCTGACGTCTCTGGCGTTCACTGTGTGTGTGTGTGTGTGTGTGTGTGTGTGTGTTGGCGCCCGTCAGCTTAGCCTCCGCTTCACTCTTAGCCGTGTCACAACGCTTTACACCTCTCTTTTATCTCCCTGGATGTGCTCGTGATTTCCACTGACAGACGAGTGATAGCAATCAGCCCGACCATCAATCCAGGGCTCAGCGCCGGAGAAACTGCAGTGGAGTCTTCCTTCATCTACATCATCATCCGTGTAATTAGAGCCGCTTGCGAAGGCAGGCGTCACCGTGACTATTGCTAACAACATGTTGCGGACATGAATGATACCTCAAATTGTGCAGCAGGCTTTTTCATGAAATGCACACAAAATCCTGTAGACTCAAAAACTTGGGGTTAGTAAGAATTGTAAGAGTAAAAACAGTAATATTATAAAATTATTCCTTTTCTATTTTAAATGTAATTGATTTCTGTGAGCAAAGCTGAATATTCAGCATCATATGATCCTTATGATTCTGATTTGCTGATAAAGAAACGGTTCCACTTTATTTCGATAGTCCACTTTAGACATTCTACTAACTATAAGTGACTTTCCAACATGTCAACTAACTCTCATTAGAGTATTAGTGGACTGTAGTAGACCGTTAGGTTATGGTTAGGTGTTAGGGTTCGGGTTAGTAGAATAAGTTGACTTGTAGTTGCCAAGTTACTTATAGTCAGTAGAATATCTGTTGGGCCTCGTTTACACTGCAGGTCTTGATGCCCAATTCTGATTTGTTACCTTTATCTGATTTTTTTGACCGTCCGTTTACACGTTCTTTCAACTGTGACCCATATCCGATTCATGTGTTTACACTTGCCATACTATCTGAAACATCGCGCATGCTTAAAGGGTTAAATTCTCTTGCACAGATGGGCGGACGCGAAATGCTTGATGCTAGCTCTGCGATATATGCGAAGTTCGCCAAACATCACCATGATTTTGAGGCGAAGGAGGACGAAAAATGCCATCATTGCGCATAAGCTTTAGTTATTGTGTGTGAGAGAGATCTCAGGACTGTTGGGAGCATATTGTGTTTAAATATTGGCTTTAACGAGGAGCAGTGGGTCTGAAATTTTGTTGTGTACAACAATATGTTGTGTCAACGTTTGTTCACATTCCTCTCCTAGCGACACAACCTTTCGTCGGGTCGTCCGTCCCTTTGCAGAAGCGCGTCGGGGTTTCTCTCGTCATTTAACCACGGAGACGTTGCCTAATGCCTCAGAAAATCCGATCTGCCTGTTTACATGACAGTCGCATTGGCACATATCCGATTTATTTCCACATATGAATGAGGCCTGAAACCGATCTCGAAATATCCGAATGCATGCGTTTTTTTCCTGTTTACACTGTCATAGAACACATCGGATCTGTGTCACATATGAGCAAAAAATCGGAATTGGGTCACATTTCACTACAGTGTAAACGAGGCCTTGGTGGACCATCAAAATAAAGTGTTATCAGATATTAATCAGACAGTCTACTTATACTCTAATGAGAGTTAGTTGACATGTAGTTGCAAAGTTACTTATAGTCAACAGAATGTCTGAAGTGGACCGTCGAAATAAAGTGTTCCCAAAGAAACATTTGTTATTAGTTGAAATCGCTTTTCAAATTCGCTTTAGCTTTGCAATTCCTGACACTTTAGCAATGGATGTTAATAATTATGTTTTCATAGGGGTGATATCCAAAATTCAGACATATTCACCAAAGTCTTACTTTGCAAATGCAACACTACATTGCATTCACTTTTTTCTTGGGCAAACACCACTTGCATTTTCTTTAGATACATCATGTATTAAAATCAAATTCAATGTCCCGTTCAAGTCATGCTTATTCAAGCTTGGAGACAATTAAAAAGTTTCATACTCATATTATTTTTTTGCAATTAGTAAAATGAGTATTTGAAAAAAAAAATGTATTCCGTGGTCTTGAGAGAGATCGGAATCGTTAATGTCTCTCTTGATTGATTTGTACGTCTGAGGGTTAGATTTATTCCGATCTCTGTCCCATCTGGCTGAGCATTTTGACCCCTGAGCATTCCCTTCATTAACATATAAAACACATTTCCTTCGCATCTGAAGGAATGCTTCACTGGGTTAAACAGTGGCTTGAGAGAGAGTGAAAGGCTTGGAAAGTCTGGGGGAAAAAAAATCTGTTTGCTCACTCCTCCACTCATCATAGGTCACACAGGGTTGCAAAGCAAATAAAAATTCGTAATGAGTATAATCACATCAGAAATAGCAGCACTATTTCCAACGTTGACTTGCCGAGAGCCGCACAGCCTTGTCGCTGACTGTCAATCAACGGGATATGTCAAGTTAGTTATTCCTCTACCTGTGGATCATAAAACAGATTAATTTAATGCTGTCACTTGAGTTGATGTGCCATTAGCAACACATTTTACCTATTCAGACATTTTTTACTTTTTTCACATTTTCAGCTTTCTTTTGTGTGTAATGTTGCTGTTTGAGAATGAAAAGTGTCTGCAAAGTTACAATGTTTTTTTTGGGACCAAACATGTCACAATATTCCTCATTTAAATAATGAATACGCAGAATAAAGGGGCGGGCCTGGTTGAGGTAGTTAGTAGTGTGTTGAAACTGGCGGTTATGGTAAAGAGCAGGACATTTCCCAAACACGCTCCAAGCACTTGACTGATCACAACACACTGCTCCAGCCGACCAATCAGAGCACAGTGTGCTTTTCAGAAGGAGGGGCTTCATAGAGACAAGAACTAAACAGCGGTGCATTTCCCGTACAGTGACGTAACTCGCTTCTTCACTACCATAGTACGATGCAACGTTGAAGAAATCCACTAGCTTGTCACGTCTGTTTCCTGAAACCGTATTGTCGAACATTGGTCATCCAACCACGTTGGTTAATGATGTCACGCACGTAGTGGAGTAATAACTACTTTTAATGAATCTGTTTGTGATCGAATTAATGCTAGGTGTTTTGCTATAAATTACAGACATGGAATCTGAGGAATATTTTGCTTTATTTCCAGATTCAATCGTAGGCTCACGCATGCGCACTCTTCAAAAACGACACTTTAAATCTCTTGACAAACTAAAAGACGTAAATGACATTTGTATGTTTTCTAAATAAAAGATACAGATTCTACTGAATGTCAGCTTGCTTATTTTGCTCAAGATAAGGATTATTTGAGTCCACATGTCATGCAAACAAGAAACTGCTTAGTTCCAAACACACATCTTTGCGATGCTGTTTGCGAATGTTCGTTGGATCGATGGTTTCGGGAAACACTGACTCATTGAACTGCTGATAATGATGGAACTTGCGACCATAGTTGGCTAACGATGCTTTTGGGGAACGCACCCCAGAGCGTTACAGACTGGGAAGAGACGAGCTGCATCAATGGAGAATATGGGGAAAATAATGTGTTTTTGAACATTCAAGCTTGAAAACCTATTCTATTAGAACTCAAAAACAAAATCAAGACTTTGAAAAAGGGCGTAATGAGGCCTCTTTAATCTGACATATTTCCTATTGAAACAAAGTAGTTGGGTAATGATTGGCTTGTGAAATTATGCATTATCAAAATCTATTGCACTGTTGTTGGAGAGGGCAAAAAAGAGGAGCAAGTTATTACTTTTTCATGAAAGATTATGGAGCAAATATTTTAGTCTTTATTTGGGATAACATGAACTGATGAATCGTGCACATCAGAAACGTTCCTTGAGATTTGAGGTTCTGATTTCATGTTGACTTAACCCTCTGGGGTCTGGGCTGTTTTTGGGGCCCTTGAGATGTTCTGACATGCCCTGACATTTGTGCTTTTTTCAGTTGCTTATAAAGATATTAATGGCAAAGGTGTAAATTCACTCTATAAAGCACAAACAGGGCTACCATAATATGTGAGCCACGTGTATGTACATGTTTTCATTTCTGAGAGAATAATGTTTATGCATGGTTATTGAAAAAACTAAAAACTAAAATTTCTGAAATAAGGCCACAAAACACACAGTAAATATGTGTCAATAAGACTTTTGACTAATGGATGTCGTTGCCTAGAGTTTTTTCTTCACAATTATGTGAAAATAGTCTTGCTTTATCGTTCACATAAAACCATGCATTGATTTAAATTGATGTAAAACAGGTTTTGCTTGGAAAGCCAATATGCGAGGGGGGCGTGAACGAGGAGTGGTTTACACCTGAGAATACAATGTCCCACCCACTCTGCATAATGAGCCATTCATTCAGGTGTGACACTGACTGAGCCACAATGCAAGGACAAAAGATATATTTACTTTTGAAAGGATTTTATATTTATATGCTGAAAGCTCATGCTGCGACACAACAGAAGAACGTCAAGGTTTTGGGTTAGTGTTGATTTGTTGTGACTAGTCGCAGTCATCCTTGTTGAAACATTTGTCTTTTCATGACAATGCCACACTCAATGAAACAAATACTAAAATGGAGTACATGTTGGTATTTCCTGCAGCTGGAGCTGGGAATAAGATGGGTTGGGCTTTTGGACTCGGACTGGAGAGGTTGGCCATGGTTCTCTTCGGCATCCCAGATATCCGACTTTTCTGGAGCAATGATGAACGTTTCCTGAAGCAGTTCCGCCTGTCTGACATCTATCAGCCTGTCACCTTCCAGGTAAGACTAGCAGCATTTCTCACAAATAAGGATCTCGCCTAGTAACCATAAGGGCCGATAACAATTTAAGTTTTTAATAATCGTTCTAATTCTGTGAGTCCATGCTACAGCAATACCAATAATGACACAAGAGGAACAATATCATTGGTGTGAACAGGCCTTCAGGTTTAATTGTAGAATGCCAATTGCAAAAAAAAAAATGTTTGAGGTTAAAAACATGAGACACAAATCAGTGATACGAAAGCATTATTAAAAATCGGTGCCTTGCAGGAGACGCTGCAAAAGACTCGTAGTCAACGTTGTGAGTTTGGGTCAGGGCTATCTGTTAGTATTCTGTCTTAGATGTTGATTAGATATTGTAAATGTTTCATTCACCAATACATAAAACATTTTTATATTTAACCTTTATTTATCCAGGTAAACTGTTTGAGAACCACTTCTCATTTACAAACATGACCTGGCCAAGAGGCTACAGGAATAAATAGAAACGGTCATACACATGACACATAGAACAAGCAATTAAATTAAAAAAGGTAGACAACAAAGAAAAAATAAAAATAAAGTGATTGAGTATGTGTGTATAAATATGGTTCAGGATTATCAGCAGGAACAAGAGTCAACTATGTTGTTTTGGAGGTTCTGCTTAAAGGTGGAGGTTGGGATTAGAAACGTAAGTTTCATTGTATTTTGTAGTATGTTTCAGTCATGTACTGCTGCAAAGCGGAGGGCATTACGTCCAAAGGTAGCAGAAGTAGGGGGGTACTAAACTTTAGTACACTAAAATGACTTGATCCTGTGTGATAGGTGTTATGAGCGGCATATAGAAGAGATGACAGATAGAGAGGTGTCTTGCCCAGGATTGTCTTGTATATGAAGAGAAACCAATGATGGAGCCAGGTATGAATGGAGGGCCAGCCCACCAGTTTATACAAGCTTATACAGTTTATACTAAGCTGAGCAGATTTCAAACCAGGTTTAATGTTTTTTTTTCCAGTGTGTATTTCTCTTTTTTTGTAAGTTTTGCTGTGCCGTTGAGTAAAAATTCATATTCTGTGCTTCACTTTCTGCACCGCCTCTCTCCATCTTGTATTTTTTCCCTTTGCTATTATACTAGGGGTCAAATGAACACACGCAGTACGCTATCCCATAATAGTCAGTCATAAGCATAGCTGCAAGCGCACAGACCATGACAATCAAGCTGCTCTGAAAATACTGCCACTAAATTCACAAATTCAGTGGTGACGTGTAGTTTCAAGGAAAAATGTAGTTTCAGCAAAAAAAAAATGCCGTTATTTGTTTCGAAACACTCCGCATCTGCTATTGGTCAGACAAACATGCAGCCCCTCCCCCGACTCACGCCATTGGCTGAGCCAGTGTTGCCAAGCCCCTCAAACAAACAATAGTGCCACAGTGTTGAAGCTTTCTAAGGGGAATCAATCCCTGATGGTTTACTTCTAGTTGTCTATATACATTAAACCAGGACAAGAGAAAGTATTTGAACCTTTCATGTTTTTCTTTGTTTCTGATTCTTTGTTTTTTTCTGTATTGCTGTAGCACATCAGAGGCATGAATGCTCTTCTTTCCTAACATGACCTTCTGTATTTCATACATGTCCTTTATTGTTGGGTGACCTTTGTTTATTAAAGGTTGAGACACTGAACAGGTCCTCTTATAGCGGTGTGTGTAGCATGAGGCAGGCTTGATGCTCGTCCTGCAGGGAGTGTGTGTGTGACTGATTACCTGTGCTCTCTCGGGCTGTAGGTCATTTCTCAGCCCATCTCCCTCTCTGCCCACTGTCCATTACTCAGAGAATGAGAGAGAGAGAGAGATTTGCTTGTCAGTTTGCCTGATGCTCTGCTGGGTTTATATATGACTGTCTCTCTGTCTGTCTCTCTTTCCACTGGTAATGAGGTATGACCGTGGGGTCAGCGTTCTCCTCCGCCCTTGTGTGCTTTGCTGTGTCCTATGAGAGCAACATGCACAACATACACACAATGAATCACTGCACACAATAAGACATGCCGTATGACACACATACAGCCTCCACACACACTCTTAGCCAAAAACAAGAAGTGCAATGCAGGCTTTCTTTAGACAAGCATACCGTCCACACTTTAGTAGCCTCACATGATCTCTATGGTGCATTTTCATTCACATCAAGAACATTAGGATATGACCAAGGGCATATTTTTGCTATAGGGAAAAATATATTTAATATATTCGTAGTTTTCATTGTTGGTTGATAGGTTACTAAAGAAAAGGTGATTTGTGGTTGCCTTGAGGTTTAAGCAGGTTTGGTTTGGTCTTCCACGCTGACAAAGCTGGTTTTTGGTTGGCTATAGTGATGCACCAACTATTTATTACTTTTTTTTTTAGTACATTTTTCATTTATTCAAAAACCAAAAATGCTTGTTTGAGGGTCAAGACTTGGTTTTAGGGATAAGGTTATAATTGGGTTAAAGCTACACTGTGTGATATTTCCCCCCATCTAGCGGTGAAATTGTATATGACTACCCAGTGAATATTAGTTTCTGTTCCTTTCAATTTCGAGGGCGTTTTAACTCCTACGGTGGCCGTATTATTCCAAGATTAACATGGCTTCCAGTTCGACTTCGTCCAATTGCGCCTTTAAAACTATCACCTGTGATCCGTCGCAGTACAGATTTATGTTACAAGGTAAACAATACTTTTTCACCATTGACGCGAGGAAAAGTAACGCAAGTTATACTAGAGGTTGTTCTGGCGTTATGCACAACCATGCTATGGTTAGACAAGCAACTATAAAACTTCAAATTTACACAAATAGGCTGAATTACCTGTCGAGAAGAAAGCAGGCAACTTCAGCGTCCGTTTTAAAATCTTTGCTCCTCATGAGCTCTTTCCATCTGGGAAAAGTTACTCCAGTATTGACTTTGGTCTTGCTGATTTGCCTGTCGCGTTGACGTTTTAATTCTCTCTTTCGCTTCCTTGGCGACTCTGCTACATGTCCTCGAAAATAGGCGTGATCCTCCATCAGCAATCTTTCAAATCTGCCGGCAGTCGCGAGTAATCTCCCCCTCGCATTCGTCTCTGCGTCACTGAGTGTAAAGCGCGAAAGGCGAAGCTTGAATTTACAGGTATGTCCCTCTTTGGCTAATGTAGTTTCAAGATGGAGGGGCAACATGGCGACCGGCATTCGAACCCCTCACCCGTATGTACTTTCAATGGCAGATTATAAACTTACGAGAATACTTTATTACTTGAAAGAAGTAAATATACATTAATGAGCACATATATTTTTGAAAGAAGTGTTTTTTGCTGAGAATCAACTAAAAAAATTACTCAGTGTAGCTTTAAGGGTAGGGTTAGGGTTTAGGGTTCAGGTTAGGCACTTAGTTGTGATGGTTAGGGTTAGGAACTAGAGATTGCATTGTCAATGAATGTCCTCAAAAAGACGTGTGTGTGTTTTGTGCTGAGTGACTGAATAAAGTGAGGTTTTTGAATAAGCACTGTCAAAAATCTCTTTTCACATCAATTTATTCTTGCATGCATTGTATTTTTAGTAATTAGAAATGATTAGAAAGCTGAAGAGTGGCTTCTTCCTGGAGAGGAAAGTAAAAATGCAGTATTTTTTTTTTAAATCTTGGCCAGCAAAAAGTTGAATCTCTGCCTCCACCATAACTCCATTAAAAGATTTAAACCAGTGACTCTATTTAAAAAAAAAAAAAAGGAAGAAGCTACAAATAAAATAAAAATGTGAGTAAATTTCAGGCTAATAAACAAAATTTCATGGCAGAAGTGTTTGAAATGAAATTATGTATTTAGCATTGGGGTATTTGAAACATTTTTTTTGCTTTTGCTGCCATTTTACAAAAGCAGAAACACTAATATCCTGATTTCCACCCTTTACATTATTTTTATCCTTGTGCTTCTCTACACATGTCCCAAAACACAGATTTCTTCTTCTGTTTTTCTCCCCATCGCAGCCTCTCAGTAAGTACCCTCCGCTCTTCAATGACATCTCTTTTTGGCTGCCGGCCGAAGGTTACACAGAAAACGACTTCTACGACCTGGTACGCAGCGTCGGAGGAGACCTGGTGGAGAAGGTCACGCTGGTGGACGAGTTCACGCATCCAAAGTAAGAAATCCAACATGTCAGATACAAACATGCTTTGAGCCGGAACAAAGCGACTGCTTCTACCAGATCCAGTGGCCAAACAGCCATTTCAGTTATTTATCAAAAATGCAAATGTCCTATTCTTTATCAGTATTTGTATCTGCTTTTCAGTAAAGATCTTTTTTTTTTTTTTATAAATTCATTAAATTCATTATTCATATAAGAGTTAAAATAAATTCAAGTTTAAAAATGAAGAAAAATGTAGGTCTTAAGATGTGTTTTCAGAGAACATATATTAAATCTCATTTACATAACCTTTTTTTTTATAAAATACTTTTTGTGAAATGTGTATTCACTATATAAAGCTAAATCACAAATGTGAGCCTTTTTCAGTAAATTAGAAATATTTATATTCAAAGGTTCCATAAATATTCATGTTTATCATTTTATTATAATTTTTTAGAAATATTTATATGCATTGATTGCATAAGGTGTCTTTACACCTAAATTTGGTATTAATTCATTTACACAGCAATATCAACTGCACTGTAAAAAATGATTTTTTGGTGAAGTAAATACTACTGAAAAAAAAACAAAGTAATTTACATGAAAAAGTTAGTTCAGGCAAGAATTAAAAAAACTAAGTAAATTCCATATCAGTACTTAATTCAAGCGAGTAGAAATGAAAGCGTAAATATCAACTCAATAAAATTAAGTAAAAATTACTCAACTTTTCTGATACTGGGGTTCCCATCATGCACTGGACCTTGAATAATTAATGAGGTTCATTTTTCACTGGTTTCCAGCTGTATTTACACTGTTTTATCATTGCTTTTGTTGTCAGGATTAGTAACTCGCCATTTTGTGACATTTCGAGTAAATTTTCTGCTCAAAATGACACATTCAAACACAAAAATGATCCATCAAATGTTACCGTCATTGTGTATTGTCTACCAAGTATTGAGGTCTTTGCATTCACATGAGGCTTAACATCTGACATGATGTAGTATAAGTTACTTAGATAATCTAAGTAAAGCACATACTATAAATGACTGGTATAATTCAATATTATTGTTTGAGTGAAATGTAATGCAAAGGAAATTTCAACTAAATCGATATTAATCAACCTTTTACTAGCCAAGTTAAAATTACTTATTTTCTTTGTTACTTTCACTTAACTAGGTTAAGTAAAGTTTACTTAATTCCATATTCCAAGTAAATTTAACTTAAAGATTTCTAAATAAAGCTATGATAAATATGTTTAGGTTTTTACTTTTTACTTTGTAAATTTACTAGCATTTTCTGAGTGAAAAAACTTTCCTAGCTTTTTTCAAGTAAATCCTACTCCAATTTTTTTTCAGTGTGTACTTTGACACTAGGGGCTGAGGGGGGTCATAGCAGGCATAGTTCAGTCTGGCTTTAATGCAGCATTATGTCTTTACACCGAAGTTTGAGCAGGCACAGAGCAGCCTTAACTCTGCTGTGTAGAGAAGCCTAGAAATACAGCAAATGAAATAGCCAAAATACATGAAAATGTCATTACATTATGTATCCAAAAGTCTATTCTTCTTCACTGAATGAATGCATGAATGAATGAGAGAGAGAGAGAGCATGCATTCACAGCTGTTGATCCAACATGAAGATTTGAGTAAATTGCTGTGTTCTGTCATGTTTCTTTTTGTTCATTTCTATTAGTCATTCTTTGCAATCCTTGTTGAAAGCTCGCGGCGAGGCAGGAGAGAATGCTAATGTTCTTGCGCGGCTGTTGGCAGTGTGGCGTTCATCTATTGACAGAGGAGCAGGGGTCAACAATGCTTAATGGCTTCGTTTCTTTTTTAACTCTCCATTTCATGTTGGATGGTGTTTGTCAGGCTCTTCAAACTCATCAGCTCTTTCTTCCGCCGTCCATTCACAAACACTCCCACAGACCACAGAACGATCCGCAGGATTTTCCCAGAATGCAGTTCACATGACACAGCTCTTCCTGAACACGTATACTTTAGTGGACTGCAGACTCGCTGTACTCGGGTTGCCCTTTTTCTGTTTCCTCACCCTGTGACTTCAATAATTAATTTTTAAAGAGTATGAGAAGTTCACCTGCGGGCACAGCGGTCCGACTGTCCCGAGTCCCCTCTGCTGGAACAGACCGTGCGTGTGTGTGTGTGTGTGTGTGTGTGTGTGTTAAATGATACAGCGAGAACCTGCAGTGCGTAAAAGAGCCGCAAACATTCATCCCTGTCCCTGCTCTTAATCTTTTTTTAAATAGCAACCTTTTCCCTCCCCTTCCCCTAATGACATCCATAAATAAGATGACATCACAAGGTGCTGCAAGGCTGTAATAGCCCATACGCCAGCGAGAAATTGAAAGAGATTGGTGTTTGTTTTGCTCTCTTTCTAATTCAGTTCAGTCCAGACCTAAAACAAATATATTAGTTGAACAGTTTCTAGAATAGTTTGCGATTCGTCACGCTATAAGTGTATTTCCACTGCGAAAGTACTTTTGTAAGTAGCTGTAATGTATGTGTGTGTGTGTGTTGCTGAAATCTCCTGCAGGTAATTTCCTCTTTATGATCATTTTGCTGCAGTTGCGTCAATGCCTGTAAGCTTTGCTTCATACTTTCTACAGCCAGAGAGAGAGAGAGAGAGAAAGGGCGAGGGAGACGTCAATACTTACTTTAAACCACTTCTCCAACTTCAAATCACTAATTACAGCGAGAGGACGGCCAATCACAGCTCATCTAGCCTTCAACTGTCTCTGACCACCAGAAATGTCACATTCACAATATTGTCCTAATCATTTTCTGTCTTTTTCTCTGCGGTACTGCTGACTCCGCAGTTCTGAGAGCTGGTAATATGATGAGATTGGCAGCAAGTCTCCCATCATACTCTTCTTCAGTGCGGTGAGGACGTTTCTGCCGTCAGACGTGCCCTGAAACAACCATCAGAAACATAAGAGTTTTCCTTTGCGCTCGCTGTTTTACTTATGACAACACAGCAGGGTTTACCCTCAAAAATGTGCAGATTTTGACAAATTCGCGGGATTGTTGTCAATACAAAACAATGAATATCTAAGATTCCAATTGATAGATAGATAGATAGATAGATAGATAGATAGATAGATAGATAGATAGATAGATAGATAGATAGATAGATAGATAGTCATTTTCCGAATTTTTTCTATTTTCTTTAAAAAATCTATTTTTTCTTTATTAAATCGTAAACATGCATTTTTTCGTCTTCTCTTTGGATTATTAGCAAATATGCTCATTTTAATTAAAACAATAATGCCTATCGTAATGACATTATCATTTTTCAGGAAGTGAACTATTCAAGGAGTTAGAGTCTCCTACTTTTATCAAATCAACTTGTTTTTTGTTTTTTTACAATTCTCAGTGGGCATAATCTTACATGTCAACCCTGTTTCCATAATTTTGTATAGTAAACAACTCTTTAAAAATGAGCATTAAATTGTCTTTCCCAAAAGTACTTTGAGCAAAAGGCTTGTAAAAACAAATTTAATTGTAAAACTGTCCACCCTGTTACCTTTCTGAAGACATAATTACAGAATGTTCCAACAAATATTGAAATCTATTACTGTAGCCTGGGATATAACAATGTAATTTAACATTTAAACACATGCTATGGTGTTATGGGTGGCTGCCAGTGATTTGCGCTGCATTACTGTTAGGGTTGGGTCAGGATGGTTGATTCGTCTATTAATAGTCCAACAGCTGATGATAGTAGATCATCTATAATTGTTTTCTTGTATTTCTGCTTCAGCGTTTTGAATTCAGAGGCACAAGTTCTGGAAGAGAAGGGTTTTAGTGTGCTGACAGTGTTAACATTCATGTTGTTGAAACAGTGCTGGATGATTTATGCATCAAAGTTTAATACTTTAAACTTTAAACAAACCCCTAAACTTGAATTTGAGCAATAGTGATTGTGTTATTTGCTTTAACAAGTGCTACTAAAAATGTATTTTCCCCTGCATGGAGTCAAAGAATCAAACCAAAAGAGCAAAAATATTGCATAAATCAATACTCTTTTGAACAACGCAGTGTATTTATCAGCACTTCACTTATTTGTACTGTAATTCACTCAACCTTCTCAGCAGGCCGTATCTGCTGACAGAAGGTGAATCCTACACGCTATCTGTTGCTAACAGTATTTCTTGGTTGTACTCAACCCCACTGCAGATTGGAAGTCATTTATAGTAAGCTGAAATATATTTTAGATGTATTTGTGACACCTTGGCTTGGGACAGCATGAAAGAATCAGGTGTGCCTATCAAAAATGTTAAAGGAGACATATCATGCTTTTAAATCGTTCCTTTTTACATATAAATCATACATTTGTAGTCTATATAAAGCAGAACTGCAATGCTTGGGTCTGAATTCCTCATTATTATAGCTCCACAGGCCCCTTTTCTACCCCTTTTCTGATGTGCGTCTGAGAGCAACTCGTTTCGGTGCGGTCTCTTTAAATACAATTGAGACACTTCATACCCCGCCCCCTCTCCAGGTGACACTCGGTTCAACTCCACCCCGTTCGGCCATTTTTGTATAGTTTGATAGCAGAGATACGATTATCTAGCGGCACAGAAACTTTTTATTCACACGTTATTAACAAAATGTCAACAACGGAAGACTTGTCCAGCCAGCCTTACACGACTCGAGCCAGAGTCGGAGCCGGAGCGAGATGAAAATGAAGACGACGAACCTGCAGAACAACGTCTTCATATGGATGTATCGCAATGGTGTGTTACTGTATTTACACATGAAACTTTGGTCTTCCGACCTTTTACCACCGTGTCGATTTATTTTGATTAATATGTGCGAGGGAGAGAGAGCAAGACAGCGTCTAGTTTGGAGACGGTGTCTTGTTTACACTTTCGCCTGGCTCCGAAGAGAGAGAGAGTGCGTGCGCGCGACCGGGTCTCTCTCTCTCTGCTCGTTCTTTCAGTTAAACATGCACCCTGTCACAAGCGCGGCAGTTCATCTACATTAGACGGTGTAATGAAGCGTGTGGGTTACTACATCCAACAACCGAACATTTTAACTTACCCTCTCGTAACTTCTGCATCTTTTAGCTTGGACTACAAAATTGCAGCGAGAAATAATAATGGTGGATTGCTCGAAGTGTTGGGCTGGAAGTCAATGTCCTTATTTGGCAGTTCCGCTGCAAATACTGTGACGTGATAGTTCACAAAACGTCATAGAGAACAGAAAAATCGGAACAGGTTGAAAAATAAGGCCAAAACAGAATATAAAGATATCAACGAAGCACCTGAAGAGAATCATTTCAACTTTTCTGTACTTCTAAACACTCCAAATATACAACAAAATGCATTTAAGGGCTAAAAAAGTGGATTTAGCATGATATGTCCCCTTTAATGGAAAATTGTTTGCTGAAGTTTTTCGAGTTGCCCACGTTGCCAAATACAATCTTAAGGTTTCAACTTAGACAGTTAGAGAAGAGCTAAGTTGCATTATTAGAAGAATATGTGCAGGTTGTGAAATAGGCATCTGAATGTTAAAAAGGGCCAAATGTCACATTCAGGATTAACGTTTTCCAACCGTTATATGATAGATGTCCTTATCCCTCAGAAATGTCAAGGTATTACAGGTAAGCTGTCCAGCAATAAACATTTCTGATGATTTGTAGCACCTGACATTCAAATCATATCCAAGTCTTTCCCAATCGCACAGCAATAAAGAATGGAAATGTCACAGGAAACTTTCAATAGAACTGTAGTGAGAGCAAGCAAGCAATGCAAATGTTTAGTTTAGAAATGTCTCTTTCCGTTCAATTGTGTGTATTATTGGCGTGACAGAACATATTTATTTAGGTTGACATGCATTTTAGTCTTGAAATGGTGCAAAATGCAGTCTAAAGTTTTGAGCCTACCAGAGAAAAAATTCTACACATTTATACACTCAATTTATTAAGTGTGCAAAGTAAATGGTGAAAACAAATAATACTTGTACAAAATAATGTGCAAAATATATAATAAAATTATAAATTGTATAAAATACATTAAATTGTGTGATTGGACTAAAGAGGTAATATGAATAGTACAATAATATTATGTCAAATATTTTATGAAAATATAAAATATATAAAACTCTCTCTCCTTTGCTCTCTTGTAACATGGAGGAGTTTGTTTGACGGCAATAACAAATCTCACCTGATAGGCACTAAAACCCAACACAAATCTGCATTTATCGGCCCGTAACGCTGTCAGGTGTTATCGAGCAGAATTAATTTGGGAAAGTTGACAGAGCTGTCAATAAATCTGACAGCTGTGGACAGGGGATCTGACGGAGAACTGGCGGATTTAACTCGACTGAGCGCTTCAAACTACACGGATGATTTACACTCTCTGCGGTGTAATATAGTGTTGTTCTGCTGGTTGGTGTGTTATTGTGTGGTTTGATTATGGGATATGTGACGCCATCTGTAGTAATATCATATATAAGAGTGTCAGCATCGGCTGCGATGACAAGACTAAGTGTTTTGAGGCTCTCATGGTTGTGTATTTATATATGTTGGATGCATCACATCAAAACTGCATCATCAGGATTTATGTCATGCTGTGATCAGCGTTTGCTTTGCTGTCAAGCAGTTAGTGTGAAAAAAAGAGAAAAGGTGTGTGTGGGGGAGAGATGCTCGTCTAGCACTTTTCTAATCATTTTGATTTCATGGCAGCTAAAAGTTTGGCTATATATATATATATATTATTAATAAATAAATAAATTATATATATATTATAATATATTAATTATATATAGTAGTGGCTAAAAGTCATGTCCAGACTAGGAAAATTGACGACTTCACCCTTTATTCAAATATTATAAAAAAAAAAAAAAGGGTCAGGCTGTCATACAAAGAAATTATGAACACATTCAAAAACAAGAGAGAGCCAACAAAATATTAAATATGGATTATGTTGCAGTTAATGTGTGATTTTTATTTTATTTTTTCCTGTGAGCTTTTATATATGTTTTTTAGCTTTCATATATAATGTATATAAATAATATATATATATATATACATTTTTTATATTATATATATATATATATATATATATATATATATATATATATATATATATATATATATGCTTTGTATAGATAAATAGACACACATGCATGTAATATTTAAGAAATATTTGCATGTATATATTTATACATAATTTATAGTATATATAAATATTTCATATATAAATAACACATTTTCTTAAATATATACATGCATATATGTGTATTTATATATACAAAATAATTATACACAGTACACACACATATATATTATGTAAACACAAACTTTTGGATTCGATTAATCGTGATTAATCGTTGCCCAGTACTAATATATTCACAAATGTACATATGCAAATAAGTTTGGAGAACTTAGAACTTAAACGAATGCCTATTAACTCTGAGTTTATTCTAAACTTGATAAACTCCTATTATAATGGATTTAGTGGAAACCGATTTTTTTTTTTAAGATTGTAAATTTGCTGGCTGAATGACAGAACATGAGGGAGGGAGAGAAGATAGGTGTCAAAAAGTGTGAACTTACATGACTGCGGTTGCAGCTAAGCACGGCCGGTCAGGCTGAGAGACAGTGGTAGAGTAAAGGATGAACTGCTAGCAAATGGTTGTCCTCATCAGCAGCTTCTGGAAGAGCCAGACTTGTTAAAAATCTGCCCTCTTTATCAGAAGCCCGGGGGGATCCTTCCGGAAAGAGCTACAAGCCAGCAGGCTAATGTCTGCCACCATTACTGAGCCACAGTGTGTGTGTGTGTGTGTGTGAGAGAGAGAGACAGCGGAGTGTATTTAATGGCCCATGGCTCAGAGAACGTCAACTATAGCCTTATGAATAATGGGGTGCTGTTGACGATGCAAAACTGTGCAGGGGAAGATGCTATGCATCACATTACGCCTCACAAACATGCTCAAACTCATACATACACGCACTCTGGCACATTTACATTTTGCACCTACAGAGTGAATGGTACTAAAAAAAGAGATGATAATGTTAAATGGTTAGTCATATTTGACTAAATATTGGATTTAGGCATATATACCGCCTTTACAACATATTTAACATGCATTAATTATTTCATTCTGATCTCAAATTGAATTTAAAGGGATTCTTTTACAATGAGTCATTGCACAATAAGACCGGGAACATGGAGTATTGAGACGCATTTCCCATAAAATGCGATAAAGAAGTGCGATAAGTGAAAAAATGCTCAATAAGAAATCAGATTGTGAGATATAAATTCATAGTTGGGAGATATGAAGTGACAATTACAAGAAATAGTCACAATTGTAAAATTTAAAGTCACACTTGAGAGCTATAAAACCACAATTACAAGAAATTAAGTTGCAGTTGTGAGATTTAAAGTCACTGTTGGGAGATATGAAGCCACAATTACACGAAATAAAGTTGCAATTGGGATATTTACAGTCACAGATGGGGGATTTAAAGCCACAATTACCAGAAATAAAGTTACAATTATGAGGTTTAAAGTCATATTTGGGAGATATAAAGTCAGAATTACAAGAAATAAAGTTGCAGTTGTGAGATTTAAAGTCACAGTTAGGAAATGTAAAGCCACAATTACAAGAATATAAAGTCACAATTGTAATATTTATATTCACAGTTGGGATATATAAAGTCAGAATTACAAGAAATAAAGTCACAGTAAAATCAGTCACAGCTGGGATATATAAAGTCAGAATTACAAGAAATAAAGTCACAGTCATGAGATTTTAAGTCACATTTGGGAGATATAAAGTCAGAATTACAAGAAATAAAGTTGCAGTTGTGAGATTTAAAGTCACAGTTAGGAAATGTAAAGCCACAATTACAAGAATATAAAGTCACAATTGTAATATTTACATTCACAGCTGGGATATATAAAGTCAGAATTACAGGAAATAAAGTCACAGTCATGAGATTTGAAGTCACAGTTGGGAGATATAAAATGACAACTACAAGAAATAGTCACAATTATATGAAATAGGCTTTCATACATTGCTGGTATTATTGTGCAAAGACTCATCTGTGCACGTTATTGCAAAAAAAAAAAATATATATATGTATTTTGTTTTTGTTTTTCCCCATAAAATATAAAAAGTTACTCCGCCAACAAAATTTCTCTAGTTTCAAGAAGTAAAAATGTCAGATGAGACCCAAACAGCTGCAAGTGAGAATGTGAACGCTAATGGCCAACTTTCTCTTGGATTTATCGACCTCTGTGACCAAAACAGACCATCCTATCAAATTTGAATAACTGAGCCAGAACGGCTGATGCAAAGAAGTGACCAGAAGGGTTGCAGAGCGAAGGCTGACATGGCAGAAACTCTCCAGACATCAACAGTGTTTTCTGTAGTTCCCCGATTCAGCCTCTTCGGGGGAACGACACTTCTGAGAAATGTGAAGTCGGCCTGGGGTTCGCTAGAAGCCTTGTGACAAAATCTGAAACCTTTTTTGAAGAACGTTTCAGACTAACATTGAGTTTCATTGCTCAAAAGCAAGGCTCTGTCTTTGCCATCAACCAGATAAAGCCCATGCAATTTCATCCTTAAAGTGTAGAAAAAAAATTTGCAGCAATGAACAGAATGAAGCACAAACAAAACAAGCAGCTTTCTGTTGGCCGTCCCGCAAACACACATGACCAACTTGAACGTGTTGGGAATTTTGTGTGTGGATGAAAGATTTCCCAATCACATGGATTCTTATTGAAACAACTGGAAAATCTGCAGAACAGCAGTCAGTGTGACCGTACCTTGAGTAGTTGTGTTCAAAATATGAAGGAATGTCTTGAAATAAAGCATATTATTCACACTGTTCAGAGACTGAATCCATTTAGGAATAAAGTTAGGGGAAAACTTCTACAATGTAAATTTGCAAAACTCATGACCAAGATTCATAAATTTGTTGAAGGCAGAGAATTTCGGGGGAAAGATTTGGACTAAAATTCTTACAGGAGCACAAAAAAAAAAAAAATCATGGGGTCATTAATTTCTGGAAGCATTTTAGATTAAAGTTTATTGAAGAGTAATAAAGATTTAAAGGATAGATCTCCAAAAATGAGAAAAGTGTGTGTTGTTCCAAACCTGTATGTTGTTGTTGTTTTTTCCATTGAAATACGCACTGTAAAAAAAAAAAAATGGTACAATGTATCTACTCAGTAAAATAACAATATAGCAGAATTAATTAATGAAATAAATCAATGTTTAGATTTGAGTATTAATCAAATGAGCTATTTTAAAACAAATCGTTCTAAATGAGTGACTGTCATTAATTCAAATGGGAAAATGAAATCGAAGTTTAACACATTTTTTAGCTTTTATTTTAATGGGAGAATATCCATTTATTGTCCTACAAAAATACACCATCCAATTTTAGTGTGTGTAAATGACAGAATTGTCATTTTTGGTTTGAATTAATTCTTTAAACTGCCATGCTACTGTAATGCATTTACTGTTTTGTTTGATTAGACCAGATAGTTGAGCGATAAATCTGGGCTCAACCAAAAAGATGGTCCGATTTACAGTGTCAGACTAGGGAAGCACTTCCTAAATCTTCCATATGTGAATGCAAACTTAAAAAATAAAATAAAATTGCAAAGTAAAACTTGCATTTTATGACACATGAAACAGTACATTGTAATAATAATCCATTTTATTTATCAGCAGTGTATGATTTTGTGGTGGGGTCAGTGAAAATGTTGGCGGGGCGAATAAAACTCTGATTTACAGCAGAAAACTCCTTAGCGATGAGCCCTGTAAATGTCCTGACATTTCCTCCATTGGGAGGCATTGCCCTGTAGTATACAAATTTTACAACTCCTCGTTCTTTCTACTCACTATCAGTTTTTGTTTCAGAAAGCCTGACTCATTCTCTTCAGTCGTCGTAAAATCCGAGCCTGGGCGTTCTCATTATGAACGCTGATGCACAGCCAAAGGAAGGAGAGATGAATGATCCTCTAGTATTCTCTCGCACGCTCGAGACGACGCTGACTCACTTCACTTCCACTGCTGTTTTGTCAGCTTTTACTCAGCGTTCGGACTGAGATGAGGACTTTAAGAGGTCCAGTCGCTCAGCTGTGAGGTTAATTAGATGAAGCTTTACTGCAGATATGTTTATGGAGCAATCAGTTATGAAGAAAGACATGGATGACACCTCATACCACATCACTCTTCCGAGATTAGCATCTTAGAGAAGCGTCTCGAAGAGTCAGTTTGCACTGCGTCATCGTGGGCATCGTGTTTTATACATAGTCCATACATTAATAGTCAACATGAAACAACATTCACAGAGCATTTGGCTCTCTTAATGTGACTCATATTGGATAGTTCTGGTCCTGGATGTCAATTCAATATTCCAGCTGAGATAAAATGCGTGTTATAGCAAAGGCTATGACTATTTGCCGGTTTCTATTTGCGCTGATAGAAGCTATTACTCTTAGTTTACATGCAGGGACTGTATGTCTGAGTTCAAGATGGCACTTGAAATTTCATATGGTATAATTTACATGAATTAAAAATAAAAACAAAAAAGATTTTACTTTAATACATTTATTAAGATGTTATTTTTTTCAAAGCAAACTCATTAAGTGCCATCTTAAACTCATATATATATATATATATATATATATATATATATATATATAAATAAATATATATATATATATATATATATATATATATATATATATATATATATATATATATATATATATATATATATATGAAAATTAAATGGCAATGGCAATGAAAAAAATGGCAATGAAAATTACCTATTAATTGTCATTAAAGTGAAATTACTGAACTTAAACATACAAGCTTGAAAAAAAAAAGCAAATTTTAGAAGAAAATTTCAGATGGCACTTAGAGGCTTTTGCATCTGAAGTCTTCATATATATACTCTCTCTCTCTCATGTTTTTAGGCAAGACACACTACATATGGTATTTTTTAAAATTTCTGATTATTCAATGAGAAGTTATGTGATTTATCCGTCGCGATTTCTTTGCATGTTTTGGGTGAAAACAGGTTAGGTTAATATAATGTTTCCCTTGGTTACATCATCAGAATAGAAAAGCCGTTTCAGGGCGTAGAAAGTTATTACATTCTTTTTCCTTCACAATAACATGCGCTGATAAATCATGCACAATATCACCAGGAACATTTATTAACAAAGCAAAAGGGTGGGTCGATTTTAATTGCCTTTTAAAAATATATACGAGGCATGTTACAGACACATTAATGGTAATATATCAATTATCCAACGATAAGACTTGAGTGTTTTACTTTAGGAGAGTGATGAGATTGTCAGATGTAGAAGAACAAATTGGTTGTTCTTGAGCAGCAGCAAAGCTCTCTCTCTCACTCTCTCACTCTCACTCTCTCACTCTCTCTCTCTCTCTCTCTCTCTCTCTCTCTCTCTCTCTCTCTCTCTCTCTCTCTCTCTGTCTGTCTCTGTCTGTCTCTCCACACCCGTCGATGTGTGTATTAACTCCCGACTCCCTGCTGTGTGTATAGGAGCTGGCAGTGTTTAATAGCGTTAGCAGGCAGGAGTGAGTTTAATTGTTCCACCTCTAAATTTATAGAGGCTGACGGCTCGTGGCGGGGGCTTCTGGGTAATCTGTGTGTAATTGAGAGTAGAGGTCACCAGTGGGAGACGGCAGTGCCCTGCTAAATCCCACAGGCCTTTGAGTGTCTGTAACTACCATGATACAGTGTTTGCAGTGGTGTTCACTTTACACATTACAGTAATAGCATTAAAATGATATTTGGCTTTATTATACAGAAAAAAAATCTATTTCTTTGTATAAAGCAGGGGTTAAAAATATTTTGGCATGGACGGCATGTTTCTTATTAATCTCTCTCGGCTGTCAAAGTGAACATGTATGAGTTTAAACTTTCTGTGTCCTCGTAAAGCAAATTTTAAATTTATAAAAAAAAGGCAGAACGTTTTATATGATGGGTAGGGTTAGTGATAGAATATACAGTTTGTACAGTATAATACGTTTATAATAATAATAATAATAATAATATGTTTATTTTATATAGCGCCTTTCAGAAAACTCAAGGTCGATTTACAATAAGTTCAAATAAACATGATATAGAAACGATACAAATAAACTGAGATGGATAGCATAATAGATAGAGATACATATACATAAAAATCAGATCATACATAGAGTCGAGTCAGGGAAACAAGTAGCAAAAAGATATGTTTTAAGGTGGGTTTTGAAATCGTGTAATGATGAAAGGTCGTGGATGTGTTGGGGAATACAATTCCAGAGAGTTGGGGCAGAGATACCAAAAGCCCTTCCACCAAACGATGATAGTTTGTGCCTACGGATCGTCAACAGACCGGTATCGGAAGATCTAAGCGTGCGAACTGGGGAGTGGGGATGGATGAGATCAGAAATATAGTTGGGGGCAAGACCATGGAGTGCTTTGAATGTGATAAGGAGTATCTTGTATTGAATACGAAAGCGAACGGGTAGCCAATGATGTGTATGTGAGGATCCTAGCTGCAGAGTTCTGAATATATTGGATCTTATTTATTGATAAATTGGGTGAGCCATAGAAAAGAGAATTGCAGTAGTCAAGCCGTGAAGTGATGAAAGCGTGAACTAGGGTCTCAGCATCGCTGATATTCAGAAATGGAAGTAAGCGTGCGATATTACGAAGGTGAAAGAAGGCAGACTTAGTGAGCGAGGAGATGTGTGGAAGATAGGAAAGAGAGGAATCAAAGGTTTTCGACAGTGGTGGAAGGTCGAACCAAATCTGCAGCAATATTAACACTGTCAACACAGAAATGGGATGTAAATTGAGCTGAACCAATAAGAAGTAGATCTGTTTTATCAGTGTTGAGTTTGAGAAAATTACTGGTCATCCAAGCATTTATATCATCAATACAAGCTGATATGGAATTTGTGGGGAAAGGAGCATTACGTTGAGAACAGATGTGTAGTTGGGTGTCATCTGCATAGCAATGGAATTTAAAGCCATGATTACGGATGATGTTACCTAATTGGGAGCATGTAGATGATGAAGAGGAAAGGTCCAAGAACAGAACCCTGGGGAACGCCGTGTGGGACAGAGGCAGTGGTGGACTTAGCCTGGCGGATAGAGATGTAATGCTGGTGACCAGACAGGTAGGAGGTGAACCAGGATAGGGCAGTTCCAGAAACACCAAGAGTAAGAGAGTCGTGAGATGAGAATACTGTGAGAGATTGTGTCGAATGCAGAGGAAATGTCTAGAAGAATTAGATTACTGGTGGATCAGGAGTCAGTGGCCATTAGAGATCATTGACAACCCTAAGAAGTGCTGTCTCATTTCGTATAAAAAATCATTACACCTATGGAGACTCCCCGTAAACAACATATTTTGTTTGTGTGTTGTGTCTGTTTGTGTGTGTGTGTGTGTGTGTGTGTGTGTGTGTGTGTGTGTGTGTGTGTGTGTGTGTGTGTGTGTGTGTGTGTGTGTGTGTGTGTGTGTGTGTGTGTGTGTGTGTGTGTGTGTGTGTGTGTGTGTGTGTGTGTGTGTGTGTGTGTGTGTGTGTGTGTTTTCTGCAGTGCCAAATCAGAGGTACTCTGTATCATCATATGCTATATGGCCAAAACATATGTTGACACCCTTTCTAAATAAGACAGTAGGCTGTTTCAGCTGAATTACAAACAGGTGCATGAAATCATTCATGCAGCCACAAAATGACAACATTTTCAGCAGAAAGACTTGCTATCATAGGATGCAACCAGTGAAATGGTTTACTGAGTCATATGTGGACAAAGCCCAGACCTGAACCCCAACAACAGGTGTCTGAATGAGAGTAAACTCTGCAGCTGTGGCCCATTTTATCTTCAGCAATTACATGTGGATGTGTGTTTGACTGTCCACATACTTTGGCCATGTTTTGTGTGTGATAGAATGACATTTACCACAGTTTGAATGCAGAAACAAAATAAGTGGTGGATTTTTTTTAAAGATGCCACTGCATCCACCGATTTGACGTCAACTCAGCCCTCCAGAGTGTGTGTCGCTGTTGAATCTGCCCGTGTGCAGGTGTGCCGTCGTCACGCTACCAGTCTCACAGATGAAACAGGTGTGTGTCGTCCCAGACAAGCAGTCAGTCGGCACCAGTCCCCAATCCTGTCAGAGCAGACCCTTCAAATGGAGCTGTCACTTCAGCACTGTGAAGGAGAGCGAGAGAGAACGAGAGGATGGAGAGAGAGAGAGAGAGTCCACCTGTCAAACCCTAACATTGCCATCGCTACAGTGAAGCGCTGCTGATGAGCTGGAAATACTCTGTGTTTTGACGCTGTGGAGAGAGAGATATCTCACACGTTTCCTTGGGTCAGACCAGATGAATTCTAGGACAGATGGAACAAAGTCTTTCTGTGGCTTTCATCATTTGCAGCCAGACAATTGTCTGTTCATAAATAGACTGCAACAGTGACTGCCCACTTTTTCAGCAGCCTTGATATTTTTCCCATTCATTTCTTCCAAAGGCTTTTAAAAGATTCTTCAATAAACACTTCTAAGTCTTGAGCCACACTGTGTATGTATGTGTATATGTATATATATATATATATATATATATATATATATATATATATATATATATATATATATATACTCACCTAAAGGATTATTAGGAACACCTGTTCAATTTCTCATTAATGCAATTATCTAATCAACCAATCACATGGCAGTTGCTTCAATGCATTTAGGGGTGTGGTCCTGGTCAAGACAATCTCCTGAACTCCAAACTGAATGTCAGAATGGGAAAGAAAGGTGATTTAAGCAATTTTGAGCGTGGCATGGTTGTTGGTGCCAGACGGGCCGGTCTGAGTATTTCACAATCTGCTCAGTTACTGGGATTTTCACGCACAACCATTTCTAGGGTTTACAAAGAATGGTGTGAAAAGGGAAAAACATCCAGTATGCGGCAGTCCTGTGGGCAAAAATGCCTTGTTGATGCTAGAGGTCAGAGGAGAATGGGCAGACTGATTCAAGCTGATAGAAGAGCAACTTTGACTGAAATAACCACTCGTTACAACCGAGGTATGCAGCAAAGCATTTGTGAAGCCACAACACGCACAACCTTGAGGCGGATGGGATACAACAGCAGAAGACCCCACCGGGTACCACTCATCTCCACTACAAATAGGAAAAAGAGGCTACAATTTGCATGAGCTCACCAAAATTGGACAGTTGAAGACTGGAAAAATGTTGCCTGGTCTGATGAGTCTCGATTTCTGTTGAGACATTCAGATGGTAGAGTCAGAATTTGGCGTAAACAGAATGAGAACATGGATCCATCATGCCTTGTTACCACTGTGCAGGCTGGTGGTGGTGGTGTAATGGTGTGGGGGATGTTTTCTTGGCACACTTTAGGCCCCTTAGTGCCAATTGGGCATCGTTTAAATGCCACGGCCTACCTGAGCATTGTTTCTGACCATGTCCATCCCTTTATGACCACCATGTACCCATCCTCTGATGGCTACTTCCAGCAGGATAATGCACCATGTCACAAAGCTCGAATCATTTCAAATTGGTTTCTTGAACATGACAATGAGTTCACTGTACTAAAATCCCCCCCACAGTCACCAGATCTCAACCCAATAAAGCATCTTTGGGATGTGATGGAACGGGAGCTTTGTGCCCTGGATGTGCATCCCACAAATCTCCATCAACTGCAAGATGCTTTCCTATCAATATGGGCCAACATTTCTAAAGAATGCTTTCAGCACCTTGTTGAATCAATGCCACGTAGAATTAAGGCAGTTCTGAAGGCGAAAGGGGGTCAAACACAGTATTAGTATGGTGTTCCTAATAATCCTTTAGGTGAGTGTATATATATGAAGACCTCTGATGCAAAAGCCTCCAAAAGCCACCTCTGTCAAAAATGAGATAATAATCAATATATATATTGATTATATATATATACATATGTTAAATGTATTGTAAAAAAAAATGTGGTTGCCAAAACTTTCTTAAAAAGGACCTATTATGCTTTTTTTACATGTTCATCTTTCTTTAGTGTGTAATGTTGCTGTTTGAGCATGAAAAAGCTCTGCAAAGTCACAAAGCATAAAGTCAATATATTCTCTATATCAGTGTCACTGTTTCTGAACTCCCTGAAACGCTTGAGTTTCTTCCGGGAATTAACACGTCACAATATTCCTCATTTAAATAATTAATACGCAGAATAAAGGGGCGGGGCCTTGTTGAGTTAGTTAGTAGTGTGTTAAACTGGCGGTTATGGTAAGGGGCGGGACATTTCCCAAACACACTCGAAGTGTTTGACCAATCACAGCACACTGCTCCAAATGACCAATCAGAGCACAGTGTGCTTTTCAGAAGGAGGAGCTTCATAGAGATAGGAATTAAACGGAGCGTTACTGACAGACTGGGAAGAGACGAGCTGCAACAATGGAGAATATGGAGAAAATGTTGTTGTTTTTTTTTACATTCAAGTATGAGAACCTATTCTAGTAGAGGCCAAAAACAACTTAAATTATTTATTTTATTAAATAAAGTAATATTAATTTAGTCTTTGTGATATACTGACAACCACTTTAAAAACACAGGTGGAAAAGAAATATCATTCAGTTAGTTTATCACTGAATTAAAAGTGAAGTGTGTAATTTCTGTGCAACTAGCATCATATTTTAACATTGAAAACATTACACGCAAATGTTCATGTAAAGTGGAAGTCGCACTTGCTTTAACAGAAGGATAAACCATTTCTGCTCATGAAGGGTCTAAAGGTTAATCCATTATTGTTTAAAATCAGTTCTGAAGATTCTTACTTCTGGAAAACAGTCTGTTGAGGCCTATTATCCTGAACTCTCTACTCAGGAAAATGTTAGATACCAATTTTCCCATATCTGTATTTTCAGATGTATTGAACTGAACCGCACTGACTGTTTTTCAGATTGCATATCAGATATGACAAGCTTTCACAGACATCAGGTGGTATCATGTATTCTGTCAGTAAAACAGAAATGGAGTGGGAAATGTGATGAAAGCATTTGAGGTCGGATCAATGTGTTTGGCTGTGGCTGAAGACTTTTACCTGGGCAGGAGGCAACTCTTCAAATCCCAAATGCAGAGAAGAGTATCGATCGCTGTTTTCTTTTGGCTGTAATGAGTCTGTACTGATTACCAAACTGAATGCATTTAAAGGAAAGTGAGCGCAGCCCTTCGGTCATCTGTATTATAGTCTTTATTACAGTCAACACGTTTATGTGTTCCTTAGCTAATTATCAGCTCAGTGCTGGAGGCGCATATTTTTTATAAATACTTCAAAGACTATTACCATGTACTAACAAAAAGTACTGTGGTATTACATGTGGGATTATTTCAAAAGAATAAAAAATGGATTTATCTATCCAATTAATTAATTAATTATATTTGCAGTTACTTAGTATTTTTTTAGTACAGTATTTCGTTTATTTAACATACGTTATTAGCTATATATATGGATTAATGCTATGTACAGCAAAAAATACAATGCTTTTTGGATGATACCATAAAAAAATATCACAGTTTTGAACATACACCATAGTAATAATGGAACTTTGTGCAGTAACATGGTGCATATCAAAGTACCATGGTATTACCATATGATTCCTACACTGTGCTATTGTACCACCACAATACATTTTGTAATAGTGCATAGAAGTGCATAGACAAAACAAACAATGACGACAAACAAAATGTAATTTATTTCATTAGGGTCGCTGCTTTTTAGAACAAAAAAACAATTAACATGGTAGATTTTTATTGCTTGTCGCTTTATCATTAAATTCAATTAGTATTAATCTGACTGAAATGGCTTCAAATGAAAATGGCAAAATAAAACTGTTAATATAATATAATATTACGAATATGAATATTATGTATAATCTATAATTTAGTATTATATAATTCACATTATAAATTGATTTCATACACATTTAAATACAGTAATGTACGTATAATAGTAAGTGTTTGTAGATTTAGTCAAAATGGCCCTTCATTTCCGACAATTACACACCACCTGTTTGCTATCACGTCTACATAGTTAGAACATAATTCTCAGATGACCTCTGAATATATTTGACTGATGAGGGAAATGTGGATGCATGGTGTTGTAAATGCGTCGGGGTCAGTGTGTGCTCTGATTGGATCAATACAGTAATTAGAGCAGAGGCGAGTTGCTCAAGGCAGGGCCAGTGAAGGAGTGTGTTCATCCCTCACAGGAATACTCCTCAAACACCGACGTCCTCTCTGAAGGTGTGTATGCGCATGTTCAGACATGTCGCTCTGAGAGCCCTTGTGCGGTTTGGTGTCTCTGCGATTTGTTAGGTGGCTCTCTCAGACGTGCGGCTGTGTGTGCGGCGAGAGGAAAGGTCAGAGAGTTAGACCTCACTCACAGGAGACGGCAAAAAGATCAGCCGCAATCCATCAGAGCTTCTCCCACAACAGACAGAGACAGAACAGAGAGCGCTGTTTAGGAAAGGCGTTGATTTCATTTATAGTTAACAAATAACCTTAGAAAATGCATCCAACCAATAATGTGAAAGATCTGTAGAAGCATCGGTTAGTTTACATGCCAAGATTTCAGAAGAGAACATCCATTCTGTGTGTGTGTGTGTGTGTGTGTGTGTGTGTGTGTGTGTGTGTGTGTGTGTCAGAAAAAAAATGTTGGTTCTACTGAAATATTATTTTTAGAACAGCCTCTCCTCTTGATGCTCAGTATTCATGAGGAGAGATACTTTGTTCCAATGAGATTTCAGCATGTGCTCCTGATGCAACAAACCAAATGACAAAATATGTAGTTTCTTTCATTACGGCCGCTGCTGAACTTAGAACAGAAGAACAATTACAATGGAAGAGTTTTATCACTTGTCACAAAATACATTTTAGTCAGTGCAAAAATAAACCAAATATTCAGATATTTTATTTATTAAATTGTTAGTCACCATAACATCAAAATTGACTATTTGTATATTTTTGTATGGAATATTGCATTGTTAATTATAAATGATTTATCAGTGCACATCATTTTTTTTATTCATGTTATTCATATTATATAATATATATAATTTAGTATCATTTAATTAATGTTAGAACTTCGTGTTATCTACATTTATACTGCATATGCTCCACTTGTTATTTTCTTACAGGAGAAGGTAAAAAGATCACCATCAACCCATCAGCGCATCTCCCACAACTGCTTTAGCAAACAGAAAGTGCTGTTTAGATGGGCTTTGATTGCATTTCTCAAATAACCAGAGAAAATGCACACGCACACTCTCACGCATGTGTGCCAAACACACACACACACACACACACACACACACACACTATATTAGGGCATCAGCTCTGTTGGTAGGAGCTAAACAAACAGGCGGTGTCGTATCACCGATGTCAGCCTCTTTAGAGGTCAGAGGTCAATGACTGAGTGACAGGTGTGTGCTCGGGGAGACTGAGAGAGGGAATACTGCTCCCACGTCGAGGAAAATAAAAACGAGGAGAAATCTGCAATCCAGCATTGATTGTTGAGAATTTATGGTTTGGACACTCAAACTGTCCAAAGCTAAACATTTCTTATCTTTACAACAAAACTGCATTGAGGAAGCAGCTAAAACCAGGATAAGGTTGGAGATGATTGGTAGGAAGTCTGGTCTGCTTTGCAGCTGATTCTAGCCACTTAGTGTGTGTGTGTTCACACTTTGGTTGGATTAAAACAAACCCATGTGCGATTGCTCTGTTAGTGCGGTTCATTTGAATAATTGTGAGCGCTGCCATCTGAACCCTGGTGCGCATCAATCAAGTGGATCGAGACGCTGAAAAGAGTCTCGCTCCGCTTCCAAACGAACTTGGTGCGGTTCCAATGAAATATGAATGCAACACGGACCAAAGACATGTAAATGAACCAAAAACAGGACTTTATATCACAAGATGCAACCCTAAAAAGGACAGAACGTTTTTTCTCGTCATAGTCGGGAACGCCAGATCTTTGTTTGTGTAACGGAGGGATTCCTGCTGCTGCTTTGACTCTTTTACACATTTTATAAGCTCTTCACGAGTTGTCAGCTGGTAAAAATATCATTATACAGTATGTACGGACATACAACGAGCGCATTAAGCCCAGAACGTTGCATTGCTTTGGATGCTTAGTAAGTTTGCAAAATGTACAGTATGTCATAAAAGCCATATATTGTATCTTTTAGAAGAGTGCATTAATATCTAAAGGTGTGGTCACATTTACCATTGCTCAACGAAACCCATTAATTTGAATAGGAATCTGTATGTTTTAATTAAAATCAATATTGCTTTTTTTTTTTTTTTTTTTTTTTTTCAGCAGGCATTCAGATATTGATTTTCTTGGTGAGGCTGAAAATAAAATATCTTACCAGCTGGCAGACCTGGTTTCAAGCTGTCTTGGTCAAGAAGATTAGGACTGGTGTGTCACTTTAGACCAGCAACAAACCAGCTATGGTTTTCCACTAGAAAAGCAGCAAAGGAATGAAATTACTTCACTGTAGTGATGAATGAGCAGTTTTAAAAACATAGACAGTGGAGGAGATTGGAGAGCAGGAGCAGGAAGGATACTATAAGCTAACATCATAACACAGGTAATAATGATGGCAGAAACACACGGGTCGAAGCCTCGCCAACAGCCGGAGACAGAGAGAGAGATAGAGAGAGAATGGAGGCGGAGGATGTGTGTCTGGTGGGCGAGAGACACTGACAGATTGATTGGCCAGTGGTTTTGGTCGTTCTCTAACCCCGTGGCCCCGTGACAGCGGCTGCATTGTCTCGGCCTGCTATCGCTTTCAGCTGTCTCAGACTCCCATTATAAAGCATTTGGGCTTCATTACAGTGAACTGTGTAAACGAGTTACAGGTGCGGGAGGGTGGGGGAAACAATTTGCATCCCTGATGCACCACCAGAAGCCTCACAAAAAGGGAAAACATTGATGCACCTGATTGTCTTCAATTCGCCTCGGAAAAAACACCATCCGTTCACGTAGGAAACACAATCCTCATTATGAGATTTTTGATGCCACAATCCACAAGCAAACTCTGTGCTAGGAAAACAACCGTCCGCAATTTGAATGTGAATACACAATCATTCCTGGTAGAATTTAATTAATTTTCCTCTCAAAAGATGGAGAAATATATTTGGCGTTGTGGTAAACAAAAGGCCTCGCTTATGGAAATGAGATTCTTCTTACATATCCAATTCGATTATATTTGTTGTATTGTTCTGTTTACACCTCAACATTCAAGCAGACGCTTTGCAATCTTCAAGAGTTTTGAATCGTATGTTTTTTTGTGTTTTCATGAAAGCAGAGCTATTCCCTTTGAAAGCATTGCAGATCCCAGTCTCAATCTACAGCTATTAGAATGTCAGCAAGAAGTTTAATTTGCATGTCTCTCGGTAGGTTTCATGGTCTCTCAAGGTGTCTGAAGCACCAACACATATGCAACCGTAATGCACATGATTATAGAAACCGAAACCTTCTGCTCAATGATTTCGACTAATTGGCCGGTGTTTACTTCATGTGTTCTGTGTCCATTGGTTTCGAAAGACCCTGACTGCATCATCTGCTGTTGTTACAATTAACCGTGCAATTTAATGCACACACCTTATACTATATGTACAGGGTATTTGATGAGTAAAGGTAAGGTTTGGGGAGTTTTGGGGGCGAAATCCAGTTATTTTATTTGGAATCTACACAGTTGGGAATTTGTGTGGGAAGATTTTGCAGGGTTCAAGTTGGTCAAGTTATTCATGCAAATTCATCCCGTCAACCTACAGAAAGCTGCTGGGTGACTTCTGTGCGAGTGGTGCTTATTGACAAGAGACAACGGATCTTTTTTGCTTGTGAAATGTTGCTAATGTCACCATATGTAGTTGAGCTGTGTTTCGGGTCTTCTAGTCAATAGCTACGTTTCCAGATTTATTTTCCACAATATTGCGAAAATGATTTGTGAGTAAAGTAATGTTTCCATCACATGTGTCTAGGAGAACAAAATCACCACTTCCAAGGAAATGGATATTATTGCCACTGGGAAATTCACTGTGGCGCTTTTATTAAATATAATAAATTAGTTGCAGTTTAGAGCCCACATACAAAACTTTTTTTTGTGCTTTTTTTAAACATTTTGATGTCCGGTTTTGGTATTTTAGGCCAGAGCAATGTTCTTCTTTTAGCAATTTATTTAGTCACATAATATTACTTTTTTTTATGCATCTAGGATTTATGTGATAACTGTATATCGTCATTTGTTCATCTTACCAAAAATCCCCCTCAAGTGCAGCGTATACATTTTTTAAGTGTATTTTGGATATTTTATCAACATCATAGGGTTTCCTTTCAGCATTTTATTGTCAAAAGTTAATACTCTGCTGTAAAGCAAGACAGTATGTTGTTATTCAGCTCGAGTCAGTTCAGTGTTGATTCAGTTCGGTTTAATAATGGTGTCGATGTTGCAAACGTCATCAGTTTTGAATAAGTTTGATTCAGCTATAACGCAGAATACTATAGTTTCATAATTCAAGTTTTGTTCTTATACGATAGTGTCAGTGCATTCAAATCAGTAATATTGCTGGATTTTATATGAAACATTAAAATGTGCATTAAAGGAGAACTCCGGTCAATTTTAACATTTTTTTGTAAATTTGGAGTGCTGTCAGTACAGAGAACAACGACAAAAATCGGTGTTGCCTACACTGTGTTATCCTCTTTTTAAAATTTGCACCCTGTTGACTTCAATGGGGCAAGTTTTAAACCTGCTTTTAGCCTCTTAACATCCTTGATGTGTCATTACAAGTGCCCAGCCATGTGAGTGATTCCTTCAGAGTGAACACGGTGAATCTGACTGCAGTAGATGTGAAAGATATTAATAAAAATGATGTTTATTCAGCCAGCGCACATACCTGTGTTTACTTCCTGTTTTCGGTCGAAGTCCACAGTAGTCGATTGTCGAGTCGAACTCGACAATCGACAGTCAGATTCACCCGTGTTCACTCCGAAGGAATCACTCACATGACCTGTGCACTTGTAATGACACATCAAGGATGTTAAGAGGCTAAAAGCAGGTTTAAAACTTGCCCCATTGAAGTCAACAGGGTGCAAATTTTAAAAAGAGGATAACACGGTGTAGGCAACACCGATTTTTGTCGTTGTTCTCTATACTGACAGCACTCCAAATTTACAAACATATGAGCTCAATGTTAAAATTGACCGGAGTTCTCCTTTAATATAATGTGGATGGAAAACCAACTGTACACATTTTGGCCATTAATGTTGAACGTTTACTTTGTGATAACCATGTAAGGAAAAGCTTAGCGTGATTTTGACAAGTACAACATGTTTCTGGATCAATATTTTCATTGGTCTGAGAACAACAACCAATCTAGGTTGATTAGGGCTTGAATCATTCCCTTTTGATTTTTGGGGTAGTTAATCATTTATATTGAGGTTAGTGATTGGTTAGGGTTAGGACTATGCTGTTGAAAGGTTGATCCAAGAACATGTCTTTTAAATGTTTTGATGTATATCAATTTAGCACATTGAGTCCCAGAAACTTAGCCTGGGAAAACCCAGACAAACTTCCGGCAAATTTAGATTTGCTCTGCAAGTAGTCTGGCAAAGAGCTCATTCAAGCCCATTTCTAATCTGTCGAAATCGCGGCACCAATCAGAAACGTTGGGGCGGGCTTTACACGATGACGATCGCTCTGATTGGTTTTAGGTCTATCCAATTGCGCCCAGAGGCATTTGAGCGACGTCCGTTGATGAAGCGCACCAACGTTTAAATGCATTATTATATTCAAATTGCAAACACATGAGGACAGTCTCCATGAAAGACCCACTGGCAGATGAACGTGCTACTACATTTCTCTCTGAAACGGTAGGAAATTAAATTAGATTTAATAGAGGATTTTAACTGTGACAAGATTATTGACAGGGCAGTTTACGTGGCAGGATGCACGCCACAGATCCGGCCGATAAAGATGACGAAGTAGTGTGTCCCAAAGCTTGCCTACTTTTTTGCTACACATTCAAAAGTAAATACCTTTTCTTCACAAAAAGAGTACATACTTTTATGGCGTAGTGTAACTAGGCGAATTGGGACACAGCATATGGCTTTACACGATGACGATCGCTCTGATTGGTTTTAGGTCTATCCAGTTGCGCCCAGAGGCATTTGAGCGACGTCCGTTGGTGACGCCCCTTTGGAAATGAGTTATTAATGAAGCTTTGCCAGACCAGAACTCAGTTACTACTGAGAATGGTCTGGTTTTAACCAGGCTACCAGAAACTGAGACTCAAGTTACAAATGTGGCAATTGGTTAATCCAGTGATCTTATAACTCTCCATTCTTAAGCCCTTGCATTCTTTGAGTGAATCTATTTTTGCATTGCACTGTAATGTACAGTGTAGATTAACTTAACCCAGCATTAGTGAAATCGATCCGATTCCTTCAGAGAAGAGCAGGATTCTCAAAGTGCCTGCACCAACTGCAATACATACATTTATCATTATCTTGCTCACCACACCCAGCCTCAAAACAGTTTTTAAGAGCGATAAATCTACATGTATAATTATCTTGCTCACCACACCCAGCCTAAAAACAGTTTTTAAGAGCAATGAAGGGCTTTGGCTGCCATTCTCTCGTTAAGGAAGTACCCATTTGGTTTGTCTTGGATTATTGTGGTTAAGATAGTTTGACGGGCTAATCCTGCGGATGCTCCTTTAAAGTGTCTCGGAGTCTTTCCACCCGCTGCACAAGCTTTATTGACTGCCTGAATCCCAGTAATTAGAAGGGAAGAGGCCTGCGGTACATCAGTGATGGAGAGAGCTTTGATTAGTATTCCTCCAGGCATTTGGTTCATGGAAACATTGAAACTGGTCATTTACCTTTTTTTATTTCTTTTTTTTTTTTTTTTTTGCTTGGCTAAATTACAGATTTTTAAGGAATAGGAGAAATACATAATTGCATTAAACATACATAATTATTATATATAATTATTAAAGATCTCTTCTGATAACATTCCTTATGGTAATTTCTACACTGTAAATAAATTTTTTTATTGTACTGTATTTTCCAGTTTCAGGACCTTTTGAGTCACAAATACAGAGAAATGTTAATTACTTAAAACTACATAAAAAAAAACAAAAACAATGTTAGACCAACAGAATTTCCCCAAATGATTTCCAAACTAGTCAAACACAGCTGTATGAACAAAGGATTTTAGATTTTAGTTGAGTAATATTGCTGAAATGTTAAGGGTTTGTGAGTTTTATCTAAGGATTATCGTTAATTCATTATTTGTTGTGGTGTTGTGGTGTAATGCTAAGAGCTCATCTTTTTATATTGGTTGATTGTTCTTAAGATTGATGTGTCTATATCCCAGATAGCATAGTTCACTTCACATAAGAATATCACTACCAAAATGATAGATACATTTTTTGTTACCAATAGAAAATTAGCTGAACAGGAAATCTGTAGTTGCTTGGATAAAAATGTATTGATTTATTGCAGCATTTTGCATTTAGTGAACAAACTTCCTTGGAACAATTTCAAGACAATAGTTAGATAGATAGATCCTAAAAATCTAAATTCATCGTTAAGTTTTCCCATCCATTTATTTTTTTACAGTGCATGGACTTGCACAATCATCCATACATAAACAAATGTAACAAATTTTTTTTATTATTATTAATAATAATATACATAAATATCATTGCACAACAAAAATAAAGAAATAAAAAACCCACAAGATCAATTTTAAATACTGAATCCAACCAAGTTATCCAAGTCTCTCGTTTAAATGCCATGACTCCAGGATTCTTTACAAATATAAGTCACTGTTATTTTGACATTACAGTATATATATACCCACAACTATATTCTGTGGTTATAGTATAGTGTTTCGACTTTAGTTGTATACTACAGATGAATTGTAGTAATTTGGGGATAGAATTCCCCAGGTTTTTGCTCTAAGCCTCCGCTGGGCATGGAAAAGTGATCTCCCTCTGCTAAAACCTCCTTCTAAAAACCTCACATCTTATCCGTTTACCCCTCAGAGGAGGTTTCCTCGTATCACAGGCACACGCTGCAGGGCATTTGTCATCTCCCTGGGCCTGGGTCACCTTACAGGAGATGCTTTCAGGGCGATCTGGCAGAAAGAGTACAGTAATCCCTATCCCAGCACATATCATCCTTACCTGGAGCCCGACCAGACCAAATCCGATCGATATGGCTCTGCCAAGGCGAGACCTTCAGAGGGTGGGCCAGTGGAAAAGATGCTGTTATGATATACATTGTATTATATTTACGGTATTACAGATGTTATATTAACAAACCCTGCTTGTAAGAGAAGAATGTGAGTGGGATGAATAGATTTTTATATGCCTGTGGAAAGCAGGAAGAGGATGGATATTTGAGTGTCTGTAATTAGCTTGGAGATGCAGGGATTAATGGCTTCCAGCAAAAACTGACCAACAGCCCCTGGCGCCACGCTGTCTCGGGTGATTTTGAGTGTTTTTCTTTTCCAGCCTTCTATAAGGCAGGACGCTTGCATCCCTCAACTCTACAACGTCATATTGTCTCTGCTGCTCCTCTTTTATTGCTTCTCTTTGCATTTGTCACTTATTATCCCTCCTCAAGTACGGTGAATAAATAGGGTCAATTTTGACTGCATCTCGTCTTGAAGTGCGCCTGTGCTGTTAAACCGAGTGTGTTTTTATTAACATAATTAGCCATCAACAGTTTTAACTACTAGATTCTCATCAAACTGGTGCCTAAAACACTTGTATACAGTTTCTGCGACACTAGTGGCACTTAGCGGAATTACAAAAAAATTGCATATTTTGCAAACGCCCCTTTCGCGCGCCGTCAAACATCACAAACACGGCTCCGACGGGGGCTTGCGAAGGCATGTCTCAACAACTAAATTGCTACTTTCAATAAAAGATCCGACATATTATGAATTATTTTAGCTGTGTCGCTATGTGAGAGAATAGACTAACACTCGAACGTGAGCTTCTCGTTTATAATAAACACATACAACGAATCTCCTCCAGGTGCATTTTTTGACACGACGTGCCACAGTTTTTTGAGGCTGTCTCCACTGGACACGTCAAAGGAAACAATATAAACTGGTACATTTGTCTTTCTGAACGGATGCATGATGATGCTGTAAGGTATGTAAGTGTCCATTGTAGCACATATTCACTTTTTGACGTGTTCATGAACATCATGCACTATGTATGACAGCACGCCAAACATGCATTTATTCTGTCGACTTATTTGTAAGTGTGAACTCGTGAAATCTGAATTCTCCAGCGGCAGCCATCTTTGTTGTAAACGAATTCAACCCAAGCACTCGTTGGTGACGTGGATGATTACGTTACTGTTGATCATCTTTATATCATCGTATAAAGCCCGACCTGACAATTTGATTGGTCCGAACAGCTTTGGTTCGGGCATAATATCTCTACAATGGATCAAGTCCAGACCGAACTTCCCGACCTAAAAATGTTGTGGGCGGGGCTAAGTTCGGCTGGCATCCAGGCTAATTTCAGATTAGCCTGAACAACGCAAAAAATCAAGGCTCTGTGTTTGTGTTTGTCAGTCAGTTTCAGGCCATGTAAAGAGTGCTACAGAAACTTGAAGGCTGATGTACTTCAGCTGCACCTTTCTGTTTTACTTTCAACTCGAGATGCTGTTAAACATGTCCTGCACCTGGTCCCATGGGCCTTGCATGGGGAAAAAGAGCCTTCGTTTGCACCTTTCTAATTAGTAAGGAGCCAATTTGCTGAGAGGATGTTGGTGATCGGCTTAGCCTGTATTCCTGTTTTTTTCCTCTTATCCTCTGTTTGTGCTGCTGCTAAAGAATCGACTTCAGAAATTGGTGCTGATGAAACCATTATATGTAAAATGTAGAGATTTCTAAATCAGCATCGCCTATTTCTAGAGAAATAATTGTTACATTTTTAAGAGTCCTGTTTTGCTTGGCAAATAAAAAGAATGTAGCCAGACAATAACGGTTTGCAGAAATACTGTACAATTGCGTCAGCAATCAGCATTCGGTAAGCAACATGGTTAGCTCCTATTTCCAACATCTGCCTCTCAGCCAGCCTGGCAGGACTGAAATAATATTCACAATCCAAGCTGATACAGTTTATGATGTGTCTACCTCCAGCATCATATTATAGTCATCTTCATAATTACCTCTTGAATTATTTACATGCTACTGCATTTACATGAACATGAGACTATTTTAATATGCTGAAATAAGCAATCAGTGGAGATAAATACATTGTTCAACATTTAAGGTGTCAATCTTAATTGACCAGCATCTTTGAGCCAATATTATAGTTGTCGATTACAAATCCATTATGGAGTATTACTGCAATACAAACCCCACACACACCATTGTATGTTTGTTCTTCTGATCAGAGGCAACCATTCTTTCTAAAAGTAAACAGTTTGAGGAAAGACATTTTTGACAATTCCTTCAATGCCTTAAAGCCTTCTAATCTTGATTTGTTCACTCTAAACCCTTGCTGTTTACTCCCTACATAGGCAGCTGGCTCTTCTAAAGGCCAAACTATACTTCGGATTTCACGTGCATACTAGAGTATGCATACAGTGCGTTTGTCTATAAAGTGGCACAAAAGAAATGTTGGATATGAAACAACAACAAGCTACTGGAGACGCAACAACAATGTTGACGAACACTTGCGAGGGAGTTCAGAGATAAATGCAATTCTAGTTTAAATACAAAGACATTTTTAACGTTGGTAACTTGAGAGAAATCGCATTTGACAAGAATGAAACTTTCTAGCATGCATGTGTCAAACGCCTGTGTTCACAGAGTTATCGAATGAAGTATACTTCGAAAGACTGGGAGTTCGACAGTTTTTTTTTCTTATTCAATTATTTAATTATTCAATGCATTCTGGCATGATTTTGCTGCCTACCTTTAGGAATTGCTTTGTTTAGTGCTAAACGATGCTGTCTAGGTGGGCAGCTATTTAGAGTTTGAAATAGAAATGTTGTGCTAGTTTTTCAGATTTGCAAAGGCTTCATGGTGAATAAATGTTTGCATCACATGTTTTGTTTTAAATGTGTATGTAAGATGGCAGTAGCGTGCTTAGGGATTTTTTAATATCATCTCCTAGGAATGCAGAGGTTGGAAATCATTGTTATAGGCTGCATTAGAGCACCACTCTTCTGCTTTACCGGTTAGGGTGACCGCTATTATTGCTTTACAAACGACTTGGAAAATGGAAACAGGCTGCATGAATTTGGTCGCCGGTCCAGTCCTACGCAGTCGGCATGATTGACCCATTCGATAATTGAGGAACTCGCATTAAATTATGCATTGCATCTGATTAACCTCTCCATCGTTTATGTGAGATAGCTATCACCGGCTTTACAAGGCAAAAAAAACAATCCCGCCCCACTGTTCCCCATCTCAATACCTGACGGCTTCTGACCTGTATAACTGCTACACTGCTGTCTTCACACTGGAGACTCGACGGCTTGCTGGCGATTATTGATTAGATGCAAACGCCACAGCAGAATTAAACATTTATGCCTGTGAATACCGACACTTTGGCTTCTCAGGGGGGTTGGTGGTGCGCGACTTGCAGTGCAAGCACGGGATATCCGGTGTCAAAGCAAATCTGAAAAGATTGGTCATAATTTTATCCAACACCTGTCGTCAGATGCGGTTAACTGAAATTTTCAAGTCAAAACAGCTGTATATGCTGCCTGTGGGTCAAGAAAATCAAAAAATCTGCTGCGATAATCTGACACAGTAATATTTTTCTTTTTAAAAGCATTATTAATTGGGAGGTGAGATTTTATCCCCTTAAAAGGTCAAGTGAAACATTTAACGAGCAATTAGGGGGGAGGAAATGCCATCTGGCAATCGGCAACTATAAAATAAACTGGCATAAATAATTAAGGGGAATAACAGGAAAGAGAAAGGAAGAAAGCTCTGGTTGGATTGCTCTGCTAATGTCAAACTCTCCCGCTCTCTCCAGTGTTCAGAGTCATTCATTACTGAGAGAGGCTCTGCCACTAATGTGTGTGATGGCTCCCACTGAGAGCCGAGATCCCAGGAGCCTCTCACAGAGCAAGTGTAACTGGAAGCCAATCATCACTTACTCCTTTCTTTTTCTCTTTCGCTTTTTTTGTGCTCTCTGTTATTCGAGGCATTAGTCAAGCATTGTATTATGATTCAGTGATTTGACCATGTGCTCATGGCTTATGGTAATCAAATGATAACTAAGAGTGTCCAAGAGAAAAAAGGGAATATCTTTAAAAGTCTAGTTTAAAATGTGTCTGAAATGGATTCATGTTGGTATCAAATGAGTTTAAAAGACTTTGTATTTGTTTTTCAAGATAGATTTCAATGTAATGACTCTAAATGTCATGTGGTGTAACCATCATCTTATATTTCTTTACCATATATCTTTTAAAAAATCATAAATTCTTAATACATAAATATCATTAAGTTTTCAGGGAACTGCACCACGTGACATTTTACAACCTGAACTAACAAAAGCTATTGTTCGATATTTTAAGAGACTGATTGACTTTGACACACAGTCATGAGTACCCAGTCTTCATATACGTTTACTTCAATTACAGTTCTGTTTATTAATTTAAAGGCAAATGCTATAATACTTTTCATATACTGTCAGCATTCCATAAATATCCATTTATGTCATTCAAACACGTTTTTGAATTGCTAATAGACATTTATTCCACAAACCTTGCAAGTTTTCAGGGAACTGCACCACATGACATTTTACAGCCTGAGCTAATCTTGCCATGTCATAACAAAAGCCAAAATGTTCGATATTTTAAGAGATTGACCTGATTGGCCTTGACACACACATTCATGAGTATTGGTCAACGATATATCGGCAAGCCTGATATATCAGCCGATATTTGCCCATATATATTTTTTCTTTTTCTTTTTTTTACTTTTTTACTTTTTACTTCTCATATACTGTCAGCATTCAGCAAATTATGCATTTATACACACTTTTGAATTCCTAATAAACATAAACCTTGCAGTATAATTTTTTTTTTTTTCCCAAAAGAAAGAAAGTCATACAGGTTTTGAATGCCTGAAAGCTGAGCAAATGATGACAGAATTAACATTTGGGTGAACTATTTCTTAATGAATTCACTTAATCCTTTTAATGAGGCTTTTTTTCTTTATAATGATATTAAGAATTTTCTTTTTGGTCGAGGGACAGGTAGGGTGAACAGAGCGTAATGGAATTTGAAGTTAACAACAGACGGATTTGTCACCAATTGCTGTCCATTGGTAGTTATTAAGTGATATGATAACCTTAGTCAGGGCTGATGACGTGCCGGTGTGTCTGATGAAAAACCCAGCTAGTTCTCAAAATGAGCCATCAGCAGGGGAAATACTCCATGGAGCCTCCATCTTCTGCACTTCACTAAGGCTGAGCTCTCTCAGGCCCCCCAGATGAAACAAATGAAAACACAGTCACGATTTCTCCCCTACACCCTGCGTCGACAATTAATTACGGAGCTCACAGTAAAGATTAGCCCACTCGCTGCGACAGTCACCCAGCATCTGATTTAGCTTGCAGACCTGTAGAGGCACTTGTACACAATGTTATTAAAATATTTATAATTCATGAAAAGTTAATGAAATGTGCTGCAATGGAAAATCGGAATATTTGTATATAGATTGAAAGTTTGTTTTCTAGTAATTTATGTCAAAACATGATATGATTAATGGAAGGGCATGTATTTATTTTTCTATATCATATACTGTTCATTTAGGGCTTGATTTGGTGGCAGCATTAAAATGTTTCTTCCATTTTGATTGATGGCCCTAATAGTTATAATGTTTAGACAATTAATTATAAATCTGAGAACCCCTCATTAAGCAACTATTGAAAATTACAGGCTTTCATATACTGTACTACCGAACTATCTTTGTGATTGATGGATAGCACTGCATTATGGGAACAAAGCAGAAACATAATATACGACAGTGGAAGAAAGGTACCTCATAGATGTATGCAGTGCAGTGGATATCCATGTTTATGTGTGTGTGTGTGCGTGCGTATGTGTGTTTCCATTAGGACTGCCACAAGCCCTGGTGCAGTAATGAGGAGGCAGTGCATGGAGAGCTTGCTGGATTAAAGACAGACAGGCGGCTGTGACCCCGCTCGTGTCGCTGCCATTCAGTAATGCGTTTCACTCAGTGACTGAGGGAATTCAATCAGATCCAGAAGAAAGCACAAAGACTCCACTGCCCTTTCTGACCCGCACACACACCCTTGTGCTGTTGCATATTCACTGACGCCCATGGGATATTCCCACTTGAGTTGTTCACACAAGTCTACATGGTTGGTGAAACAGCAGATGACTGCAGTTGGACATCATTAAGGGCCAGATTTACTAACAGCTGTCGCCAGCGCAAACCCTCCTCTTGTTAAAAAACTACTGTCAGGATTTACTAAAGACAATCAGTGAAATATCAACGATGAAAAGGCGTTGACAGGGTTATTTTAGCGGCTGACCTTATTGCATATGCATTTGTAGGAGTTTCCCTTTCAGACGCAAAATGTATGGCAGGAGAGTATTTAAATGGATCACGCAAGGTTTGCACTAGTCAATTTACTGGTGTTTGCATCATTTTTTATTGCCCAAAAAGCAAAAAGCATTGCCCAAATTTGCGCTGCTCTTGGTAGATTGTGTTGGTCATTATAGAAATGATCCGGCTGCGTCTGTCTTATTTAATTTGCATGTCGTCAGTCGATCACAAGCAGAAATTTCCACTCCCATTGGCCCTTTTTTGGAATTGCGCTCTCATGCTAATTTGCCTGATCTGGCTTTTAAATCTGGCTGTAAAAGTGGTGTAATTTTTTTTAACATGCAATCACAACTGCAAGTAAGCCTATTATTGACCCCGTAAAGTGTAAACATTATGGCGCTATCAAAACATTGCTCTTTTTTTTTTTTTTTTTTTTTGGAGAACCCTGATATAGCAACAGTTCAACCAATGGCGTGATTTTGGGGTGGGGCTCTCTCTTTGACCGGCCAATGGCAGGTGTCTGGGGAAACCTGTTTGGAAACAATCGCTGTTTTTGCTGTTTTATTTGGCAACAGTAGTGGAGTAGAAATAACACACTTCACTGCTTCAAGCGAAAATGAAGAGCAAACTGATGAGACGTAATTCTGAACAAAATCAGCCCAAAACGAAATTTATTTTGGAGTTTGTTTCGGGAGTTCAAAACAGCTTGCCAAAGTGAATTTTCTGTAAAAGATTTATCCGGCTGGTAAATGCAGTTGAACTACCATTGGTCTGTGGTAATAACATAGAGACTCCATCTTCTTTGACATGGAAATCTTCTCCAGTTAATTTCTTCTGTTCAGTTTGTCAAGCTCAGACGCAAGTAAAAATTGAACACACTGGAGAGACGCTTTATAGTAGAAGTTGAAGTTCTATTCTTCTAAACTCTGCTTCCAGCAGCGTGAGTGACATCATGATGTTCGCTCATATAATTTCAAACTTCTTTTTGCCCCTAAGCGAAGAGCGAAAAAAGAACTTTGTCGTGAGTATATTGGGGCCTTAAGTAAGCCATTAATAGGTTAATGCCCCTGTAAAATGTAAACACTGTGATGTTATCAAAACATTGCTGTTTGTTTGAGAACACTGTTACCTGGCAACAGCTCAGCCAATGGTGTCAATTTGGGGCGGGGCTCCCTGTTTGACTGGCCAATGGCAGTTGTCTTTGAAAACCTGTTTGAAAACAATAGGTGTGTTCTACTTGAAGAGGCGCTGTGCAGACCGATGCAGCGCCTCTTCAAGCCACACACCTATCCTAAAATATGTTTGGAAACGATCTCTTTTTTTTGCTATTTTGTTTTAACGACTGTAGTGGAGTAGAAATAACACACTTCACTGTTAAGGTCTTTAGCACCTTTAGGTTTCCAGTTTGAATCAGTCTGACCCAAACTTAGCCTCAGAAATCGACATTTGCTGTAGAAATATATCCTCATAAAAAATTTAAAATCCATATCAAAGCTTTTGATCCAGAATCTACCAAGGAGACCCTGGAGATCTACTGGCAAATGTTTACTAAGGAATATTTTCATTTTAAAAACCATATTTCAAATGTATTTTTTGTGATATAATTATTATATTCAGATATAGTAAATAGCTATTTGTATGTTGTTAATATTAACATTGTTAGTGTTTTTTACGCTAATGTGCCAAAACTTACCATGGTATTACATTGGTTTTCTGGATATGGTAGTATTATCTGAACTACCTTAGAAGCATGTATATGCTATTTTATATATATCTTGACTATAAGGTAATCAGTCAGTACTATGCTATTATTATCACTGTCTGAAACCAATGCTTACAGTCTTTGTTTCTTAAAATAGCCTCAGCCTGAAATATGCCTTCAGATCCCCAGATCCCCACATTATCAATATCTGGTCTAGCTCTACAGATATCTCTTTAACTCTGAAAGGAGTAGGAGATTACATCGTTCATATATTTGATGTCTTTGGTTCTTTGGACCCTGCTGGAGAATTGGTCCATAAAGGTAAATCCATGAAAATCTGGCCTCCCCGAGAGCAGCTTCACAGTAACTTATTCATTACACTGTTGCATGAACTGGATCGATACAGGAAGCCAAGCAGCAATTTAGCCCCCCGCTCAGCAAACAAGTCCACTGACAAATGTTTCATAGCCCCTATATCTTATACTTATCATATTATATGCGTACGTACCTCTTCCTCAAGAACGAGGGTGTTGTGCTATGGCCATTACTTATGACATCTATAATCCTGTTCACACTGACAGTAATGAAATTTCTGGAGGTCGCTATATTGTTAGTTGCTACTAGATGCTTGTCTGCATTATCCAACTGTATCAGTTGGTGAATCCCATTGGTGGTCATTTACATAAAGATAGAGCTTGTATCAGCAACAGCTGCTGTAACTCTTGACACCAGAAATTGTCATCTCTCGTGGAAAGTTGATATCCAATTGTTTTTATGTTGCAAATCGCTGTCACTATCAACACCTTTTTAAATTCCAAACTAGTACATTCTGACTCACTTTAAAGGGATAGTTCACCCCGAAATTTTGTCAGTGCCTACTCACCCTCAGGTGTTCCAAACCTGTATGAGTTTCTTACAAAATAAGATATTTTAAAGATTGTTGGATTGAAGCCACCTATTGACTTCCATAGTAGGAAAAAAAATCAGTGGGTGCCGTCAACTGTCTGGTTACCAACATTCTTTAAAATATCTTCTTTTGCGTAAATGATGACAGAATTTTCATTTTTGGGTTAACTATTACTTAAACACTTATAATATTATAAAGTATCCAAGTGTGTAAGATCGGCTTGTTGATCATTTTCTAAGTGCTTCAATCAGCTGGTGAAAAAACAATAACATTAAACAATTTGAACAGTAAATTTGTGGCGGCCACCATTGTACACTAGTCCTTTTCAGTTCAGTCAATTCATTTGGCGGCCGTATTTATCCGGGCATGCAAGACCAACTCCTACTTGACCAACTATCTATTTGAATGAGGAAATTTCTTATGATCAAATAGTGTTTAAAACAGGGATGGGCAACTTCGGTCCTGGAGGGCCACTGTCCTACAGAGTTTAGCTTCAACCCTAATCAAACACACCTGAACAAGCTAATCAAGGTCCTCAGGATTACTAGAAAATGTCGCCTTGGCTACGGCAGTTCATTGGAACGAATGTCTTTAATGCGAAATCTAGTGTATATATATCTATGCACCAGTCTGCGTACACGTCACACAGCAGGAAGCGCCCGCGCCCTCAGATCACTTGGACGTGGTTGTGTTATAAGAGGTAAAAACGATATAAATACTGTTCGTTTTCTCACACAAACCGCTCGTTTCGTGTCTTACGATGGGGAATTGTTTAATTTGGACGATGGGGAATTGTTTAATTTGGACTCTGTGCATGCTCTTTGAGACCGTGACCACAGACCTGCATGATATGACTGTCAGACAAGAACGGTTTGACCTAAAAATATCAAAATTGAAACTACTGAGGAAAAAAAGACACCTACATCTTGGATGCCCTTCAGGTAAGCTAAAACATACCAAAATTTTATTTCAAAGTGAACTATCCCTTTAATATTTCAGGTTGGAGTCCAAAGCGTGCATCTCAAGTCATTGACTGTTTTAAGCAACTGCAGTGATGACTTTACCAATTGGCGATTGGCTCTTGTATGTACAAGGTGGCACTTATTCAGCCAGACTGCATGTTTACGCTTTCTCTTATTCATATTAATATGAGTGAACCGTCTTGGTATATATACTATTCAGTGCTTCACACTCCAGTACAGTAGATAGCAGAAATGTTTCGTTTGCAAACCAATGTGAAAGGTCCATTTTCGCCACCTACTGGACTGGAGGGCAAAGCGCTTAGATTGCACACAATTTTACAGTCATTTGGGTTTGAAAGATCATAAAGGCAAGTGAAGGGTAAGGGTAGTTCATGAACCAAGAAAGTTTCATTCGAAGGTTACATCTGACGACGAATTCAGTTTTATTTCTCAAGAGCATGAAACAGGCTAACATGAAGGGCTCTATCATACACCCTGCGCAATGCAGCTGTTTTTTGCTAGTTTCAGCTGGACGCAGTTATCATTCTCACGACCTGCGCCACGTTGTTTATATAGCAAATGCATTTGCGCCCATTTGTGCGCCCATTTCCGTGTGTTCAGGTGCATTGTTGGCAACTTAAATAGACTGCAATAAATAAATATGCACAATATTTTTTATTTATTTAAAGAGCGCGTTAGTAATATGCGCCTATAGGCGGGTGCACAACGCGAGTACACTTTTGTCCCATAGATGGTCTTCTTGCACGCTTTAACCTCGCGCACGAGCAGATCCGTTTCCTCTCTGGAGAAGCGTTCAGTTTTTCCGCTTGCAAATTCCGCCATGTAAATACCGAATCTGCATTGGCCCGAGCGCAACTGGCATTTAAAGGGAATGGGAGATGAGACTCTGTTTGGTTTATTGCACGTAAATCCCAAAACACACCCATTACTCATTAAGAGAATAGGGACATCCCTTTTAGACCATGGCCTGGGCACACTTTAGACCATGCGCTTAGATCGTTAAAATAGGGCCCTAAGCAGATGGTGAGTGGGCGACTGTCATACACTCAATGGATCTGCTTTATATCGGCAAAGAATTGATAGCCTTTCGGTGTGCAGCCGAGTGTAACGTTGTCACGCCACTGTTGCCATGCTTAGAGCAAATACTGCTGGCTCTCCGTACCCATCTGGGAGCAAATGGGCTTGTGCTAACGTGACCAAGTTTCCATGTTTCCCGTTGGTCCCATACAGCTGTGCTGGATCTGCGTGCATATATCCATGTTAATGCTTCCCTCAGGCCCGCAGTGAAGTCCATTCCGTCCTTGCATTTTCTTCAGCTGGTAAATAAATCCTTTGTTCTTCTATTGCTTTGTTCTTCTTGTCATAATTATTTATGATACAGCACAGTTTTTACCCGTAAGTCTGTCATTTTGCTTACTACCTGGACCAGTGGAGGCTGCTGCACAGCGACAAATCACTTGGGCAATTACTTTTTCTGCAAAAGGCATTGTAGAAACATTTTTAAAATAATGCTGTGTGGTTTCTTCGGTTTACATTTCCTTTTGACTGTGATGTCTTGTCCACTTTGCAGTTTACTTTGATTATGAATGAAGGGTCTGTCTAGCCAACATGTAAAGCAACTGACACAACTTTTTGTTGTTTTTACATCCTTTACAGGTCAGGTTTAGCCTGGAAATCCAGACCTAAATCTGAAAGATTAATGGTCTGGCATCGACTAATGAAAATCGGCCAGCTCGAGGGGCGGCACCAAGCATGCATTTGAAAATCTCACTGCACGCAATTGGATAACACTACGACCAATTACAACAAGTTATCGCTTAGTTACCAGCGGAGCTAACTGGTAGATTAGACTCTTGCTGTATCCGGTCGGCAAAACAGCAAAAACGCCCTTCTTGCAAAGGAACGATTCGAGTCCCGTCTTCTGTTCCTCTTTTAGAGAAAAAGCCAAGTCTAACTCGTTCATTGTAGCGGCCAAAGCCGTTTCAAACAACTGGTGTTCATCCATAGCCATCTTGCAATGTTTACTAATGACTTCGACGTCACAGCGCTGTCGTCTTCAGTTTAGCTCGCCTCTGGCCCGCCTATATCAGATAACCCGATGTGATTGGTGGAGCTCGGATACAAGGGCATATTTAATGAGCATAATTGAGCAAATTCAATTTGTGCTCTCGCGAGAACTCTGGATTTCCAGGGTAGGTTAGGTATGCAGTACAGAAGATTTTAGCAAATTTATATGTAGGCTTATATGTAATCAGAATGTATGTCTTCCCAAAATCCTGATTATTTCAACAATGTAACTTAGGAAAAATACAATTCTGTGTCTTAACTGAAAGTCAAGTAAAATTCATTGGCGGCTCTCATGTGTAAACTGAACATTCAGGTTCATAAATGAAGTGCATGTTAACAGCCAAACAAATCAGCATGTGAATCCTAACACTTTGTGTATGAAGTCTCAGATGTGTCTAAACATTAAATGCGTGTTATGTTCCCTCACCAATTAGCATTGTTTTCCATTACAGTCAGCCTGTGACAGTATTGAACATCAGCTGCATTTTGTGGCTCAGATTCACCCCTTTTCAAAAGCAGCACACATTTTATTCCTATTTTAGGCCAGCCGGCAGGAGCATTGAAGAAGCCGTACTGTCAGGCTCTTCTGTTGATAGAGGTGCTTCCCCACTTTTATGACAGAGATCTTAATAATTCAGTGACTCCTTCTACGCCTGTAGACTTCCCTCTGAGCTGGAATTTTAATTTGATCTCCCCAAAGTTTTTTCTTCCCATCATCCGAGGCACTTTCCTTTTAATTAGGTTCATTATTGTCTCATGAATGCGGACTCTTTTTTTATTTGTCCCCCCTGATGTGGATGGGGAACACGTATCGGAGCAGAGTGCAGAATGGGAGCAGAGGATTAGGTTTTGTGCCAGACTGGTTGAGATGAACATCAGCAGATCTGAGTAATTCATAAGTAGATGAGAGTGGGGTAAGATGTGCCACCCTAAAAATCTAGCAAACTGGCCATTTTTATCATACTGTATATTTAGAAATGGCCCATTATACACAATGTCCAGTGGTTTATAGATGCACAAAAGCAACAGTGATAGGTGTTTATTTATGATAAAAAAAAATGCACTTAAACATGTTAAAGTGCCCCAATTATGCTATTTTAAAGGTTCCTAATTTTGTTTTGGAGTCTCCTACAATAGGTTTACATGCATTCAAGGTCTAAAAACACTTGAACTGAAACAGTTCGATAAAGGATTCAGTCTCTCTAAACCCCTCCTTTCCGAGAGCAGACTCTACTCTGATTGGTCAGATGGCTCAGTCTGTTGTGATTGGTCTACTCTACTCTAATTGTTAAGATGGCCCAGTCTGTTTTGATTGGCCGACTACTTACAGTGCGTGTTAATTTCAGTTCCGGATCTTCTTCAGCACTTATACACAGTGATACGAACAGTAATGATGGCGTTGGTTTTATCGTATCGATTCCAGCGCGAGTCCTCATCCCATGTCGACAACACGAACCAAACTCTTCTACTCTCAGCTACAACTGCAGTGTTTGAGGGTCAAAGTAGACGTTCATAATGAAGGCCAGACCTACGCAGGTTTGAGAAGGAAGTAAGACTGTAATTACTGACGACTCGTTCCAGGCAGTTCAGAATCGAGACAATAAAGAGGCACTTTGATCTTTGAAACTTTTCAGATCTTTTACATTCAAAAACAACTGTATTACACACTGCATGAAAGGTGATATCCAAACTTTAACTGCCAATGATACTATGTAAATGATTTGACTACAGATTAGCTGTGAATTATCTTAAGAAGATTTTTTTAATACAGTAGCAGTGGGGTAAAGTGTGGCAGATGCTTCGGGGTAAGATGTGTCAGTGTGAAATGCAGGAATACTATCGGTGTTAGAAATCTCAATATAAATACTACTATTACTACTTGAAATTCTATAAGAAAATGTAGAAAAATGTTTCACTAAAACTACATATTCTAAGTCTTTTTCTGGATGGTTCATGAAAATGTGTACCAAAATAAGAATGCATTTGTGCATAAAAAATAGTTGAATAGTTGTCACTTAAATTCTTCCTCAAAGCTCAGCTTATGTAACAGGGAAGGTCTAGTTCAAGACTTTTATGAGGACTATTGTTCTCCTCTGAGAAGTGAAGTGCTGCCCTATCTGTGTTTATGTAACATTCAACCAAACATGACCTCCCGAGTATCCTTGAAATAGCCCTTATCCGACCACACGTCTGGTTTCGCGACGCGTAGAACACGAGGTGCTCTCCGTAACCCTCCTCTTTGTCAGGTATGATTAGAAAATAAATTAGTTGTTGGATTAATACAGACAAGAGGTTTTTCTGCTGCGGGTCTGGATGCTGAAGTCTGGGACTATTAATGGAATGCAAATTGATTTCTTCAGTTCTTCAGTCCTTCCGTGCTGGTGGAGAGAAATGCTGTCATGCCTTTGATGAAAAGAACGTCTTCTTGTTTCTTTCATAGTCTGTCTTTTCATCAGAGGCCATGAAAGTCAAAAGCTAAATCCTCTTAGTGGGCAATCCTAGTTGAGGCATTGCGTTTATTGAGGAGTGACTGAAGGTGGGATGTCAGTAGTGACGTTAATCCACTGGGAATAAATCTGAGCATTTCACAATAGTTTTTTTTTTTTTTTTGTCATGAATATATTATGCTTATGTACTGTAATTGTCTTATGCATTATACAACTATCATCTGTAAATGGGTGGAAGACATGGAATACTTTGGAAAACTGACATGTCGTGTTATGTTGTTCTCCATCTAATATTTAATTTTTTAATTTATTTAAATTATTTTTAAAAAAAAATTTCATAACAGCATTTTGTGAAGTACTTATTTTTATTCAATTGGTAACACTTTACAATAAGGTTCTATTTGTTAACACTAGTTAATTACATTAGTTATCATGAAATTACAATGAAAAATAATTTTACTAAAGCATTTATTAATCTTAGTTTACGTTCATTTCAGCATTTACTAATGCATTATTAAAAGTCAAAAGTTGTTAGTTAATGAATCTGAGCTAACATGAACTAACAATGAACAGCTGTATTGTTTTAACTAATGTTAACAAAGATTCATCTAATGATGAAGTGTTACCATTAAATTAAATGCAATTATTATATTAAAAATAATTACTACATACTGTATGTACTCCGTTTATGACCTCATATTGATTGAGAGACTATGTGGGATACTATATATCATATAACCATTTTTTTTATGAATTAGTGATGCTAGAAAAGGTGATTAAATGATGAACCATTTACTAATTATATGTATAATTGTCATTTATGTCAATTTGTCACCATTACTGAACCAAAAGTGCAGTGTATTCTCTACAAAGGATAAAACTGCCTTAGAATACACTTCAGGAACGAGCATACGCATTATAATCCTGCTAAACAGGCTGTTTTAGAGAGAAAAATGAAATTCACTTTACCTTTTAGACTAAAATCTTGCTGTTTTCCTGTTTTTCCCCATCGTTGGGCAAATTTTTTATTTTATTTTAGTTTGAGTTTTTTGTTGTGTGCAGACATAATGGAGAAAACTTGCACATTTGTTCAAACATTATCTCTTATGTTCCAGGGGAAGTCACTCTGCTTGAGTGCTGGCGCTGTTAGCATGTTCACAGCTCTCCTTGGTTAAAATCATTAGCAGCCCATTAACTGGATGTTCTGTCTGCTCCTCTCCTCCTTTCTGAGAGCTTTAACCAGTAGGGAGTGTCATGTTTCATCATTTCAGCCTTACTGAAAATCAGCTGATTGTCATGGGATTTTCTGTAGACGCGCTTCCATGAAGGAAACTTTACTCCTGTATGTCTAGTTGCTCATATGTTACTTGAACTGAAATTCCCATCTTCCACTTGACATGCAGCAAGTGTTTGTATCCATGACACATTGTCATTTTTCAGTTCAGATAATATTTACTGTACACTACTGTTCAAATGTTTGTGGTCAGTAAAATATATATATATATATATATACTGTATGTATATATAGTTGTGCTGCTTCATATATTTGTGGAAACCATGATACATTTATTTTTCAGATTCTTTGATTGATAGAAAGATCAAAATAACAGCATTTTTTTTATATAGAGAAATCTTTATCATTATACATGTCTCTGACATCATGTTTGATTAATTTAATGCATCTTTGCTGAAAACAGAAAAAATAATAATAATTCTTCCACTAGTTGAAAGTTTAGTTTCCCCTAAAAGGTTATATAGTTTCTCACGTAACCCTTTAAAGGGATAGTTCACCCAAAAATTAAAATTAGCCCATGATTTACTCACCCTGAAGTCATCCTAGGTGTATATGACATTCTTCTTTCAGACGAATACAATCAAAGTTATATTGAAAAATGTCCTGGCTCTTCCAAGCTTTATAATGGCAGTGAATGGCTGTTTCTGTTTTGAAGTCCATAAAAGTGCATCTATCCATCATAAAAGTGCAAAAAGTGCATCTATCCATCATAAAAGTGCATCTATCCATCATAAAAGTGCAAAAAGTGCATCTATCCATCATAAAAGTGCATCTATCCATCATAAAAGTGCATCTATCCATCATAAACGACTCCACACTGCTCCGGGGGGTTAATAAAGGACTTCTGAAGCGAAGCGATGCGTTTGTGTAAGAAAAATATGAATATTTAACACGTTACACAGTAAAATTCTAGCTTCCGGCCAAGCGGCCATACGCAGTCTACTTACGTCTACTCGTAAGTTAAGCGCAACTTACGCAACTTGAGACGTCGGAAGTAGTGTAGTGCGTCATGGCGTACTGTATATATACTGTATCAGCAGTACGTCGCATTACTCGCATAAGTTGCACTTTAGTCTTAGTGGAATCCGTATGTTTGGCTGGAAGCTAGTTCTTTTACTTTATAAAGTTTTAAATATGGATATTTTTCTTACACAAACGTATCACTTCGCTTTAGATGGCCTTTATTAACCCCCAAAGCCGCGTGGAGTATGTTTATGATGGATAGATGCACCTTTATGGACTTCAAAACAGAAACAGACATTATAAAGCTTGGAAGAGCCAGGACATGTTTTAATATAACTCCGATTGTATTCGTCTGAAAGAAGAATGTCATATACACCTAGGATGACTTCAGGGTGAGAAAATCATAGGCTAATTTTCATTTTTGGGTGAACTATCCCTTTAAGCTTCTATAGAACCTTTTCTTCTAAGAGGGTGTGATGATACTACCATGCTGGAGAGAAATAAACAGGGCTTGAGATGAGCTGTAGTTCTTATGCGGACTATTTTCTCAGTTAAATTAATCATATGTTCGGTCCCAGTTTACAACTGACATACACTTATGAGAATGGTAGTAGAAAAAAAAAAGAACATTTTGGATAAAAAAAAACAACAACTAAAAACAAATATAAGATGTAAATTTATGCAAATTTGGTACTGGGACTGAATCATTATTTTTCAAACGGGACCACGGAGGCCCCTAAACCCAAATCCATTCAAATGAATTAGCAGCAGACTTAGCTGCAAAATAAAAATATGAAAATGAATAAAGGAAAAGCATACTTTTACCTCTGTCTTTAGATGTCTAACAAAAGCTGTCGTGGTTTTAAAGCTCAGAACAGAAAAGTCATGCTGTGCCTGTCCTGTGTCTCTTAAATTGCACCATGTAGTCAGGCACTGTCTTGGAAAACTGCTCCCAATTACTGGATGGAGAGGCAAAGGCCATGCTGTAACCGCGGTAAAAATGAGGCCCTGATATTACAGCTCCTCACAGTGACAGAGCCTGCTAGCCTAGTAGACATGGAAAAACACTGCTCACTGTCACCATGGCCTTTAGCTTCCACTGTGCTCTTAGGACGTGAAGCGTGCTTTTTTACTTTAGCATATATTTCTTTGTGCCTTTGTATTCACATCCACTGTCAGCACAACTGGTATGCTGAAAACATGTTTTTAAACATGAAATAACAATCTCTTTTTGATCCTTTAATGCAGGCAAAAGCACACGGCAATGAAAGAGTTAAACTAAACCATCAAGAAACTGTAACAGACACACACACACACACACGTGTAATGATCAGTTGGAGACTGTTTACCAGTTAGTTGAGCTAGAGGATTTAACATTTTAAACAAATCATAAAATCAAAACTGTGACAGAAATTAGTCTTTGATAATATCTAAATATACATGCAAATGCAATACCTAATAAAAGTAATTATACCTGAATACTATGGTCTTAGCAAACATAGTTCCCTTTAATGTTTTTCTTTACACTTCATCTGGCTTTATCTGTTTTGTAACTTAAAGTTGTGGTGGACGGTCATACTTAAAGTTGCCATAATATCAAAATTGACACTTCTTGTTTTTTTATGGAATATTGCTGTATACATTTTAAATTATTTATGCATGCACATCATTATTTGTTAAATTCATGTGCACTTGTAATCTTTTAATCAAAATATCTTCCCCCAACCTGTCACTCACATGACATCAGCCAATAGCAAACCACAACCATCCAATCAATTCCCCACAGACAAAAGCAAGCCCCGCCCACATTTGCTTTTGTTTCAGAAGTCGTTTCACTCAGATATCCGTCACTATAGGAAAGAAAAGACTATCGCAGCTTCTGTTTAATGCTGACTTTAAGCATCCACAGAATCTGCACAATCTGTCCACCGTTTGTGCTGACGGGAGTGGAAATCTGTGAAATTTGGTCAAATGGATTTAAATATGATAAAACGTGATAAATTAAGCTTATAGTATAGCAAAAAGCATGATCAAATTAGCATTACCCAGAATAGTTAAAGGGATTGTTCCCCCAAAAATGAGAATTATGTCATTATTTACTCACCTTCATGCCTTTCCAAACCCATAAGACTTTTTTTTTTTCACGCAAGAATGTCAAATGGTTTTGGAAAATTGTCTAGTTCGGCCCCACCGAGCAAAAAAGCTTGTAGGATGTCACCTTCATATTGGATAGAAAGGGTGGAAGGACAGTTTTCAATTACAGCTGTGAAAGGATAGCGAAGGCTAAATCTGTTCAGTTCTATACTATTAGAAGTTATGTATATCTGCACATTAAAACTGTGAGCTGAAGTTATGTATATCTGCACATTAAAACTGTGGGCTGAAGTTATGTATATCTGCACATTAAAACTGGGGGCTGAAAATGAGCAAGCCAGTGTTTAATTCATCACATTATCAAGGCTGTTTAATGAATCTCTTTGGCTTCATGGGAGTTTTGCACTGGGTTTTATTAACATCCCTAATTAAAGGTTGGGAAAAGCAGCTGACAGTCTTTTAGTGTAAAATAGCTATATAAAACATGTAGGCTACATCTGCTAATATTAAACAAAAAAAAATAGATGTTCGTCTGACTATAAATTGTTCTACCGTAGTTTAAAGAATCTTATTTTTTGGTACCATTAGCTCAAACTCTGGCAAATTAATCACGAAAACATATTGCACTTCCAGTTTTGAGGAAAGAAAGAAGAGATGAGGTTTCAGTCTTCTCTTGCACAGAGTTTCGTTTGATAAAACTAATCCTCAGTCAATGTCAAATGAATTCGGGTTTCTGCAATTTGATCATAAATAGCTAACAAACGTCTGCTCCGAGACGCACTCCCGCTGTCTCAGGTTCAGTTCTTCTTCTGTCACTCAGAATAGATTTCATATCTGTGCTGTTGTTGTTTTTTCTCTCTTAAGTGCCTCGTTGCAGTTTGTCACACACACACCTTTCCATTCGCGGCAAAGCCTGTATGAATAACTGCACCTGCCGACTCCCACACCAAATTTTGCCAGGCAATAAAACAGAGTCAGCTCCAATAAAATGGAATTGTTGTGTGTGTTTGGATCACTGTTCGCCTTCTGTGGCCACTGAATTATTGAACACCTGTGTGTTCACTGGAAATGTCAGCTGTTCTTTTTACCAAGGCAGACAGAGCCAAAGAGACAGAGGAAGCCATGCATAAAGCATAAAGCATAAACCTCAATGGAAATAACATGCTAGCTCACAATCTATCATCTTAATTGATTCATTACACATTTTTGAATTATTGAAGTTTAAAATAATTGGGGAGGGGGGAAGGTGATGTGATGTCCGATGTTCAACATGGTTGCTTTTCTTTTGGGTCTTGTTAGCTATACACTGTCATGTCCTTCAGTGTAACTAGCCAAAAATAGTGACGCTACTAACTTCACTTTTCATAATAATGTATCTTGTCCAGTAACAAGCTATATTTTCTGACAAGTAGCGACGTTGCATGACACACATTGTGACATATCGGATTGTATTGCCCCTCCGGCTTTAGCTGAGAGAATATAACAAAATTGTCCTAAAATATCCTCTCTCTCATATGAAACATTAAGAAGGGTGATTCATTTTACATAATTGTGTCATTCGGTTGGTTCATGCAAATGAAATGGCTCACAAATGACTCTGAAGCCCTGAAGATGATACATTGCACTGCATCTTCTTTGGTAGAATTATTTAGTTAAAGTCACACTGTTTTCAGTTACATAAATTATGCTGTTTTCTAGTTGTAGTTGCCAGATAAATTCTGCTCTGGTCATAAATCGTATGGGGCCAGTTGTCAGAAAAGCTGTATCTCAATAAAAAAGTGAAGGTCAAAGTCAGAGGTCTTTACAAATACTGTCCTCCATGCTGTTGCATAAAACAAGTTAGCACTGATTTTGCTGAAAAGTTTATAATAGGCTTAATAGGACAGGTTCCATTCCAACTTACCTCGTAATGTGACAACATGCCAATATCAGTGATGTTTTAGTATTATTTAAATACTATATTTTGAATTAGCTTTTTATATTTTCAGTTTTTATTTGTACAGTTTAATTTAAATTATTCAACCCCCCATTGCAAATCAGGTACATTGGCAAAATGTACAGACTTTCAGCTGTTTGCAATGAACCAATCAAACAAAAGTAACTGAAACACAACAGTGTTTCAAGTTGTTTCCACAAATTCAACTGAAAATGCAACTTTTATTGACTTCTACAGTCTTAAAATAATTCAGCCCCTTCATGGCAATCTTTAGTATTTAGTAGAACACCGTTTTGCTGTTATGACCTGCTGCAAACGACATGCATAACCAGTCACCAGCTTCTGGCAGCGTTTCTGAGGAATCTTAGCCCATTCCTCATGAGCAATGGCCTCCAGTTCAGTAATATTATTGGGTTTGCGTGATGCAACGGCATTCTTTAAATCTGACCAGAGATTTTCTGTGGGGTTCAAGACGGGTGACTGTGATACCACTGTAGATTCTTCCAGGCTTCTTCTGCAACCAAGCCTTGGTGGAATTTAAGGTTGGTGGAATTGCCCGCTGGTCCATAGGGCCAACAAGTTCCATTTGTTTTGTTTCATCGCTCCACAGAACAGAATCCCAAAATTTCTTGCTGCAGGTCTTTTGCTGTCACTCTAGGGTTTTTCTGAACCTGCCTTCTCGGAAATCTGGTTGCAACCGTTAATAGCTTCGATAGCTTCCTTTTTTTTGCCCCGTCCAGGTAGTGTAACCACTGGTCCTTTAACTTTGAACTTGGTGGAATTTGAGGTATGCTTGGGATCATTGTCCTGTTGGAGGGTCCAAGCTTCAGCCTCCTCACTGACGGCATGATGTTTTCTCCTAGGAATTCCTGATACTTTAATGAATCCATCATGCCTTCCACACACTGCAGGTTTCCAGTGCAAGAGGACACAAAGCAAGAGCATCACAGAGCCACCATCATGCTTTCCTGTAGGCAGAGTGTTCTTTTCAGTATATGCTTCATTCTTCTTCCTCCAGACATACCGCTGATCCATAAGGCCAAAAAGTTCCATTTGTTTTGTTTTATCGCTCCACAGAACAGAATCCCAAAATTTCTGTGGCTTTCTGTCACCACCAAGTCTTGCTGCAGGTCTTTTGCTGTCACTCAAGGGTTTTTCTGAACCTGCCTTCTCAGAGATCTGGTTGCAGCCGTTGATAGCTTCTTCTTTTCTGCCCCGTCCAGGTAGTGGAACCACCGGTCCTTTCACTTTGAACTTGCGAACTATGCTTCTAACAGTGTCTCTAGGAACATTTAGTGCCTTCGCTATCTTTCTTTTTGTATCCTGTTCCTTGTTTGTGAAGGGCGATGATATCTTCTCTTAACTTTTTGGACCATTTTTTGTTTACTTTTCTAACATGCAGTCAAACGTGACACTCAACAAACCTTAACCAGTTCAGATATTTCACGTGTTCCAGCTCAAGCACAACTGGTGCAACTAATGAAGCCCTTGATTTAGACAACACCTGTTTTGCAGATTTGTGCTGTTGTGAGGGATTCTCTTCAGAGGGTTGAATAATTTTGAGACAGAAGTCATTAAAAGTTCAATTTTCAGTTGAATTTGAGGAAACCACTTGAATTCAATTACTTCAATTACTTTTGTTTGATTTGTTCATTGCAAATAGCTGAAAGTCTGTAAATGTTTATATGTATACATACATTTTGGAGGGAATTTTTTTTTTTAACCACACTACAAGTTCAATTAAACCATAAAAAACTTGTTTCAACAAAATTATTTGGCAAATAATTGTCAAACTACTTGCGTTATTATCACAAATAAAACAATTGACTCCAAGCACAAATACATAATATGCTTAAACAATCTTATATTTTAATAATATTTTAAATGAATGAACAGCAAAGATATCAATTTTCCTAGGCCAGACATCACTTTTTGACCACTAATATATATATGTGTATATATATATATATATATATATATATATATATCAGCCTTGATATATATATATATATATATATATATATATTTGATTCTGATTGGTCAATCGCACCATCCAGTGGTATGTTATTCCCGGATAACAATCGCTAAATAGTCTTGAAACGCTTGCTAGGAACGTTTTTTCTTCGTGGAAGTTTTGCGTTTGGTGAGCTAATAAAATTTTAAAACTCAGTCAAATCAATACTTTGTGTACAGTTACTTAATTATGTCATCCATTATTGTGGACTCGCTCTCTCTCGTTTCATACAAACACAGCTGCTGCCATTTTGCGACTATTGTTTTGTACACTGTAATGGTTTATAAGATAACAAACAGGTAAAATTTTAAAACAGTTTAATCTCAAATCATATCTCTTATCCCCAATATTATTTATGTGATCAAATGCTGTGTAGTAAGTTGTATGACTGTATATCGTATCCCCTAAATGTCCGTCTAGTTTGAACTTGCTGCGCTAGCAACGGCTCTCTCCGCGGAAGCTTTGTGTTTAAAGAACTAATAAAATATTTTGACTCTGTTCAATATTTCGTCTCTAATTACTTACTTATGTAGCCGTGTAATAAGTGGGATAATGTACACCCAGCCGGTTGTTATCGCAGAATAAACCCCTTCAGGCTGATGCAAGACCGTCCACCCTGATGGGGTTTATTCTGCGATAACAACCGGCTGGGTGTACATTACCCCTACAGTATATGATTATTAAAAGTTTTAGTTAACAATAACTACACTGGTCAATATAGCTAGTTTCTGTTAGTAGTGTGTAGTTAAATTATTATAATTTTTTTTAAAGAACATCTTGACTCCAGTTAAACTCCTAGCTTGGAGTTGCTTCCCAGATTAGCATTTTATTCCTTATATAAAGCTGATGTGAGAGATAAAAAGGGAATGATTTTTTAAAAAAAGTAAGAAACTTTAGTGCTGGATGAAAATCACTCTATCCAATTATCCGCTTTGGCTGTTTGGGATGCGTGAAAGCGTGTATGTCCCAGTGGCAGCCGGTGATAGCCTAAAAAGTGTCAGGCTCTGCATTTGTGGATCTCTCACAGTAGATCTCTGGCTGTTAGACGGCGTCTGCGCGCCAGCCGACGGTTCTACAAGTTCACAGAAGCGCTTCCACAGCATGTGTGGGTAGAAAACCGTCACATTTCACAGATATATTCATAGCTGTCTTTTTTTACAATGTTCTATTTATATCAGCAGATTTTTTTCGGTCTTTCTGGGGTTTACGTTAATTGCTTTCCCTTTACCTCTGTCTTTGTTCCCCACTAACTGTGGTTTGATTAATTATCTCTCCACACATCACCAGGTATGATCATTCCTTATCTGTCAATCAGTTACGGATTAGCTTCCCCAGGGATCACACTCATCTGGAGGTTATTTTTAGCTTCTTCACAGTGAGGATTGAGAGATGCTGTATTGATACAGATGCAGGGAGAAACATGCATTTACGCTTTAACCTTTACACTATTAAAAATAAAGGGGGTTTTCGAAGCAATGCCATAAAAGAGCCATGTTAGGCTCCCCAGAGACTTTGTGAGGAACATTTTAATAATCCAAAGATGCCTTTTCTCCACTATAAAGAACCTTTTGTGGAATGGAAAGATTCCATGGATGTTAAAGGTTCTTCATGGAACCATCAATGTCAATAAAGAACCTTTAGAGTGTGAACATAAAGAGACAAGTTTTTTTCCATTGAAACAGACAATTGTGATGACAGGCAGAAGCTGTTCTGTGTGTGTGTGTGTGTGTGTGTGTGTGTGTGTGTGTGCGCGTGCGTGCGTGCGTGCGTGCGTGCGTGCGTGCGTGCGTGTGTGTGTGTGTGTAAAGAACTTTAGTGGATCTCGGACCTCTGAAAGAAATGTATTTTATGATCTTTACATATTATTTAGGTAGACGTTGAAACATGCAAAATGGACGTATTGACAGCATCTACCGTAAAACATACAAGTATTTAGGTTTAGAAATGTAACAAAAACAATATTAAAAAAAAAACATAATAGGCAGATAATGTAAAATGAAGAGAATTTCCAGTTACAATATACTATTATGTAGACATTTGTATATATGTTTTATTCATTAATTGATTAAGTAATGATTAAATTATGCTATTAATTCATTTTAACACTTTAAGCTAGGTAAAGTGATGAATTTCTTCATAACTCATTGAATACGGCACCAGAAATCACACAGAAATTATTGTCCACTTTAGACATTCTACTAAACATAAGTAACTTTGCAACTACATGTCATCTAGCAGTCATTAGAGTATTAGCCGGCTGTCTGATTAATATCTGCTAACACTTTATTTTGATGCTCCCCAACAGATATTCTACTGACTATAAGTAACTCTGTTACTACATGTCAACTTATTCTACTCACCCGAACCAAGTTTACTACCGTTTACTATTACTCTAATAAGAGTTAGTTGACATGTAAAGTTACTTTTTGTAAGTAGAATGTCTAAAGTTGACCATTGAAATAAAGTGTTACCATCCTTTATAATTTCAAATGAGGTAAATGCATTAAATATGATATTTTAATGAATATCATAGATTAACTTAGATAAAATTCAATCTTTGTTCATATTTAAAACTGTTTAGATGCTGCTAATACATTAATAATTTGTACATTCCAGAGTCAAAGCAAACATTTGAAAGTTATTGCATGTATGCAAATGTATGCTGATCGTTTGTTTCATTTCAACCATCCTCTCAATCTCGGATTGTGAGAATTGCAACAATAAAAAACTTTAGTCTTGAACACTGAGCATCTTGGAGCTGTTTGACTCTTAGGGTGCTTCTCTGATGCTTTATGATGTGAGTTTACATCCCAATGGGCACCAGGCCTGCTGACTACAAATCCAATATCGGAAAAGTGAATCCGATGTAGCCTCACAACTCCCCGTTGATTTGCACTGGAATCCCAGCAGCTGCTTTGCTACAGTTGCCTGTCAGCCATTTTGTTTCACTTCGTTGCTTTATAAAGAGTCCAAACCCTTGGCTTTTTTTCTCAGTTTTCTGCAGTCTTGCTTACATACAGCATGAACAATAAAAAAGGAATCATGCTTGACTTTGGTTCTCTCCCTGGAGAGTGCTGTATAAGTGAAAACTTTGTAGTTTCTTGTTCTTTGTTAATCCAGCTCCTCCCCTGAGACAAGACTTATACTGCAAGTGTGTGTGTGTGTGTGTGAGAGGGTTTGTTGACTGGCAGCTCCCTGAATGAGTTTGATCTATGTATTAGCTTGACCTTACGCACACTGTTGTATAACTTATTTGTGCAGAAATAGCTGCAGTACAACAACTAAACTAAGATTAATGGCATAGTTCAGCCAAAAATGAGCATTCTGTCATCATTTACTCATGATGTGTCGTTCCAAACCTGTGTGACTTCACACAAAAAAAAGATATTTTGAAGAATCTTCACACAGCTCTTTTCCATCCAACGACAGCTGTAAATCCCTAAAAATGGCCATTAAAAAAAACACACACCATAAACGTAAACCATGGATCTAACAAGCCTCTTTGAGCGAAGTAAACACAAGTTAATAATACAATTAAAATAAATGTATGATCATCCTCCATTTTTGCTAAATGAATGTGAATTGTATGCATAGGAACATTTTTGGAGTTTTGCAAAAATGTAGATCGAGGCATGTTTTTCCAGATTTTTGATTCATAAAGACTTCTTTATTATGTGTTTTTCATATGGTTCCTCGCACTATACTACACTCTAAAAAACACTGGGTTAAAAACAACCCAATTTTACCCAGCAAATTGGGTTGTTTATTTAGCCCAGCATAATGGGTCGATTCATTTTTATTAGCTTCTTCTTTTTTTACTTTATACATTAACTAATGTTTATGGATTAACTTAAATCCTCTTAACTTTTTTAAAACTCCACACAACCACTGGTTTGCATGAGAATTCCTTTATTTTCGATCATATTGTGGGCTATTGTATAGCATATTTTATATCGTTTTTTATTACATTTTGCCTACATTTAAGCTTGTTTAACAAATATTAGAAGTAAAAATAAAACATTTAGAGGTAATTCAAATGAAATTGTCCAGTCTCTGTTGTCCCGTTTCCACTGTGACGGCGCTGGATCTCGTGCCGGAGCTTGTAGACTCACACTGCACCCCTGTATGTTGCTTTGCATAAAACAATATACAGCACAATAATGAATTTATAGATCAAATAAAATGTACACAAACCTGTATTTTACCGTCAAAGACATGCACCAATTTGACGGAGCTGCACTGCTCTCTCCTGAAAGAGTTTGCAAAAAGCCTGCGATCAATACCTCAACCCATGGGTTCTTCTTACACAAAAACTACCCAAACACTGAAAAAATAACCCAAGATTTTTTAGAGTGTATATAATGACCTCACATTTTTTAATCATAGTGCATGATTTGTAAACTAATACATTTGACCTTTTCATCACATAACCAGCTCCATATGTGTAGCTTTTCCGACATGGTAAACTTGCTCAGCTTGAGTCCCGATAAAAGAGCTCAAACACTTGTAGAAGCAGCTAAAATGGCATGATTGCTTCGGCAAATGGGTTTTTATCTCACTGTTGCTTTTGCTAACACTATCAGTCAGGCTTTGTGTAGGTGATACATTATTTTCTGAACACTGAACAAGTGCAACGAGATGTACAAAAAACATTCACATTCACATTCATCCGTTTCTGCTAAAACTGAACGCCACCCTTTTAGTGCAACTCACTGGACTTTTCATTCTAAAAAAGGGACACGAAAACATGAAAAAGCAACGTTTTGTTATTTTACTGAAATTTCTCTACAGGCAAAGTCATTTTGAAGTCATTTTCATTGATAATCTCCCCCTTCTTTGAGCTATAAACTCCAGAACTGCTGCGACCAGATTAATGAGTTGTTTTGAGTCTGATCTTTTAAATGAATTGGCTGAGACAGTTCACAAAACTGATTTGAATAATTGGTTTATGAATCAGACTGATCCGGTTTTCATGTTCATAACTCATTTGCTTAAGTGTTGAACAGCTCAGTGAAGGGGAAGATAATAACGACAGTCAATAAAGGCTTACATTCAGTCTGTTCATCACACAAAACTATTGCATGGCTTCAGATGAATTTAAATATAGCGACTGTTTTTATGGTACGCTTTTAGGTGATTTTGGTCATTCATGGTCAATGATCTGTTGTTGTATGAAAAATAATACAGCAAATAATAATACATTTTTGGGTGAACGTACATTTAAGATGATCTTTCTCTATTTTCACCATCTCTTTCTCTTTTTTTACACTCCCAGGACGAAGCGAGTGAGCCACTGTTACCGCGTGGAGTATCGTCACATGGAGAGGACCCTGTCCCAGGAAGAAGTGCGCATTATCCACACACACATCGAGCAAGCAGCCGAAAAAGAGCTCGGAGTGCAGGGAAGATTCTGAACTTCCCAACAACCCATGATGATGGTGATGAGATTCACAGATCGCATCTCTCTTTGGTAACGGATAACATGAGGAAACTTTTTTTTAAGCAGCAAAGTTGGAGACTCAAAGCAAAGAAAGAGGCCTTTAAGCAAAATGTTGAAAATCTGTATGCAGCTGTTTTGAAAACAATATCATCATTAATGGATGAGTTCACTTTTAAAAAAACTTTTGCTGATAATTTACTCACCCCCATGTCATCCAAGATGTCCATGTCTTTCTTTCTTCAGTCGAAAAGAAATTAAGGTTTTTGATGAAAACATTTCTCCATATAATGGACTTCAATGGGCCCTAAACGGTTCAAGGTCCAAATGACAGTTTCAGTGCAGCTTCAAAGGGCTTTAAACGATACCAGACGATGAATAAGGGTCTTATCTAGCGAAACGATCGTCATTTAAAAAAGAAATAAAAAAGTTGAAGTTTTATAAGCACAAATGCTCGCCTTGCTCTGTTCTGTGATGCGCGTTCGTGACGTCACGTAATACGCAATTACGTTGAAAAGGTCACGCTTGCAATTTTCTTTTAGGCTTTTTAATATTAAAACACCCAGGATACGCACACGAAATGGGCATTTTAAACGATAAACTGACACAAAGACATTTGAATATGTGTATATGGTCCTCCTTCCGCACATTTGTAAACACTGACTCGGTACTTCCGCCTACTTGAACCGTTCGGGGCCCATTGAAGTCCATTATATGGAGAAATGTTTTCATCAAAAACCTTAATTTCTTTTCGACTGAAGAAAGAAAGACATGGACATCTTGGATGACATGGGGGTGAGTAAATTATCAGCAAAAGTTTTTTTAAAAGTGAACTCATCCTTTAATGGCATAGTTCAGCCAAACAAATGAGTAAGACATAGTTCTGCCATAATTTACTCACCCTTATGTCATTCGAATCTGTTTGATTTTTCAGAACATAAAAAACGATATTTTGAAGAATGTTGCAACCAAAAAATATACATTGTTTGTGTTCGTCAGAAATAAGCAAGTCATACTAGTTTTGAACAAAGGTGAGTAAATAATGACAGACTTTTCTTTGTGGAGTGAACCATCCTTTTAAAATTCAAATTTTTGTACTCAATATTACTACTTTTTGATACTTTACATTGGTTTAATGGTACATTTTTGAAGCTTGACAGATATGGTCAATATAAACTGTAACTTTGTGGAAACTGGAAGGTAAAAAACAGAATACAGGTTTGAAATGACAAGAGGCTGAGTAAATAATGGCATAATTGTAATTTGGGGGCAACCAACCCTTTAACACTTGCAAGATTTGACCTTGAAATGACTTTTTGGGTCATAATAACCTCTCTCGGTCGGATTGCACGTATAACACACCACAGGCCGACTCCAGCTTTATAATAGTACAAACAGACGGATTTAACACAAATGTCAAACTGGCCTTTTACGCACCTGGATCCGTGCCAGCCGGACGATCAGCAGGAAAAGAGAGCCCTTATTTCTAGATTAGTATTTTCTTAAGAAAGATATGAGGTAGCCTGTAATGAGCTGATGCCCAGAAATTAGCAAGAAAATGAAACTGGAATTATTTTCAATTAATATCAATAAAATTAATATTAAAATGAGATTGAGGTTTTATGTGTTCAGAAAAAAGGAGTCACTCCTACTTCATCAGACTCATGACTGTTGAATGAAATAATGATTATAGCAACATGTTGGCGTGTGACAGCTGGAAACATAATAAACAGATTTAAGCATGAAAGAGATGTGTGAGCTTCAGCGGATACTGACTATTTGTCATCATTGTCTAGATTGTGATCTTTGAAATTAAATTATTAAAACACTACCGTTCAAAGGTTTACATTCAGTAAGACTTTTTTTTTCCACACAAATATGAAGCAGCTGAACTGTTTTCAACATTGATAATAATCATAAATGTTTCTTGAGCATCAAATCATCATATTAGAATGATTTCTGAAGGATCATGTGACACTGAAGACTGGAGTAATGATGCTGAAAATTCAGCTTTGATCACAGGAATACATTACATTTTAAAACGTATTCAAGTAGAAAACAGTTTGTTTGAATTGTAATAATATTTCACAATTTTTTCAGTTTTTTACTGTATTTATGATCAAATAAATGCAGCCTGGATGAGCATAACTTCTTTCTAAAACATTAAAAATATTACTGTCCCCAAACTTTTGAATGGTAGGGTAAAATTTGTTTCATACAAAATTTATATACGTTTTTTAAAAAAAATAAAATAACCAAGAATGTTTTTTTTTTTTTTTTTTTTTTTTGCTTAGCCAGTCTTCCCTTTCATCCATTCTTTTGTTTGTTAGATGTCATGTTTGTTTTTAGATTACTGAATATTATTCATCCTCAGATCACCCTTTTGGATCCAACATGAACAATACATCCCCATTATCCCGGCCCTACTTCATATGTATACTGAGACAGATTGGAAAATCTGACCCCAACCGGGATGGCATTTGTTGGCTCAGGCGAGACTCCTCTGCATCTTAATGAGCCCTTATGGTGTGGTCCGTGTGTCGTGCTCTTGTTTATGAGGAGAGGCTAAAGAATACAGGGATCTTCCTTTGGGGAACAAGCTCAATTAGAATCCAGTAATGAATTTTTGATGCGCTCAGATCCTGAATGAATGGGACACTCTTTGCAGAGCGTGAGACGGTCCAGCGGGGCTGCTTCTTATGCGTTTATGCATTTCTTTTGATTTATGCGAGATAGGATTTGATCATTCATTTAAATACTAGTTTTAGGGAACAAAAAATAAAGGATGTACAGATTTTTTTTTTTTTTTTTTTTTTTTTTGTACAAATACACTACCATTCATAATGTGTTTCATTTGGGTCGGTATATTTTTTTTTGAAGAAGTCTTATGAATACAGTAAAAAAGTACACTAATATTGAAATATTATTGCTAGTGTTGTCAAATTGATTAATTGAGATTAATCGCATGATCTAACATAAAAGTTTGTAAATATAATATGTGTGTATATATACATATACCGGTGTGCACACACATATACAGTACATATACATACATACATACATACATGCATATATATATATATATATATGTGTATGTATGTATATTTATTTATTTATTTATTTATATAAATTGTGTGTATGAGTGTGTGTATACATTTATATATACACAAACTTTTATGTTAGATGCGATTAATCGCGATTAATCGATTTGACAGTACTAATTATTACAATTTAAAACTTGTTTTCTATGTGAATATATAGTAAAGTGTAATTTATTCCTGTGATCAAAGCTGAATTTTCAGCATCATTACTCCAGTCTTCAGTGTCACATGATCCTTCAGAAACCACTCTAATATGATGATTTGCTGCTCAAGAAACATTTATGATCATTATCAATGTTGAAAATGTTGTGTCCTTGCTGAATAGATGTTTTCATTTCTTTCATACAAACTTTGTACAAATTAAACTAAAAATGGTTGTACTCTAATGTGTTTCCAAGAGAAATCCCACTAGATCCGTGAAAACCTCACAAAGCAGTTATTTTCTCAGCGATGTGATGTGAAGGTTAATGTTAAGCCTTTTACCAGTTTGGAGAATGTGATTTGACCCTGATATTCCTGTTTCTCCGAGAAAGAAAAACTTGATTTAGAGAAATTCCAGGATGTTCTCGACAGATCAATACTCACACCAAAGGCTGGCAAACACCATGGAAATGGACAGGATCAATCAAGAGGAATTAAAAGAAAAGATTAAAGCTGCAAGCAGCGATGAAAGGGCCCTCGCACCCGTGCCATCAACACTCGGTGGCTTTAGGAAGACAGAGCATGGTTGGGAAATGTACATTTAAGGAGGTATATATAGTAAGAGTATGTCAAAGTCAGTTACAAAATGTTTTGTATAATGGTGATAATAGCATGCTTCATGACTCAGCTAAGTGTTGCTAGCATGTTTAGTCTGTTTCTAGCATGCTTAGTACACAATAATTATGTGGTTAGTACTGCATTACTGTGTTAACCATGTCAGTTTCTGTTGCCAGTAGGTGGCGTTATGACTATAACTGAATATGAGCATGGATGTGTGTTCAGGACAGAACTCTTATCAAACGTGTGAAGTTTGGTGCAAATTGGACATTGCCTTCTTGAGTAACAACAAAGTCATGTTTCATTGAATTAGCATTCTTTAGCACTTAGCTAAACATTGTTAGCATGTTTTAACATGTTTCTAGCATGTTTAGAAATCAATGGCATTTTTAACATGTTGCTAGAACGGCATCAACATGTTAAACATGTCACTTCCTGTTGCCAGTAGGTGGCGCTATTACTATAACTGAACATTCTCATGTAGATGTGTTCAGGCCATGACTCTTATCAAAAGTGTGAAGTTTGGGGCAGATTGGACATTCCATGCCTGAGTTACAGCAAATTCCTATTTAATTGCAATAATAGCATGCTTTAGCACTTAGCTAAGAGTTTGCTAGCATGTTTCTAGTATGTTGTTAGCATGTTTAACACTTGCTGGCACTTTTTTATATGTTATTAGGAGTCCATAACAGTGTTAAACATGTCACTTCCTGTTGCCAGCAGGTGGCGCTATGACTGTAACTGAATATAAGCATGGTCATGTGTTCAGGACAGAACGCTTATCAAAAGTGTGAAGTTTGGGGCAGATTGGACATTTGAGTTACAGCAAATTCATATTTAATTGCAGTAATATCATTCTTTAGCACTTAGCTAAGTGTTTGCTAGAATGTTTTAGCATGTCTATAGTATGTTGGTAGGATGTTTAGCACCTACTGGCATTTTTTTATATGTTATTAGGAGTCAAGAACAGTGTTAAACGTCACTTCCTGTTGCCAGCAGGTGGCGCTATGACTATAACTAAATATGAGCATGGACATGTGTTCAAGAGATAACTCTTATCAAACGTGTGACGTTTGGGGTAGATTGTACATTGCCTTCTTGAGTAACAACAAAGTCCTGTTTCATTGAATTAGCATGCTTTAGCACTTAGCTAAGTATTGCTAGCATGTTTTAATATGTTTCTAGCATGTTTAGAACTCAATGGCATTTTTAACATGTTGCTAGAACGGCATCAACGTGTTAAACATGTCACTTCCTGTTGCCAGTAGGTGGCGCTATTACTATAACTGAATTTGAGCATAGACATGTGTTCAGGCCATGATTCTTATCAAACGTGTGAAGTTTAGGGCAGATTGGACATTCCATGCCTGAGTTACAGCAAATTCCTATTTAATTGCAGTAATAGCATGCTTTAGCACTTAACTAAGTGTTTGCTAGCATGTTTCTAGTATGTTGCTAACCTGTTTAGCACTTGCTGGCTCTTTTTTATATGTTATTAGGAGACCACAACAGTGTTAAACATGTCACTTCCTGTTGACAGCAGGTGGCGCTATTACTATAACTGAATATTCTCATGTAGATGTGTTCAGGCCATGACTCTTATCAAACGTGTGAAATTTGGGGCAGATTGGACATTCCATGCCTGTGTTACAGCAAATTCCTATTTAATTGCAGCATTTGCATGCTTTAGCACTTAGCTAAGTGTTTGCTAGCATGTTTTAGCATGTTTCTAGTAGAGCCCGACCGATATGGATTTTTGGGCGCCGATGCCGATACCGATAAAAAAAAGCCAGATACCGATATATCGGCCGATATTATTTATGTGTATATTATAATACAGTAGCAATATTATTTATGTGTATTATAGTACAGTAAGTTTGGACACACTTTACAATTGGTGTGTACAAACTTTTGATGGGTACTAGAGCCCGACCGATAAAGGATTTTGAAGGCCGATACCGGTACAAATATTTGTTGGTTTTAAAATCCGATATTCCGATATATCGGACGATATTTTTTATTTTTTTTTCAGAAACGCGCAACAAAACATTAACAAATTTCCCTAACATTAGTTATTTGTAGTTATTTATGAGTTTTAACTAAAATAATATGATAATGCATTTTAAAAAGAAACTTGTTTCTTTTATTGTCACAACAGAACAGAAGAACATCAAAATATATTAAAGTTCTGATAAATAAAATGTATAAAAATACAAACTTAAGATTTTTTTTTAAGACTAAACGTTTAGTCCTTTGAACAAAAACAACAATTTCACATTAAAATTGACAACAAATTCAAATAGTCATAATTTACTCTCTCAAGTTGTTTTTTTCTTCTGTTGAAAATAAGTTATTTGGATGAATGTGGGTAACCAAACAGTTGATGTACCCCAGTGACTTCCATAGTATATTTTTCTCCTTTGGAAGTCAATGGGGACCAGCTACTGTTTGGTTACTGTTTGGTTATCATACCCACATTCTTCAAACTATTAATATTAGAAAAATATTAGAAGGAAATTAATACAGTTGGAACAACATTAGAGTGCCTGTAAATAATGAGATCATTTTTATTATTGGGTGAACTATCCCTTTAAGGACAAGAGGCAATGTGTTTACAATTGCTACTGTCTCTTTAAAAGCTGAGCACGACACGTCTAATGTACACGCATTTGACAAACAGATTTTCTCTCAATTTTGCCTTCACTTTAGACAACCGACTTTGTTTATGTAAATATTGTGTGTATTTAACAGTATTAGCACAATAATACTCGAAAGATAACTTAGTCCAGTATCCAGGCGCTGGTAGAAAGGCTTTTAGTGCATGTGAGCTTCACATGTACGCGCTGAGAAACGCACACGTTAGAACAGCGCATCAGCATTTAAAATTAAATGTTTAACCGACAAAGCATTAAAGCACATGCACATTATGAACTTTTGTGAACTGCAGTGTTAACATTTTATGTGAATATAGCCTACGTCGCGTTGTTCCGCTTCACTCTCGGCTTATTTAACCGCAGCAAAACTGGACATGAGTCACGAATTTTGTCATCCTTATTTGAGTTAAGAGAACTGATAGGGATGTTCTTTTAATTGTTATTCAAGCAACGTATGTCTAGTGAGTCGTTAACAACTCACCATGAACACACTTCACCGATGATCTCACTCGCGGTTCTCTCTGCCCGACTCTGGCTGGATCAGCAGGTTGCAGAATGTGTGGCGCGTTATACACGAGTGTTGCCAACAGGGACGGTGTAGAGTACCCTCTGGTGGACTAACTATACAACGCCAACACTCATAACATGGTTGAAGGGTGTTTCGTCCGTTTTTATTTTATTTTTGAAATATTTATTTATCGGCCGTTATAAATGCCGATACCGATAGTTTTGAAAATGCCTAATATCGGCCGATAATATCGGCCTGCCGATATATCGGTCGGGCTCTAGTTTCTAGTATGTTGTTAGCATGTTTAGCACTTGCTGGCACTTTTTTATATGTTTTTATATGTCCACAACAGTGTTTAACATGTCACTTCCTGTTGCCAGCAGGTGGCACTATGACTGTAACTGAATATGAGCATGGTCATGTGTTCAGGATAGAACGTTTATTAAAAGTGTGAAGTTTGGCGCAGATTGGACATTGCCTTCTTGAGTAACAACAACATCCTGTTTCATTGAATTAGCATGCTTTAGCATTTAGCTAAGTATTGCTAGCATGTTTTAACATGTTTCTAGCATGTTTAGAAGTCAATGGCATTTTTAACATGTTGCTAGAATGGCATCAACGTGTTAAACATGACACTTCCTGTTACCAGTAGGTGGCGCTATTACTATAACTGAATATTCTCATGTAGATGTGTTCAGTACAGAACGCTTATCAAAAGTGTGAAGTTTGGGGCAGATTGGACATTCCATGCCTGAGTTACAGCAAATTCCTATTTAATTGCAATAATAGCATGCTTTAGCACTTAGCTAAGAGTTTGCTAGCATGTTTTAGCATGCTTCTAGTATGTTGTTAGCATGTTTAGCACTTGCTGGCACTTTTTTATATGTTATTAGGAGTCCATAACAGTGTTAAACATGTCACTTCCTGTTGCCAGCAGGTGGCGCTATGACTATAACTGAATATGAGCATGGTCATGTGTTCAGGACAGAACTCTTATCAAACGTGTGAAGTTTGGGGCAGATTGGACATTCCATGCCTGAGTTACAACAACTTCCTGTTTCATGGCGAAACATCGAAATTTATCAGGCCGCCGAGGACCCGCCCTTTGACGAAAACTCAAGATCTTCGCAATTTAACGTCGCAAAGGCCTTAAGATTACACTCACCAAATTTGAAGATGATCAGATGAAAACTGTAGGAGGAGTTCGTTAAAGTACGAGGCCTGAAAATGGCAAAAACTGCACAAAAATCTGAGAGGAAGTTCAAAATGGCTGACTTCCTGTTGTGTTTAGGGCTATGCTCCAAGAGACTTTTTTGTAGGTATTAGGTCATTACATGTATGTACCGAATTTCGTGCACGTACGTGGAACGTTGCGGGAGGCGCACTCCGTTGAACTTTTATAGGTGGCGCTATCGAGCCATTTTGCCCCGTCCAATTCTGAAACCTATATCAGATGTAAATTTTCGCCAGTTCTGACGCGTGTGCAAAGTTTTGTGAGTTTTCGAGCATGTTTAGGCCCTCAAAAATGCAATTAAATGCGGAGAAGAATAATAATAATAATTAAAGCTGCAAGCAGCGATGAAAGGGCCCTCGCACCCGTGCCATCAACACTCGGTGGCTTTAGGAAGGCAGAGCATGGTTGGGAAATGTACATTTAAGGAGGTATATATAGTAAGAGTATGTCAAAGTCAGTTACAAAATGTTTTGTATAATGGTGATAATAGCATGCTTCATGACTCAGCTAAGTGTTGCTAGCATGTTCAGTCTGTTTCTAGCATGCTTAGTACACAATAATTATGTGGTTAGTACTGCATTACTGTGTTAACCATGTCAGTTTCTGTTGCCAGTAGGTGGCGTTATGACTATAACTGAATATGAGCATGGATGTGTGTTCAGGACAGAACTCTTATCAAACATGTGAAGTTTGGTGCAAATTGGACATTGCCTTCTTGAGTAACAACAAAGTCATGTTTCATTGAATTAGCATTCTTTAGAACTTAGCTAAGCATTGTTAGCATGTTTTAACATGTTGCTAGAACGGCATCAACGTGTTAAACATGTCACTTCCTGTTACCAGTTGGTGGCGCTATTACTATAACTGAACATTCTCATGTAGATGTGTTCAGGCCATGACTCTTATCAAAAGTGTGAAGTTTGGGGCAGATTGGACATTCCATGCCTGAGTTACAGCAAATTCCTATTTAATTGCAATAATAGCATGCTTTAGCACTTGGCTAAGAGTTTGCTAGCATGTTTTAGCATGTTTCTAGTATGTTGTTAGCATGTTTAACACTTGCTGGCACTTTTTTATATGTTATTAGGAGTCCACAACAGTGTTAAACATGTCACTTCCTGTTGCCAGCAGGTGGCGCTATGACTGTAACTGAATATAAGCATGGTCATGTGTTCAGGACAGAACGCTTATCAAAAGTGTGAAGTTTGGGGCAGATTGGACATTCCATGCCTGAGTTACAGCAAATTCATATTTAATTGCAGTAATATCATTCTTTAGCACTTAGCTAAGTGTTTGCTATTATGTTTTAGCATGTCTCTAGTATGTTGGTAGGATGTTTAGCACCTACTGGCATTTTTTTATATGTTATTAGGAGTCAAGAACAGTGTTAAACGTCACTTCCTGTTGCCAGCAGGTGGCGCTATGACTATAACTAAATATGAGCATGGACATGTGTTCAAGAGATAACTCTTATCAAACGTGTGACGTTTGGGGTAGATTGTACATTGCCTTCTTGAGTAACAACAAAGTCCTGTTTCATTGAATTAGCATGCTTTAGCACTTAGCTAAGTATTGCTAGCATGTTTTAATATGTTTCTAGCATGTTTAGAACTCAATGGCATTTTTAACATGTTGCTAGAACGGCATCAACGTGTTAAACATGTCACTTCCTGTTGCCAGTAGGTGGCGCTATTACTATAACTGAATTTGAGCATAGGCATGCGTTCAGGCCATGATTCTTATCAAACATGTGAAGTTTGGGGCAGATTGGACGTTCCATGCCTGAGTTACAGCAAATTCCTATTTAATTGCAGTAATAGCATGCTTTATCACTTAGCTAAGTGTTTGCTAGCATGTTTCTAGTATGTTGCTAACCTGTTTAGCACTTGCTGGCTCTTTTATATATGTTATTAGGAGACCACAACAGTGTTAAACATGTCACTTCCTGTTGACAGCAGGTGGCGCTATTACTATAACTGAATATTCTCATGTAGATGTGTTCAGGCCATGACTCTTATCAAACGTGTGAAGTTTGGGGCAGATTGGACATTCCATGCCTGTGTTACAGCAAATTCCTATTTAATTGCAGCAATAGCATGCTTTAGCACTTAGCTAAGTGTTTGCTAGCATGTTTTAGCATGTTTCTAGTATGTTGTTAGCATGTTTAGCACTTGCTGGCACTTTTTTTATATGTTTTTATATGTCCACAACAGTGTTTAACATGTCACTTCCTGTTGCCAGCAGGTGGCACTATGACTGTAACTGAATATGAGCATGGTCATGTGTTCAGGACAGAACGTTTATTAAAAGTGTGAAGTTTGGCGCATATTGGACATTGCCTTCTTGAGTAACAACAACATCCTGTTTCATTGAATTAGCATGCTTTAGCACTTAGCTAAGTATTGCTAGCATGTTTTAACATGTTTCTAGCATGTTTAGACCTCAATGGCATTTTTAACATGTTGCTAGAATGGCATCAACGTGTTAAACATGACACTTCCTGTTGCCAGTAGGTGGCGCTATTACTATAACTGAATATTATCATGTAGATGTGTTCAGGACAGAACGCTTATCAAAAGTGTGAAGTTTGGGGCAGATTGGACATTCCATGCCTGAGTTACAGCAAATTCCTATTTAATTGCAATAATAGCATGCTTTAGCACTTAGCTAAGAGTTTGCTAGCATGTTTTAGCATGCTTCTAGTATGTTGTTAGCATGTTTCGCACTTGCTGGCACTTTTTTATATGTTATTAGGAGTCCATAACAGTGTTAAACATGTCACTTCCTGTTGCCAGCAGGTGGCGCTATGACTATAACTGAATATGAGCATGGCCATGTGTTCAGGACAGAACTCTTATCAAACGTGTGAAGTTTGGGGGAGATTGGACATTCCATGCCTGAGTTACAGCAACTTCCTGTTTCATGGCGAAACATCGAAATTTGTAAGGCCGCCGAGGACCCGCCCTTCGACGAAAACTCAAGATCTTCGCAATTTAACGTCGCAAAGGCCTTAAGATTACACTCACCAAATTTGAAGATGATCAGATTAAAACTGTAGGAGGAGTTCGTTAAAGTACGAGGCCTGAAAATGGCAAAAACTGCACAAAAATCTGAGAGGAAGTTCAAAATGGCTGACTTCCTGTCGTGTTTAGGGCTATGCTCCAAGAGACTTTTTTGTAGGTATTAGGTCATTACACGTATGTACCGAATTTCGTGCACGTACGTGGAACGTTGCAGGAGGCGCACTCCGTTGAACTTTTATAGGTGGCGCTATCGAGCCATTTTGCCCCGTCCAATTCTGAAACCTATATCAGATGTAAATTTTCGCCAGTTCTGACGCGTGTGCAAAGTTTCGTGAGTTTTCGCGCATGTTTAGGCCCTCAAAAATGCAATTCAATGCGGAGAAGAATAATAATAATAATAATAAACAGAGCAATTCCAAGAGGGTCCTCACACCATCGGTGCTCGGGCCCTAATAATAAACAGAGCAATTCCAAGAGGGTCCTCACACCATCGGTGCTCGGGCCCTAAAAAAGCAATCTATTGTAAGTCAGGGGTCAGAGCAACAATTGCATTGAGCTTTTGTGGAGATTTTTTGAAATTGTAAGTGGAGGAGTATCAGCACTGGGCTCAACACTTGGATCAGATTCTGCATGGAAGATCAATGCATTTCTAAAAATAGATCAAAATTTGTTTCGGCCCTTGACTCTTGCTCGAACGGACATGTGTGCTTTAAAGCCTCAGTTTTGAGAATCCAGATTTCAAAGTGCATCTTGTGATCAGCGGAACGATTTTACATTTTACCATTTGTTTTACCAGCACATTTTTCCAAGTCATTGTTATTGTCTGTGCTGGTGTTGTTTGGATTGCGAGTTGGAACCGGGAGTCTCTTATCTAAGAGTTACCGGATGCTCATTTTCCATATCTGTCTGTTTCCATTTATCACTGAAGAACCTCATGGAACCAAGAAAAAAAAAAGTTGGATGAAATTTCAGGTGTTTATGTATTGCCATTTATTAGAACTCAAAGATGTGCACAAATACATAAAAATCTGATATGATAAATTTTAAATCCCTTTTTATTGTTTCCTCTCAGGCAAAGTGCAACAGCTCAGCTGGGAATTCATGTCGGAGGTCTTTACAGCCAATTTTCTTGCAAAGGAAATGCAATTTTCTTTTCCTCAGGATCACACAGTCTTCTTAAGTCTTCTCGTCGTAAAAATAATGAAATGAGCGTGAAGCCATTAAGCGGTCAAACAAGGAAAAAATACAGTTTGCATAGTAAAAGTTATGGATGAACTAACATGATTAGATTCTGGCACTTGCCTTTTGACATCTGTGATTCTATGATGTTTTTAAAGAGTTTATACTGATGCTAAAGTCACATTTTCATTGACCAGTAGTATTAAATGTTTGAAATCATATATCGCAAATCATACTGCATCATATCCCACGGAGCAGATTTCATCCTTATAGACTATATGACTTTATGAGTGTGTCCTATGCAAGCAATTTATGTCCTCCCTATGTTTTTACAAGATGGACATATGTTAATAAATAACCTTGTGACCTTATAAGGTCAGAGACACAGAGACAGTATAAGGAGTAGACGGACCAATCAAAGAAAAATGTAATGACATATATTTCTAAATAAGACAGATTATTGGAGTACGTTTTACAAGAAAATACTGGAAATTGCATGCTTAATCTAACGTGTTGCTTGCCATTTCTTCACTGAAAAAAATGCTTAGTTGAATTTAATCAATTTTTTATCGTAAGTTGTTGATTTTAGCTACATTTAAACAAATGCATTAAGTTGAACTAAAATTGATTAAGTTCAACTTAATGCATTTGTTTAAATGTAGCTAATCAATTGTGTGCAACCGCTTACGATAAAAAACTTTATTCAATTTAACGAATAATTTTTTTCAGTGTTTGTAATTATTTGTGCAGTTTCAAAGTGCAAATTGTTTCAAATTAAATCCTACACCAATTTTTTTTGTGTGTGTATAATCAGTGACGGATGAATTTGTGCCAAAATAGCAAGATAGGGTAAATGATTTCTCCCCACTGATCAAGTTGATATGCCAATTCAAATTGCTATCCTAACTTTATACAATTATTTAGTTAGTTACATTTAGAATTGTTACTTTCTATCAAGTTTTTGCAGTCCCTTTGCAGTTCGGAGCCCTTAAAGGAATATGGTGGTGGAAAATATGGGATGGGAGGAAAAAATATATTTCAATGCTTTCACGTTCTCTCACAAAAGCTTTGCTTTCCTCCAAGAAACTCTCGTGTTCGCTTGCAAAGAAATCAGTAGGTTTTGGAGTTCTCGGATGGACGAAAACATTTGCGAGAGAATGCAAAAGCATTGAAATATAATTTTTCCTCCAATCTATTTTTTTCAATCGCCATATCCCTTTAAGGGCTCCGTAACTCACCAGCTGAGAGGCATTGCCTTCTGCATGTGCTCCTATTGTGACATTATGGTTTCTATCAGAGCCATATTGTGTCATATATCAAGCTTGTGTCCCGAGGAGTAAGTAAGAATGTCTGATGCAGGTGGAAAGGGTTAATAATGTCATTAAAGCACCAGCCGCGGGCGACGGGGAGGGCGCATTAAACCGAGAGGTTATTCAGATGGGAAGGAGCTCCCGGGTGACACCCATATTAATCACACTGTGCCACTCCTGGAAAACTCCCAGGATGCACTCGCACCCTCAGTGGCCTGAGGACAGAAATCTGCAGCGTTCACTGGACTGACGGTCAAACGCTCCCCTGAATTACTGATGGAGATCAGCTTTCAAACTTTATTCCAACATTTGATTGAATAGACTCAGAATAGCAGTTTTCCACACACCTATGCCTCTAAAATGGAAAGATGTAACTCAACCATTCTAACCGGTGATGCAGACAAAATCAATAAGGTTTCATTGTTGTTCCACCCACATTTTGATTTTGTCTTGTCTGTTGGCGCGTTGTATGTGTCCTTGTTGCTCCTTCATGTATTTTTCACAGCATCTCAATCAGTTTCCTACAGTTCAGTATTCAGGGCACTGATCAGGGAGTCGGCCATTATAACGGCTGTCTCAGTTGCAAAATCCAATGCTTACTATGCTCCCTTACTGGAAATCATGTAACATTTCTCAAGCGTGATAAATAAAACGCACAAACCAGCCAACTCAATAAAGTTTTATAATGAGAGCGCCATGGTTTGTCGGACATAGCAAAAGTAACTAAGGAGAGCGGGTCTTTGCGACCGGTCGATTACACAAACTCCTGCCAGATTGAATTGGGATTGCTAAAATAACGAAATAGCTATTTGGTTGCTGCAACATTATATAATAAAAGCTAAAGTCACGCCAGTGGAAGGTTTTTGAAGAGACTGCATTAATAGTGGGGATGACTTAATGACTTTTCAGAATTAGTGTGTCCCAAATCAAACTATGAAGTTTTGTTGGTTTACTTTTTCCGGTTAGAATCCGAAGTGCAGAGGGAAGGAGACCAGAGGACGTTTTTTAATGGATGTCAATGGAGGAGAGGCTTGTATTTTTCTTCACAAAAATCAGTTCATACTTTTAGGGCATAGTATAGGTGAATTAGGATGGAGCAACCATCTATATGAGTGAGTAGTTGAATCATTCACTGAACTGATTCATTCAATGACACTTATTCGTTCAGGAACGAAACTCCACTACTGTGTGTTGCTCAGAGATTCAACACGGTTGACCTCGTTTGGAACTGTTTTTGTTGGACCAAAAATACACAACGTAACTGGCGAAACTATTGAAAAGTAAAAGCAGGGCCCAGTGTACCATGATTATATGGAGGAAATATCCGTACTGATTTTTCACAGGTGTTTCCAGTATTTTGAATTACATTAATTTGTGTTGTGTTTTGAGGTTAAACGTACAGTATGTAATTTTTTCGCCGCTAGGGGTTGCTAACCTCTTTACAATAACAAAGGCGTAGTTTGATGACGCAACATTTGCTAAGAATTATGGATCTTGTCGTCAACGTCAAGCCGACCGATCTAATAATGTTTATGGATGACTGAATACATCGATGTTTTTATCATGACTGTGATATGAAGCAGTTCGGGATTGCTAAGAGACAGCAATCAGCTCCACACGCGACGCGAGTCCCGCGGATATAAAAGGAATATGGACATTTCATTCTACCGAACTACACGCAAGTACAGAATTACTACTCAAAGGTCAGTTTATTAGACAAATTAAACTTGTGAGGTAACGCAGCGCTGTTTCACTTGAACATTACACTATCACACTAAACTGCATTTGAATGTGTTGAAATTAATGTGTTAGTTTGTCTGTTTGAGACTAGCAGTAAGCTAGATCAACATTAGAATAACATACAGATCATATTCTAACATTTTATCATTGTTGAACTATATAACATTGATTAGTTTTATGTAAATGTGCTCACCTGTTTAATAAAGTACATGTAGGAGCGGTCTAAAGGGCCCTACACACCGGGACGAATATTGGCGCGCGTTATTCGCCAGCGTTTTTCAACGCGTTTTTTGTGTTCACACCCAAGCGATTTTCGCTGACGATGAGCCGAGTGAACTTGCAAATTCATTCCCTGACATTAGATGGCGCTTAATACCACTCCATAACAGTTTTCTTTTATCAAGATTTTTGTAGTCGCTGTCGCGTTTGTCATATAGTTCTTTATGTTCCGAGACCAACGAGACCAGAGGCTCTACATTCATCTTGCCTTGCATCTTCCTCGTCTTATTTCTTCCCGGCAGTGTAGACGCTACTTGGTGTATATCTTCTTCGCCGTTATGTATGTGTGCTCGGCAAGACTGTTTTGTGTTTGAGCGCCCCCAAGTTGTGTTTTACTGTAACTTCAGAATCTCCAGACACGTGAGCAAAAGCGGCAATCTCATTGGTTGGATAGTTTTTGACGCAGCGCGTCAAACCAAAAAAACGAACCCGAGGCGTTTTTTAAAAAATGACGCTTTTACGCGTGGCGTTTTTCGCACCGGTGTGCACACTCACATTGGCGCCCTTTGTTTAATCACGAGGCGTTAAACGTTGGCGAATATCGCGCGCGAAATTCGTCCCGGTGTGAACAGGCCTTTAGTCTCGGACGTGGAGCTCTCGGCATCTCGAAAACACCGTGCTGATATTGATTCTCGTTTTAGTTCTCCTTTTTTATCCAAAGTCTGCTTGCCATGGTCCATAATGTTTGAACGAAACAACAACAGCGTGCAGATAGACATTACGAACTACACAGTTGTCCACGTCTGTCGCCTTGGTTACTATCAGAGGGCTCTGGTTCATAGCTCTGGTTGCTATGGCAGTACGAGCGGAAACCAGGGACAACGCGGAAATAAAGAAACGGGATGTGTCTTCGAATTAAATTACAAATTTCTCCTGGTTTGAAAGTTGTTGGAAACAGTCGGGATAATGTAAGTACACAACAAAAAAAATATATAACGTAGATATAGTGATTTTTGCTATTTTTAAAGCAAAAAAGTTACATATTGTGCCTTTAAAGGAAATGTCAGTAAACTTAACAGATGACCTGGAAGAAAAATTACCCGTACGTTTTTCTACAGATCTTGAAGTCATGTTGTATAAAATCACACTAAGCCCATTTCTGTCATATTAGGATAAAAATCATGCTTTGGTAAATCTTCATTATGAGTTAAAAATCATAATTATGGCATAAGAAGTCGAAACCGTTACAGTCATAATTATGACAAAAAAAATGTGACATAAAAATTGACAATAATTTTTATAAAACATCAATCGAATAATTGTAACTCAGTATATCCTCATTTTGAGTGCTATTCCATAATTTTTTGAGTCCACTTTTCATCTCATAAATGCCATAATTTTGACTTTTTATCTCATAATTATGACTTTTTTGATCATTATGATATACCAAAGTATGATGTTTTTTCCCTTATGTGTTAGAAATGGGCTTTCATACACTCGCAATCATGTTTCCTGAATATTATTATTTATTTTTTTTTATTATTTTTTTTATAACGTGTGACCAATGAATCGCTCAAAATAAGAACACGGCCAAATCTGATTTCTTGTTGACTTTTAATCTGAGTCATTAATGGACAACCATGTCATGTGCATTAATAATCAGTGCTTCACATCTTTCACATCTAATGTACTCAGCTCTTCAGTCTTTGTTACAATGTTCAACAATAGATGTTTAAGTTGCTCCTCTTGTCAGTGTGTTTGAAGGAGGGCTCGTTCTGTCTGCGTTTGCCTCCATGAATCTAGACTTAATAGCACTTCAGGTGTGTGAGGAAGGCCTTTGTGAATTGTAGCCCAGATCTTCCAAATAGTCAAGGGTTGGCGCATCACACTGTGTGTATGTCACAAAGTTATTTCTCACCGCTCTCCGAGTGCTCTCTTGTTATATTTCATTCTCGGGTACTCCTGGGCTATTTGTTTTGTGCTTGTGTCATCTGAAAAACAAGAGCTGAAAAGAGATATGGAGAGGGGTCCAGAAAATTAAAGTCTCTCTTTGAGACAGAAGATTTATTGAACTGGTCTCCCAGAGACTTGAAAGTCACACACTACAGCACAAGCGTTTAGCAGGCAGGAGGACTTTGAGGACAGCAGCCCTGTTCATTTTGCACAAACATCCTACACCTGATATGGCCACTAAAAGGATCCTGAGAGCTTGTCAGGAGGTAAAACCTGTAATAAAATTACAACAGATCATTTTTCAGACACTTCCCAAAACCTGTTCATAGCACTGATACATAATTTCCAGTGTCTAGTGGACCAGAAACATACAGTATTTGGAAACTTCAAAAATGTAGGACTGTAATTGCAAAACAAATATCAAACCTACAGCCATATGTATATGATTTAAAATCAGTCATTTTTGTGAATTAAGGAACACATAATAACTGTGAACACAAAATGTTTGCATTGGAAAGCCAAAAATAGGGTAGCATTATATTACATTACATTAAAGTGCATAATGCCTTCTCAGAAATAGTTTATAGTCTGCACGATTAATTATATTTTAATGGTGATCACGCTTTTTGCTTCTCTTGATTAATTAAGCATAATCGTTTGCCTGCATGTTTTTTTTTTTTTTCATTTCAAATTTATGTTTCATGCTGTTCACAATATATAGTTTCAAAACAGCTTTACAAAAAAAATTCATGTTTTTACGTTATAATTAAGCCCAATCTGTTATCAGAAATGAACAGTTCTAAGACAGATCATGCGGTTAGCTAATGTATTCATTTAAGCAGAAACAATGAGCCTGTTAAAGCAATGATTAGGCAAAAGATAATCGTGCATTTTTATCCTGAAAATGTTTTTTCATTTGATATTTCCATTAACTTGCATTGGTTTACACTATGTAACTTTTGGCCCTCTGGCGGTTAAAAAATAAAGCTGCATTTTGCAGAAGAACATTGTTTTGGTTGTGCTTCATCTCTGTGTGACTGTGCGGATGATTATTCCACTGCTCATAAAACATTCACTGCTAGGTTGAGGAGATATAACCAGTTTAGATGGAAAGGATCTCAAACTGATTTGCTGAAGATGTTAGAAATACCCATTAACTCTTTCCCTACCATTGATGGTATTTTAAGCTTTCCGTGTTTTTTACTGTTATACTGAACTGGTCATTTTTGGGGGGATGCAGTAATGCTCATGTTGAAGTTCCCCTATTCTGATAGTTTGTACAGTTTATTTACTTTGGTGAATTACCGAACAAACATAATAACTGTGAATAATTTTCTCTTGAAACAGCCACTGGGAAACAGGATACCATTATAAATGACATTATATTACATAATGCCTTCTCAGAAATAGAATTTACACATTTTGTTTCATTGTGACACTGCATGATCAGATGTAATTTTTTCTTTGACGCAACGTAAAAAAAAAAAAATATATATATATATATATATATATATATTAAAAAAAGCTTATTATTTAAACTCACATTTGAACTCTGCTTTAAAATGTATAATTTTTAAGATGTCAGAAACAGATAGCACCTTTTTATGCCAGTCTGAACTTGGCTTTCGGTGTCAAGCAGAATATTATGTAGAGTTTCCATGAATCTTGTGCACACTGTATCGGTCATGCTGCTGTATTCAGATTTTATGAGTGCATCTCTAAGCCAAGCTAGCGTTTAGAGTGTGGATATGGCTGTATATGTATGGAAAGACAAAAGAAATTTATTCCAAACCTCAAGGGTCTTGCACTCAAAGAATAAGGTCCTTGTCATTGTCAGCAAATTCTGCGATGCAACTCCCGGGCTGCGTGGTCGTACAAGTGAGAGCTGTGGATGACATTTGCGTCTATCATTTCTCTAATAATACATTGTCATAAGCAAGGCTCTTTTTTTTTCTTTTCAAGACTTTTTCTCTTCTCTTAAATTTGTTTAAAATTTTTGTAGTTTATAAATGGATGAATGAACTTTGCTTTCGCTACAAATAATATGATACTTGCATTGGAACATATTGTTTTCAGTTTTATCTGTTTCTATTCAAATACACCATAAATAATACATTTTTAATAAATAAATAAATAACTGTTTCTGCAATCTTCAGAGACAATCAAAGAGATAGATTCACTGGAGAGAAGATAAGATTAGTATCTTATTCATTGAACTTGATTCAAAGACAGGAGGAAGCATTTCAATCATTGAACAGCTCAAATAGTGAAAGTTGCTAAGTATTTGAATCACTGAACTTGATTCAGATGAGTACATTTTGAATCCTTGAACATGATCCAAATAGTATGAGTAGAATTTAAATCATTGAACTTGACTCAAAAAGCGAAAATAGTGCTTTATTATTATTATGTATTGTTGATTACCATTTATTAAGTATAGATGTCTATGTTAACATCACTTAAACCTGTGTGTACTGACGGGTGACGCTAGGGGGCAGTGGTGAGCCTCAGGGCGTTTCACTTTTTGACATGGAAGAAGTCACACTGCCAGCTATTTCAACACTGTGAAACAGAAACTAATTTATTGTTGTCTTTGTTGTCTTTGCAGGTAAGAATAGTGATGTGACATCACAACTGGTGTATATGTAAATTTTATGTCTTCGTTTGATGCATTTGTTCTATGGAATCGATAAAAAATGACCTCATCAACGCACCCGCGGCTGGAGTGCGACCTGCTCGGCCTCGCCTGCGGATGTGTTCACCCGCGCTGCTTAAGCTAGGTTTATACTCGCCACGTCCGCAGGAGCGCAAAGGTGAGCGCGGCAAAAATGACATCATTGTGGTGTGGGCAGTCGTGCGCGTTGGGCGCGCAAGACACCATTTCACTTGCCGGTGTGCACGGCTTTTTTTTTGTAACAGCGCGGGCGGCTCCGCATCCAAAGATGCACGACTTCGAGCCGAGCATGTAGGTCTCACCACACCGGCACCCAGTTTGTGCATCTTCAATTAGTTGCTTACATTTACAAAATGAGCCTATAGTAGACATAGTCCATTTTAATAAAGGTCAATGTTTTATAAAATGTCTACGAAACTTAATGAAATGTTTATTGAAATTAGAAAATATTTAAGAGATCGTTAATTTAGTTGTATAGCCTACATACATGTTTTTATATCCACATATTTTGTTCTAATGTCACAAGTAATAATCTCAGGGTTTACTGGATTTTACACGATTCTTTTTGTAGTGTGGTATTGGTGGTGATGTACTAAAATAAACATTGTCACATGTGGACCTTTCTTCTTCTCACCGAGTTGCCCCGTCATTTCACAGAATAGTACAAAGGCGAGCTCGTCGAGTATAAACACCTCGTCCGTTTGGGGAGGTGCGCGTGCAGTCTTCACTTTCACTTTTTGACATGAAGAAGTCACACTGCCAGCTATTTCAACACTGTGAAACAGAAACTAATTTATTGTTGGATTTGCAGATTGTACAGTGTGTGACAGAAATAAAAATTATATGTGCCACCAGAAAAACAACCTCTTCTGTGTCATGGCGAGCCAGCCAGGAGGACTGATTTGATGTGAGAGAGACAGCTCCTCCTTGAGACGAACGTAGAAATAACAGAAAATTCATCGATACAGAGAATAAGATGCATCATAGAATAAAAAATTGGAACAACTTCAAGACTGTGTTAGCTCCAAGTTTCTGACGCTGGAGAAGCCTGAACTGATAAAAGTCTGCCTATATCTGAAGTGCAGTGAACCGGCGGGTGAAGGTTTCCCAGGTCAAACGAGGCGAACACTAATAAGACTGGCTGAGGAAACGTTGGATGAAATTGAGGAAAGTTCAGAAGGGGTAGAGTATGCAGAGAGCCTTAATGAACTTCTGTGTTTCATTGAATCCCTTCAGAAACCAGCCGAGCCTGAAGCGCCACCAGTAACCCTGGCTGAAATGGAGAAGCTAAGAAAAGAGTATGCAGAACTATAACAGACACATGCAAATGCTCGCCGCACATTAGAGGAACAGATCGGGCTACTGAAAGAAAAACATCAGAGAGGAAAAGTTTAAACAAATGTGAAAGAGCAAGCCACACGATTCGAATCCTGAGGTTACTATGAGGAAGGAATTCCGAGTCTTTGGACAAATTGGGGAGGCTGGCCAAAAGGAAAAATTGTTGTACACTAGCCTCAACAACCAGATCGAATCAGGAGTGACAAAGGGGTATGCTGATGCAGATATCATTGAAGCAGTTATCAGAGCAGTGAGTCCTGGCCTTCCTCTCAGGGAACTCCTTAAAATAAAGCGAGACCTCACACTTTCCACATTGAAGAACATCCTCAGAGGACATTATAAAATAGATTTTTCATCAGATCTACTGAACAGGCTCATGAACATCTCACAGGAACCCAAGGATTCTGCTCAAAGTTTTCTCTTTCGAGCCATTGAACTGAGGGATAAACTACTGTGGACATCTGGAGATGAGCAGGATGGAGAACAGGTTAGCCCTGAGCTCATTCAACGAAAGTTCCTTCGCTCTGTAGAGACGGGCCTCCTGAATGATGCAGTCAAGTTTCAAGTCAAACCATATCTCAGTGATCCTAAAGTGGCAGATGAAGTGCTGATTGAGAAAATTGGTGAAGCCGCTAATCTGGAATTGGAATGACAAACAAAGTTAAAGAAAGCAGCGACTCCAAAACAACAACTCTTCGAAGACCTCAGAGCAAACATCATGGAAATGACCAAAGTGTTCAGAGAGACAATGGAAGCGACCAGATCACAGTTTCATCCACTCTCGACTCCACTACGAACTGAAAGGAGGCTCAAAGGCTGCCATTCATGCCAGGAGGCACAAAGAGGTGAAGAGTGCAGGCACTGTTATCGCTGTGGACAAGATGAACATCTCGGTATCGGGAAACAAGACGGGACTGCTGAACTGGACCCCACAGTAGTCCATTCAGTCCTCGGGTCCCAAGTGAGCTCAGAAGTGCTACAGACATCCAGACCTGTACGTAGCAAGCAAGGCAGTAAAGAAAATAACAGCCAACCTATTATTCACACAGATGAAATCACTCCTGTTGACGAGTCACTGTCATTGAGCAAGCAGTGGATCAGGCACCTTTTTCCAATAATGTTCAGAAGTCCAGGCGTGTTAAGTGACAGTGACTCGTCAACAGGAGTGATTTCATCTTACCACATACCACCGTCAGACTGATTGAGGAGCTCCTAGGGCCAGGAACACTGCCTGGATTGGCTGCCAATCACACAGAGATCCCTTTTGATGGCTGGGCGGAAGTGAGCTTTCGATTGAGTGACGATACAGGCACAGAAGGGACCCTACAAGTACTCATGTGCATGGCAAGTGATTCTAGCGTGACAGAAAACCCTATTATCGGTTACAATATCATTGAGGAGATAATCGGCAGGTGGGAGAAACGGGGACCGCGATCCAGTACTGTCGGTAGGGTAAGCAAAGCTTTCTCGATATCAATAAATAAGGCAAGATCAATGCTAAGACTGTTGCAGACTGTGAATTCAAATGTAACTGTTGGAACAGAGCGAGTGGGTAGACAAAAGATCAGACTCAACGCAGGGCAAATAACCACTGTCTATGCGCAAGCACACATAGGGGGACGATTTCCAGAACAAAGCCTGTTATTTTCTCCAAGTGAAGCATCACCACTACCTGAGGGTTTTGGTACCTGCTATTCGGGCGTTCACCCCGGCTCCCCATCGATCTCATGTTCAAACTGCAGGCGAATGAGAAACAGCAGAGTTATGCAGGTTATGTGGCAAACTGGCAAACACGGATACAGGAAGCCTATTAAATTGCATCAAAGACTGCTGAGAAAGAGGCATTGAGAGGAAAAATATACTTTGACAAGAAAGTCCATGATGTTGAACTTTGGCCTGGCAACAGAGTCTTATTCAGGAACTTAAGTGAAAGAGGAGGGCCAGGTAAATTGCGCTCACACTGGGAAGATTGTGTGTATACAGTGATAAGTAGAAGAAGCCCTGATGGCCCGGTGTCGGGTGGTACACCGGAACCTCCTGCTGCCCTGTGACAGTTTACCTGTGGAAAAGCCGGACACAAGAGAATGCCAAACACAGAAAAGAAAGCACACAGCTAAGAGCAGGAAGGAGCCAGAACAACAATCCATCCCAGACTGAGACAGTGATGATGATGAAGGGTATGAACTGTGCTGTAAATTTCATCCCCATTCTAAACAAAGTGGAAAGTCCATCACGCTGAATCCTGAGGCAGAACCATTCGAGCCAGCAGTAATGAATGAGGACTTACCCACATACCTACCTGATTCTGGAGGAGAAGAGAATCCAGATGTCACCAGGGCTGAAGAGGAAAATGTTCCTCAGGAGGACAGTGTTTCTGAGGAGGAGGATAGAGATTCTGTGAGTGGACCGGAGGTGCCACAACCATCAACTTACCCAAAAAGACAGAGACATCAGCCAAAGATGTTGACTTATAATGAACTGGGAGAACCGACAGTGGTACGGAGAAATCTAGTTCTGAAGGAGATCGGCTTCCAGACCTGTGGTCAGAACCAGTGGAGGCCATGGACTTTAATAGACAACAGGATAGTAAACTAAAGACAATCGACTATCACAGCAGAAAAAAAGGATAGAAGAAGAAAATAGAAAACGATTAAATACCTGTGACCTGGGACCTGTAAAGTAAACAGAAAAAAAAAAGAGAGAGGTAACAAGACTAAGTGAATAAGTGGCCGGTAATTATAAAGTCTGGTTACATGGTAAGATTCATCTAATTAAGATGTACTGTAACTGTTTACATAACATTGCTGGTAGAAATAATCAGATTAATGGAAAAGTGCAAAATTCAGCAAATATAGCATTAGTGAGTGACCCCTTTTTCTAGAAACAAGCCATGGCAAGCAGGGGATGACTGATTTCATGCACAGAGTTAAAATTAACTGAAAACCTACCTTTTTGTCTTGCAGCCATGAATGGGTCAGCCTGGAAATAACACTTCTAAACTTGTGGTAAAATGTCAAGGAACTTTTTTTTTTTTTTTTGCCTATAGATTCAAATACTCTTATGTATTGTTAATCATATGTTTTATTGTTATTATGTATTGTTGGTTACCATTTATTAAGTATAGATGTCTATAGCCCTATTCGGACTGGACTAGTTTTCCAAACGACGTTTGAGTTACAATTCTTATCAACCTACGTCTGTGATTTCACGTACGGATTCGGACGGGACTAACATCTCTGTGTTTATTACCGAGGTAGGAGTGTCTGTGTTTTACATGTGGGCATTGCAGAAGATCACGTGTTCAGAATGCGTGGATTGCGTATGGTAAAATTAAGCACTTTGAAATATAAAGTAAAACGTCTTAACGTATTTAGTGTTTTGTAAACATTTTATAAAAATTGTAGTATAAAAAAATATATATATACATTTATCATCATGATTTTATAGAACTGGGTTCTTATAATAAACCCACGTGAATAAAAAGTTTTAACTTATATAATTTACACGTTATGTAATTAAGTGCAGAAATGAAAGTAATCTTACCTGAAAGTTGAAACTGATATTACAGTAGCCAGTTTACGCGATTTGGCTCTTCTTGTTGATTTCATTTTTTTATTTCTTTGCAGTGTACCGAACACATCTACATCCATTATCGGTGCGCAAAAAGCAGAAACTTGAATACCGGCACGATAGCAAGAGATTGTACGGTAGTTCACGTTGACCAAAACACACAAGAAAAAGCGTTTTGGAAAAAAACATTTTCGGCAATCACAGACATTCGCATTCGGACGGGATTAGATTTCTCTGAGGACCGCCGAGTTTGACGAAAAACAGTAGGTAATTTGCTCTGGAATTTTTACAGAGGTCCAGTGAGAAAAAGACAGACATGGCAGATTCGGACAGGATTAAAATCTCAAAGTACGTCTGTGAAACATTAATTTCTCTAACGTCCCCCTGTGAAACTAGTCCCGTCCGAATAGGGCTTAAGGTAGGCAATATGGGCGGCGGACCTTTTATTTTTGATGGTGCTGAGAACGCCAGAGCCTGAGCACATAGTGCTCGCATTCTCCATGTTTATTAGTTTACTATCTGTTTAATAGACCTGTCTAATACGTTATTAGATAGAACTGTTATAAATAGAACGTATGCACGGGCAGCATGTGTTAAAAGCCTTTTTTTCCATGACTTCCTATGGTATGAATGATTGTCTCATAGACAGACAGATTTACATTCAAAATAGGTGTGTTTTAACAGTCAGGTAGCTTGTAGGTAGGCAATGTGTGTAAACATAGTTTTGATATGTGTACCCCATGAATAGCTCTACACCTGTTAAATTTTCTTAAGTGGGGTAGAGGTATAGTTTTCAAATGTGTTATTAAAAAGATAACACATTTTCTCAACTTATTTAGAGGATGAGTGTAAAAAGTGATGGAACAATCTCAGGGTCAGATATATAAAGGAGAGAAAGACTATGAGGCAGAAGAAGAGTGGTGCAGGGGCAGAACAGAAGACCACATGGAGGTATTTCTCCATAATGAGTTTCTTGGAGCCTCATGTCAAAGAGAGGGCCACTTCATCCAATATGTCCCCATCCCTAGAAGAGAGATCAACTAGCCCCCAGGTTACCTCATCACCCCTGGCTGCTCAGTCATCACCACCTGGCACCCCACCACTTGGTGCCCCAACTGAAACCTTTACCCTTTACCTGACTGATGTAGCTCCCAGGTTCCTGTCTACTCCTGCAGTTCTGGCCACTGAGACTCTGTCTGACCCTCCTGGTGTATCCTGGGAGTCCCCATATACCTCAGCACCTCATGTATCCCATGTTCCTGCAGCACCCAGCGCTATGCCAGCACCACAGGGATCAATGAGGAACAAAAAAAGGAAGGGGCAGAATGAGTTTGAGAATCAGTTGATGAATGTTCTCAATCAGTCTGCAGATGAGGAGGAGCTTTTTCTTTTGAGTCTGGCACCATGTCTCAGAAACATGTCATGTGAAAAAAAGAGTGAAGTTGAAATCGAGTTCTTGACTACTTTACACAGGGCTGAGTTTTCCTGAGATATAAATTCTTGAGATATATATATATATAATTTGTTCCTTACTGCCAGCTTTAATGTTTAAATAAATGTTTTATTCTAAAAAAGTTCATGATTTGTGTTTCGATTCAGATGTTTTATATATATATATATATATATATATATATATATATATATATATATATATATATATATATATATATATATATATTAGTGTCAGCTTTGATTTTTTTAAATAAATGTTTTATTCTAAAAAAGAACTCCGTTCATGATTCATGTTTTGATTCAGATGTTACAGTGATGAATCATTGTTTAGTGTATGAACTATGCAGTTTAAAATGTTTCAAACAATTAAAAGACATTGCAAATGTAACGTGTGAATGTAATGTGTATGTTTAATCAGGAATCAGATCTTTCAAGAATAAGTGAGTGGCTCTTAAAAGAGCCTTTGTGTTATGTTGAAGGGGTGCAGAGATGACAGGTGAGCACATCAGGCTATGTTGTGTTGCCAGGGCACTTCACCAGCGGCAGAGGAAAAGTAGCTGTTAAAGGACTCCCATACAGCTACAGCCTCTCGGGTGGAGTTGTTGGTGCCTACTCTCCTTGCACGTGTAAATGCAGGGATGTGATGTTCTTCCTGTGGTACAGGAGCTTCAACTGTGGAGTTCCACCTCTGGAAATGATGAAGGACCACTGTTGCTTTCACAATAGCATCCACATTTGCAGGGCTCACTCCAATCACCCGGTGGTAGATTCTCCATTGTGCAGCAAGAATTCCAAAGGCATTCTTAACTACTCTTCTGGCTCATGAAAGGCGGGAGTTGAAGGTCCACTTTATACAGTTGAATATAAACCAATAATAAAACAGTTAAAATCTAAAATATATATATATGAATATAGATTATACATATACAGTGGGGAGAACAAGTATTTGATACACTGCTGATTTTGCAGGTTTTCCCACTTACAAAGCATGTAGAAGTCTGTAATTTTTATCATAGGTACTCTTCAACTGTGAGTGACGGAATCTAAAACAAAAATCCAGAAAATCACATTGTATGTTTTTTAATTTTTTTTTTTAAATTTATGTAATTAATTTGCATTTTATTGCATGACATAAGTATTTGATACATCAGAAAAGCAGAACTTAATATGTGGTACAGAAACCTTTGTTTGCAATTACAGAGATCATACGTTTCCTGTAGTTCTTGACCAGGTTTGCACACACTGCAGCAGGGATTTTGGCCCACTCCTCCATACAGACCTTCTCCAGATCCTTCAGGTTTCGGGGCTGTCGCTGGGCAATACGGACTTTCAGCTCCCTCCAAAGATTTTCTATTGGGTTCAGGTCTGGAGACTGGCTAGGCCACTACAGGACCTTGAGATGCTTCTAACGGAGCCACTCCTTAGTTGCCCTGGCTGTGTGTTTCGGGTCGTTGTCATGCTGGAAGACCCAGCCATGACCCATCTTCAATGCTCTTACTGAGGGAAGGAGGTTGTTGGCCAAGATCTCGCGATACATGGCCCCGTCCATCCTCCCCTCAATACGGTGCAGTCGTCCTGTCCCCCCCTTGCGTGCGCTGCAGGATTTTAATCCATGACGGCGTAGTGTGTTACTAATGGTTTTCTTTGAGATTGTGGTCCCAGCTCTCTTCAGGTCATTGACCAGGTCCTACCGTGTAGTTCTGGGCTGATCCCTCACCTTCCTCATGATCATTGATGCCCCACGAGGTGAGATCTTGCATGGTGCCCCAAACCGAGGGAGATTGACCGTCATCTTGAACTTCTTCCATTTTCTAATAATAATTGCGCCAACAGTTGTTGCCTTCTCACCAAGAAGAGAATGCCTATTGTCCAGTAGCCCATTCCAGCCTTGTGCAGGTCTGCAATTTTATCCCTGATGTCCTTACACAGCTCTCTGGTCTTGGCCACATACTTTCCTCTGGCGTAGCGCAGCGCAAATCGCGTTGTACCTGAAGGGCAATGCTGAACCCAGCGCCGCGCATTCCGCGTCCTTTCTGAAAGGCGCGTTGGCGGATGTCGTGCGGGAGATCGCGACTTGACAATGTTTAAAAGAGATTCATTCAGTTTCAGTGCACTCAATGTTTTAGTAAAGAGAGTTTACAGTTATAACGTTAAATAGCTACTTAAAGTGCTTGTATTTATGTTAATTGAGCTTTATAAGCTTAGTGAAATGTTAATGTCAGTAATGTGTTATTTGGTGGAATACATGGTTTTAATTTTCTGTGACCATACTGTATAACAGATAAATGTGTAAAGTGAGTTTATTGAAAAAGAGCGTTTTTACTTTTTGACATGAAGTCACACTGCCAACTTTTTCAACACTGTGAAAAAGAAACTAATTTATTGTTGTCTTTGTTGGATTCGCAGACTGTGTGTGCAACACTCTTTAAATAATTGGACTTGACTCAAAAAGTGAAAATACAATTTGAATCATTGAATTTGATTAAAATAAGTAGATTTTGAAATTGTATCATGATTCAAATCGTGTGAATGCTATTTAAATCATTGAACTCGACTCAAAAAGTGAAAATGGGTTTTGATTCATTAAACTTGATTCAAGAAGGGGAAGTAGGCTACCTTTTGATTAAAATATGGGTGATACAATTTGAATCATTGAACTTGATTCAAATAAGGAGATTTGGGATCTTTTGAACATGATTCAAATATTGGGAATGCTATTTGAATCATTGAACTTAAAAATAACAGTAGTAGAATTTGTATTAATAAACTTGATTCAAATAGCAACTTGATTCAAGTTGCATTTGAATCCTTGAACAGGATTCAAATGGTAGGAATAGTACTTGGTTCATTAAATGTGATTAAAATAAACATAATAGTATTTAAACATATAGTTCACATATTAGTATTTGAAATTCATGAAACAGAGGGAGAGTCCTATTGGAGCACTGAACACAATTCAGGATTAGTCAAGTCAAACTAAGTAAATTTGATCAAATGCCCCACATGGTGGGAGTAGTATTTGAATCGTTGCACAATGATTCAGTCATGCAAGTCTTGTTGTTGAAATGGAAATCAAGCTTCCCTCCAGGGAGACTGAAGCCACGTGCTCTGCTGTAGTGAAGCCTGACTGACTGTCCGGAGCATGCGAGGACAAGATGCCGTCTCAGCCAGCATGCATGGAAATCAACCAGATTTAAGCAATGAGGTCTACAAAGTGGTTGCCATGGAAATTCAGCTCTAGTCCAATCTGGCAGGTTTGCCAGAAAGAAACCCGTATCTCGGAACAGATGTTGCACGTCCAGTAAGGATTTTTTATTTGCCGTCTTTTTCACTGTGGCATAATCACTGTTGCTCCTGCTCATCATATAACCTGTGAAAATGAGTTCTTTGCAGATGCTGCATGAAATATTTCTCATGTTCATTCTTGAGTGGATTTGACATTGCAGCCTAAGTTTTTTTCATCTGATTATCCTAATTGCAGATATAGCATTATCGCACATCAATAGGTATTAAACTGATACTTAATATCTTCTCCAACAAATATAGTTTATATAGTTTGAAATCAATGCTTCAACAGCACCTCGAGGAAAGGGAACCGAAGGCATACTCCTTATTCCCAAGGGCTCTTAGAAATGCAAATGCATTCAGATATTTACCAGACTGGCAGAGAATTGAAGCTTGTAGATCACAGCATGAATAATGCATTTTTGTTGTCATTGGTTCTGTAATTTCCCCCCTGTAATAACGTAATGACAAAATCTTGTTCAGTTCTCCAGTCTATGTTTGCTGGGCACTGCGCTGTGTGTTTAACCTTTGCTCTTGATGCGACTGTACAGACAGTTAATTAAACAGATTTGTAAACTAAATTTTTATCTAAGGCCCTGTTTACACCCGGTATTAAGATGCATTTTGGTCAATCAGATCACAAATGGACGACACTAAATGCAGGTGTATACGGGGTATAAAACGTTTTGACACTAAATGCAAACGGGGTATAAAACGTTTTGAGCTTGTCCACTTTTGACCAATTCCAGAAGTAGTCTCATTTGACCAGACTGATTTCGTAGTGTAAACACTTATGAGGTCAAATGTGTTCAAACAACCACAAAACACCGTCTACTCTCCGTCTACTTATCTAATGCGTAAACATTTTAAGTAAGCACGCTGACCAGACAGGTTTTAAACTTTGTCGGTATTAAAACCCAAGTTTGGTTTGAAGATGAAAAACGTACCAAGCACAATGTTCTCTCTCCATTCCTGATTTCTAACACACACTCACAGTGTTCGGCTGATCTTGCAGCTGTCAGAGCAGAAACTAAAGCTGATGCTCTCCGTATGTTTTTCAGTCGTCTCCGAATGCGTTCATATGTAAATTGTGCAAGCTTATTTTGTCCATTAGATCAAAAAATACCCATACATTTCCCTGCCCATAGACCCTCCCTTTGATGAAATCAGGACAGAAGTGGTTGAAAGTGGATAAAAGAGACTGTGTAACGGTTATGTGTCTCCCTCGTCTACTTGTGATCTGATCGACCAAAACGCATAATACCAGATGTAAACAGGACCAAACAGTAGATGATGTATTTCAACTCAACATTGGGGACAGACATTTACTAAATAGTAAAGTATTCAGCATTTATTACTTAAAATTTAACGGGATCCAAGCCTGGTGAAAACGATTTCTCATAATTTGTCTTTTACAAGCGAGAAACAGCAAACATCATAGATTGCAGCTCATTTTGGCGGATGTCAGCTTTAGACGAGCTCTACTCAGTGCTTCTGTGTTTCCGTTTGGGTTTTGATAATTTAGGACAGGTATTTTTAGACTCTCTCCAGCAGCAGCTACAGTCTTCTTATCAAGGGAAGTCTGCTTCACATCTGATAGACACTGATGAAGACATTTTTCTCTGTACGGCCACAGAATATTATATCAGAAACAACAAACATGAGGAAATCTAGTTATCTCTCTAAAATGGTGTAGAAAGGGGAGAGAAATGGAGGGAGGAGAAAAATGGAGCGAGAGAGAGAGATCGAGAGAGAGAGAGAGAGAGGAATGTGTGAGTACAAGTTGTGAAAGAGATGATGTCATCTGTGTGATTTTAGTCTGGCTGAAAAACAGTCTATCTATCTATCTATCTATCTATCTATCTATCTATCTATCTATCTATCTATCTATCTATCTATCTACCTAGTCTATCTGTCTGCATGTCTACAAATAGAGAAACAGACTGACAGACTGATATTCTAGACAGACTGTGGTTTGTTTCCCGAACAACGGCATATCTCGTTGCTTCACTACCATGGTACGAAGTATCTTGAAGAAATCAACTAGCTAGTCATGACCATAGACAGTATATAAACTGGACACAGCGACCCCATAGGTTTCAATGGAGAAAAGTGAAGCAAATTAGAAGCATTCACTTCCTGATGGCTGAGCGTACTGCGCAGACTCAAACTGAGCTTGACGACATGGATGTGACGTGAGCAGCCTGTCTGACAGTTGTAAGACTTCTAGTAGCTGTACCAAGCGAAATCTGAATCATTCCCTTCCGAATCTTGCAGAGACGGAGAGCATGAGTAGGAGCTGTCCATGAGCTAGGAGCAGGAGCAACTTTATGATTCTCTATGGGCTTCTCCCTTGACTTTATCGGACTTTATGCCTCCACGTCCCCCCGATTGACTGGAGCTTCTCCTCCTGTCCATACGGTAATTTCCAGAAAGTCGCGTGGTTATGACGCAATCGTTAGCCTATTTTTACAAAAAGTGCTTCTACGGGGCCATAACGTAAGATACAAGGTAATGGAGCCTTTTATACATTGTCGTGTTTCTTTAGAAATAAACAACGGACAAATGGAGTCTTAAAACACCTCAGATGTAAAGTTATTCGCTGTCAAAGTGACGCCAAAATGAATGGGAGTCAATGGAATGCTAACAGCAGGTGATGGCTTGTTAGCCAATGGCGGCGCCCGGGGGTGGTACGGAATTCGAGAGCTCGATTACCCCCCTGGTCACGACTGTTTCCCGAAACCGTATTGTCGAACATAGGTCATTCAAACACGTTGGATAATGATGTCACGCAGGTGGTGAAGTAATAACTACTTTTAATTAATCAATTTGAGATCGAATTAGTTCTATATGTTTTGCTCATTTTTCCAGCCCGTTCTCATCCCAAGGCGTCATATACTGACGCGTTTGACATTTCGTCTACATCCAACGCACATGGCACCCTTTAGCGTCAATATGAGACGCAGATAGATATGGGCCAGAAGGCGCCTCCTAGCGGTCTAACCCTAACCCTACCCCAGACCTAAACCTACCCATAACCGAACAAAACTCTGTGCGTGTCATATTGACGCTAAAGGGTGCCATGTGCGTTCGATGTAGACGAAATGTCAAAAGCGTCAGTATATGACGCTCTAGGATGAGAATGCGTTGCATTTTTCTCAGCTTTTTTGCTTTATTTCCAGACTCAATCATAGGCTCGTTCTTACGTAGTCGAGCACGTTCGCACATGCGCACTCTTCAAAAACGACGCTTTAAATCTCTTGACAAACTAAAAGACATAAATGACATTTGTATATTCTAAATAAAAATATAGATTGTACTGAATGTTAGCTTGCTTATTTGGCTCAAGGTAAGGATTTATTGAGTCCACATGTCATGCAAAGAAGAAACTGCTTCGTTCCAACCACACAACATTGCGATGCTGTTTGCGAATGTTTGTTGGAACGATGTTTTCGGAAACACCGACTCGTTGATCTCTGCTGATAACGACGGAACTTGCGACCATAGTTGGCTATCGATATGTTGGCATATAGATAGATGGATGGATGGATGGATGGATGGATGGATGGATGGATGGATGGATAGATAGATAGATAGATAGATAGATAGATAGATAGATAGATAGATAGATAGATAGATAGATAGATAGATTTTAATGAAAGGTTACAAACATCTTCCTCATGTACACATTTGAAGGGCAGCAGATCTGACCCCGTGTCCCCTGAACCAGCGGCTCCTGAAGCAAGTCTGTGATCTCTCTCCAGCAGCGCAGGTGATCCATGGCAGAAAAGAAATCAATTTCAATGTCAGTGCACGGCATCTGACGGGCACAAATCCAGGACTGAGGCAATTAGTCTGACCTCCTCTCTTTATCTGTCTTTCTTCTGTTCATTCTCTCTTCTGTCGCAGTCTCTCTCTCTCTCTCCTTTTGCAACAAGTCATTAATTCTCCTCTTTCCTTCTATTGTCTCCATTTCTCTCTATTTACCTCTTTCACTTTCTCTAAGAAGCTATCTATCAGTCATCTTTTCTTCCTTCTGTTTCTCTTCAATCCTGTCTTTTTTCACCCCTCCTCTTCCTTATACATAATCATCTCTCAGTTTCTCCTTCAATACTCTCTGTTTGACCCTCTACTTTATCATTCTTTAAATATGTTTGCTTTTTCCTCCTTCTTGGATGTGAATTGTGTGGGCACCGTCAGCTCAGAAATATGGTATGGGTGCAGTTAAGCTGTTCTTTACTGTGAAACCAAGCCAATGTTATTTTATATTTGCTGCCCATAGAAGACTTGAAAGGATACCAAATAATGCTTGGTTGATCCTCCAAACGCAGACAGGCTTGATGTAACCCAGAGGCCCAGATCTCCAGGTTTATTTCACAGCTGCAGACAGATGAGACAATCTATCTGTGTTTTAGGCTTCACCGCAAAGTGGATATGAAGATTCTTCAGTTCAGAAGTTCAGTATTATTAATGGAGACATTAAAATTCTGTATTCAGTTCTTCATGATGAGATTTGAGGATTGTAGATCTATAATCTATGCACCCTATATGCCTCATACATATTTAAAGAGTCAGTACAAGAGTTAGTTTCGGTCCTTGATTGGCCAATGAACATTCAAAGAGTGCAGTTATAAGGCTGTCAGTCTGTGCTTTAGTGGGGATTTTCCAGTGAGTCTTTCTGCAGGTTTACATCGTTTCGTCAGTAGGTGGCAACAAGTCAAGTAAGTCACTCAAACAATCGTTCAAAGTGGCTGCATCCGAAACCACATACTTCCCTGCTAAGTATGTGACAAAAGAAGTATGTCTGAATTCACAGTTCTCAAAAGAATAGGTAAAAAGTACCAGGATGACCTTCTTCCAGTGAGATTCTGAAGTGTGCATGATGGTCACATGATAATGACAACATGACAAATGTAGTACGACCAGATCGCATTCATACTACACACATTCATACTATAGCCTATAGAACAGGGATGGGCAACTTCGGTCCTGGAGGGCCACTGTCCTACAAAGTTTAGCTTCAACCCTAATCAAACACACTTGGGGCCTCATTTATAAACGTTGCGTACGCACAAAAGAAGGCGTACGCCACTCTCTACGCAATAATTGGTATTTATAAAAAGCAAACTTGACGGGAAAATGTGCGGTCTTTCACGCACACTCTGACCCAGGCGTACGCACAAAAACGGGTGAAATGAGAAATGGCGACACCGTCGGCAGATGGAAGAAACACGTGAAAGTGTGTGAAACTGTAGACCGTTGTGTAAAATAAACGGCAATACTGCCTCTCATAAATAACATGAAGACTTCACAAAGCAAGTCTTACAATTAACAGCCTACACGAACACCCGTTTGATCGATCTGCAGTGTAAAACAAACAAAATCAAACGAAGATTAGAACAGAAATGCAAATTAACACATATTTGCTAAAAGAAAAGTGAAATATGTTCTGCAATAATATTGGCATGTTATGCAATTCATCATCATAACACATCTGTAGCTTGTCAGATGCAATCAAATGGATGGTAATAAAATGCCATGATGCCATCACAATGCGTAATGACGTGAGTGAAGTTACGTTTCTTGGTTTTCCTCTCTGTGTTTGCCATGATTTCGCAATCGATGAATATTAACTTGTGGGCGTTTCACGGACTATTTATGGGCAACTATGGGCGTGACATGAAGCCGCAAAAGCTGCGCTACATTTAGAATTGATTGTGATTTATTAAGGGAAAACTGCGTAGGATGTGCGTGCGCACGGTTTTATAAATCCGAATATTTCTGTGCGTACGCACGTCCTATGTTTCATCCGTACGCCACTTATGACGCAAATCATACGCAAAGTTTTATAAATGAGGCCCCTGAACAAGCTAATCAAGGTCCTCAGGATTACTAGAAAATTACAGGCAGGTGATTTTTTCAGGGTTGGAGCTAAACTCTAGAACAGTGGCCCTCTAGGACCGAAGTTGCCCATCCCTGCTATAGAACATACTTTTTTAGTGGTCGTGAAGTAATTACTTATTCAAAATAAGTACCTACTCGAGAGTATGAGATTTCTGATGCAGCTGTATCACTGAATCATTCATTCAACTGTTCAAAAACACTGATTTATTCAGCAACAAAACATTTGACTGTCTTCAAAAGTGAGTCATTAGACCAGGGTTCACCAATCTCGGTCCTGGAGGGCCTCTGTCCTGCAGAGTTTAGCTCCAACCCCAATTAAACATACCTGAACCAGCTAATCAAGGTCTCACTAGGCATACTAGAAACTTTCAAACAGGTGTGTTGGAGCTGGTTGGAGCTAAACTCTGCAGGACAGCGGCCCTCCAGGACCGAGATTGGTGAACCCTGCATTAGACCATTCTCTCAACCGATTTGATCAAAAACTGCTGATATGTTCAGAAATTAATCAAGCAACTTTCTTTATGAGTGAGCCATTGAATCATTTATTCAACCGATGTGTTCAAAAGCACTGATTCATTCGAAAATTAAACATTTGACTGTCTTTATAAGTGAATCATTAATTGGATCATTCTCTCAACTGATTCGTACAAACTGCTGATTCGTTCATGAACAAATAAAGACACTGTCCTTGTGTGTGACTGAATCATTCATTCAACCTGTTCATTCAAAAACATTGATTTATTAGAAAACAAAACAAGGAACTGTCTTTATGAGTCACTGAATAATTTATTCAACCAATTTGTTAAAAAAATCTTATTCAGGAAAGCAACAATTGCATGTCTTTATGACTGAGTCATTGGATCAATATCTCAACCGATTAATTTAAAACCGAGAAAAATCAAGAATGAATCAATTGATTGTCTTAATGTGTGAGTCGATGACTCATTCAATCATACAATTTATTCTAAAACCCAAGTCATTTAGGACCAAAACCCCACTACTGTGTGTTGCTCTGTGTTGCAACAGTGTGTTGTAGATTTGTTTGAAACTATTTTAATTGATGGAGCAAAAAAACAGACCAAATGTCAGTCAATATTAACTTGTTATTTATTTAAATGTTTGCAGTCATACTGTTCTGGGGTGCGTTTCCCGAAAGCATCGTTGGCCAACTATGGTCGCAAGTTCCGTCGTTACCAATAGAGTTCAATGGACATTGCGATGAACTTGCGACCATAGTTGCCAACGATGCTTTCGGGAAACGCAACCCTGGACTATTTAGTTTCTGTTTCTAAAACTAGTCCTTGTGTTGGAGTTACCACCATACTCTTGAGTCTGAGACTGATTTCATTTATTTTCTGCGAGCTGTGCTTTGTTTTGCAATTCATTGAATCTTGGTTATGCAAAAGGAACCATAATCATTAATTACGGTACACTTTGATTCAGTCATAAGTTGCAACACAACCAAATGTCTCTGGATGGCCATAATTAATCTGTACATGTTTGACAAACAGGAAAAAAAGTTTCATATAGATCAAACATACGTCAGTACATTTTTCCCCTCTAGTTTGTACAATCTGCCAATATCCATTAGGTCACCATAACCTCTGAAAAATCATTTTTCTTTGCAGCCACTGCAGGACACTGACTCGTCCTTTGTAGAACATTGGCAAGTGTTAAAGATTGATGCTTTGATTTAACAAGGAATTGAAAGTCTTGAGAAATTGCCATTTGCTAAATGATTCTTTTCTGCCCGAGGTCCTATACCTTTTATGGCTTAATATGTATGAGAAGGAAGAACAGAGGAGGAAATAAATGCGGTGAAGTCCTGTCTGGGACAGGTCTGTCTGCAATTTTCCTGCAGTCACGTCCGATAGTTATGAATTCTGCCAATAATGACGAGATAAATCATGTCAAAGAGCTCACCTTTGAATGTTATAAGCATAAAGAAGCAGCTTACTCATAATACTGGTAAAGACTACACAAATAGAAAAGCAGAACGCAATAAGCTGTTTCCAATCTATGATTTTGAGGACATTTTGGCAGAAATGAAAAGATGTCTATTCATAGAATTCAAAACTGTAAAGAGGTGAAACTCATGTTTATGCAATTGCTCCTTGATGAACAAATTTTCACCATCATCCAGAAAAGAGAACAATGTGCTCAAGTTGTCCCTATAGCTGATATGCTCCCTAATTCAATTTTCACCCCTACACAATCCAATTTTGTCCCATTAAGGTTGGGATGCATGTGGTGCATTATACAAGCTCATCATTTGAGTCTGAGAGTTAACCCATCAATCTTCACCAAACTATGTCAAATTGACGCGTGCATTGAGACAACAATAAATAAACATAATTTATCCCAGTTCAACGGGACTTTCATCACTAAAAAAGACCAAACATATTTCTATGATGTTCGAGTTTACCTTTTTGAGGTCCATTATTGAAATATTGTCCTGCCGAAACTCTACAGTTCATCGCATTTATTATTGGCTGGCACTAATAGGTAATGTTGGATTACCCAGCTCTTGTAATAACATTAGAGCAATGTGTTTGTTTCCCAGGTGTGACGAAATGGCCGGTTTGGACATACACGCCATTCAATGAACCCGCTTTTCCTGAAGACCCTTTACTGAGCTGCTCTGCGTGAGGTGAGATGGTGAGGCATGCATGCTATTAAAAAGTGTTCAGTCAGCAATAATCTGATTCATTTCTTCATTTATTTGCTAGTGGAACTTAATGTCATTATAGTGACCTCTCATGAAAGATATATGGCCATTGTGGAAGGATACAAGCTCTAAAGTGCATAATGATAGATAGATAGATAGATAGGTGTGTGTGTGTGTGTGTGTGTGTGTGTGTGTGTGTGTGTGTGTGTGTGTGTGTGTGTGTGTGTGTGTGTGTGTGTCCTTTCATTGTTAATGATTAAATGTCACAACCGGTTTTGCCTCCTCGTTTTGTGTGGTTAGGAAATGTTCCAATGAGTGTTGCGAAATAAAGAAAAAAAATCACAAAAAAAAATCTCTTCACTACACAAAGATCTGTGGATGATAATATATTCAGTGCCAGCAACAGAATAACATGCATTTTAATGAGATTACAAATGTAGTCGTCATCCCCTTCCAGGGACAGAATGAAATCCAATCTCATTTTCAAACTCAAAAAGGAGCAATAAAAGCGCGTTCCAGGACTCCAGTCCCATTCATGCAGTCTCACCCCCGCAGGGAGAACACTAGAGCTCACTTCACCACTGCTCCACATAAGATGCTGTATTTCTCAATCTATCAAATAGAGTTGTTTTCGCACAAGGTCTGATTTATATTGATTTTTAGAAAAGCTGTACTAAATAAATAAGCGAAAACAGAACACCCCTATTTTATTTATCATATCAAAGTCATCAAAATATACCAGTGCTTGTTTTTCGCTTCTTTTTTTTTAAGATAAAAATATTGTCTTCCTTTTGTAGGGCTATACTTCATTTTTTTTTTTTTTATTATAAATTCTTATAACTCTGAAATGCATGTTTAATATTGGTTTGGATTTTTGTGTGCAAAAATATTCAAAAATAGGCTACATTTAAAAATATTTGTGTGGAGTCAAAAAGTCTAGGTGCAGTAAAATGCCAAAACAAAAATCGAATTTGTGCGCTAATCTTCGAAATCGAGTACTGAGGCGTAATTAACATGCGGACTGTTTGATATCATGAGAAAACCATTAAACAAAAATGACACATTTAGACTGTGTCAAGGTCATTGTGTGAATTACACATAAATGTGATCTCTTTATTTAAAAAAAAAAAAAAAATGTTAGGCTACTCTAAAAACGTCTTGATATTCATGACTTAAAAACATTAGGATATTGTATTAATTTATTTATGTATTACCTTGCCAAAATGTTGTGTACACTCACGTGCAAGGTAATATATATATATGCGTGTGTATTTTAAATTGCTAAATTAATTCTCTTTTGTTTGTCACGTCGACATGTTTATTTGTCACTGACTATAGGAAAAGGCAGTCGACTCTTGAAAATGTAGGCTAACAGACTAATGTTTCTCGTGTTTTCAGAATAAATTCTCAAGAATTCCCTCGACTACCATTTTTCAATCTGGTGGTTGTTTTCGTTCAGACAAGCGCCTTATATGCTGAGCGCGGGAGAATCAATATGAAATGACTCTCTCTGCCACCTTATTAATAATGAAACAATACGTCTTCACGTGCGCGTTCACGTGCGTTCGAGGCGCTGGAAGAGAAACTGAATCCTTTATGTGCACCTATCGGTTCTGGCATTATTAATTATTGCTCCTTATTAACTGATTCAGATACGAGTTATATAGGCTAAATAAGATATAAAAGACATTCCATAAGGGTTGCAATCAGGTTCCTACACCAATAAAAACAACACAAATCTCTTTCAAACAGTAACTGTTTTTATTTAAATACTTCTTTTTAGCAGTCTATTTTATATACCTGTATAATCAATCTGTTTCTGTTAAAGTATCTCTCTTTTCATTTGACATACATCTCTTATTTTCTTGTATGGTTTTGAATATTCAGGTATTTCATATGCAACATCCCCAGAAACGAACAAACATCGAACAAACATCTTCTGAAGGCAGTGAAACGTGGTCTATGCCTTGGCAACATCAAATAAAGCTAGCAAAATCCACTTCATCCAACTATTAATGTCAAGGTCCAGATATTTTCGTGCTACGATACTGTCGGGAGAAATACAGACCTAGTGTAATTACTGTATCATATAGTTATGAACCACATGTACTTGATGTACTGTACTTATTTTCTCGAGCTGCATGTATGTTACACATTGTTATATGCAACATGGACATTGTAATGTAAAGTGTCGCCTTTATACTGTTATGTTTCCTACATAAAAAGAGACAAATATTCTTTGAATGGAATAGAATAACATTTTTGGAGGGGAACGGCAACAGTCAACTCACCTCACAGCCTTTTCATGGCTACATTTGACACTTATTTGTTCTTTAATAAATCTTTTAAATATATTATTTCTCTGTTCTTGTGTATTCCATTAAATATATGCCTGTAGTCATTCCTGAGGTTTATTTACTATTATTATTATTATTAGTAGTAGTATTTATAGCTCCCTATATTTGTCTGTATTGGTGGTTCATCTTACCCCAGCCATCAACACATCCATATACTTGGCTTGACTAAAATAAATTTGATAAATGAAAACTAAATATTGACAAAGAGCATATAAAACAAACTGATGAGAGAATATTCCTAATATATCTTTCTATAAGATGGCCGTTGAGAATGTGAAAAGCCTACAGTAATAATAATAATTCATTCATAACAGACGATAATGTTATAAAATACTACGCTTTCAGAAATTCAGGCCGAAACTCAATATCTGATCAATATTTCATGTAATCGACCCAGAGTCAGGCAAATGTGCTTGAGCATTCCCAGAAGACTTCTTCTTGCCATTGTCTCTTGCAAAAAAACGTCTTGTTCTCCAGATGAAATAAGCATATAAATCCATTTGGGTGAGGATGAATTTTGATCGTCATTAATTCTTCTTCTTCTTTTATTCTTTTATTCTTGTGTTGATGGTTTGTCTTGTGTCTTCCTCCTTCCTCCCTCTCTCTCTCTCTCTCTCTCTCTCTCTCTCTCTCTCTCTCTCTCTCTCTCTCTCTCTTTTTCTTCTTGTTTTTTTTCGCCCTCTCTTCTTTTCCCGTGGGTTAAAACTGCATCCACGTGACGAGCGCCGAGAGCGCGCTCAGGACGAGCGTCATGAACGGAACCGCAGATCTGCTCGCGCCGTTCCCTGCCGCACACAGTTCAAACAAGCTGCCGCGAAACTCCAGGTTTCTGGACTCTTTTTTCAGCTTCTCCCACAGATCTGTGGCTCCTTCCTGACAGTCTGCCAGAGCAGTGGTTGCGCATGAGTGGAAATCATCCCAGTAACTGCAAGTCAAATGTTTCAAAAGAAAGAAAATCATTATTCATGTCTGATTTGAGTCACGCTTAGGCTATTCAGTCTTAACATATTATTTCCTATTATTGTAATGATTACATATATATGTATATAATAAGTCCTGATTAATTAAACTAAAACTAGTGGAAAGAAATATTTAAATATAGAAAACGTTCAATTTCCGTTTATGCATTTGTGATTTGTAAATAAAATGGAACGTCCGTTTTCATTTGTATTTAAAGCACTACAGAGATAACATGAAGTAAACACTTAAGCATCGCATTTTATTAGAAATTCTACATTCATTTCGCATGCATTTGAATATGATTATTCAGACGTTTTGATTGTGTGCATTTGAAAAGTCGGCTAGGCCTATTTAAATAGAAAGTTGCACCAACAAATATAGCTACAATTTACTATAGAATTATTTGAAGCTCTAATATAATTCATGTAGTCTTGTGCATGAATCCTTCTGGCAACTGCATGTCCTCATGAAGCCACGTGAAGGAGGAGAGAGGGCACGAGGGAAACCCGAGTTGTAATGCGGCTCCAAAGGGAAAATCTCCATATCACGTGACTTCTAGTGCCCTCCCCATCTCTCTCTCTCTCTCTCTCTCTCTCTCTCTCTCTCTCTCTCTCTCTCTCACACACACACACACGCACACACAACACACACACACACACACACATACACACACAACTCCCCTCCTGCGCCCCACCCCCTTCCTCCAGTCCATCACTTATTCATTTATTTCAGGAGGAACACACACCCTCATTCTGAAACCTGCATCTACAAATGGACATGCGCACGGTCACAAGTAGCCATGCTCCAATTAAATTATAATAGAATAGAATAGAATAGAATAGAATAGAATAGAATAGAATAGAATAGAATAGAGCAGGGCAGAGCACAGCAGAGCAGAGCAGAGCAGAACAGAACAGAATATAGTTAAATAAAATATAATATTTCCAAAAGGAAATGCTTTCAAGTCAGAAAAAAAAAGTGTTACATTTTAATGTTTTGCTGGAGCTTTGGTGTGTATGGAAATACAATTGCAGTGTGAGCCGCTTTGCACATCTCTTTTTATAGCTATCTAATATCGTTTAATACGAAAATATGATTAAAAACTGAATGCTATCTAAAATCGGGTTGGAGACTATATTTAGAAGTTCAAACAATAATTTCAGGGGGCAAATGGAGAAAGAAAGGAAGAGTAATTCCAGTCCCTGTAATAAGATACTGTTGCGTTTTGATTCTCTCAGTCGAGGCTGTGAAAGAACCGGTTTTATAGGGCGGATCGCTTACAATAATCGTGCATTACCGCCAGATCTGATCCAATTATGGATGCTGACCTTCGGCCTCGGCGTGTAGAGATGGTTCATCTAATTGTAATTAACTGGTGAAATGTGAATAGCGCATATAGCGGCTGCACGGCTCTATTTCTGCTGTCGAATTAAACAAGGGCCCCTTGTGCCATCTGGCCCCTGTTCCCTCTCTCTCCCCACCCTCACACCAGTATATTTCATCTGTTGTGTGTGTATGTGTGTGTGTGTGTGGTTCCCTTACGTGCAGATGGTCTTAAGGTTTTCCTGCTCATCCAGCTCCTGTGGATAGTTGGCCATGTTGTCTCCTAGTTGAAGCAGGCAGTTGGAGAAACCTCTGAACACTGTTTCACATTTCCCAGCCGCTCGAACTGCCTGCAGCAGATAGGCTGGAAAACGAGAAAGGATTAATGTAATGATTTAATGTAGCCTATTTAAATAAGATAAATAGAATAAAAAATAAAACGATAAAAAAAACCGTTAACTTCTATCATCTGACTCTTCCAGAATAGCGTTCATATTTTGTAGAATTGAATTTGTTGCGATACACTCAGGCTGTGCTCGTTCAGGGTTTTTAATTATTAGCTGTTGTATTTTTTGTTCTCCTCTCATCTGTCAGTGTGTGTGTGTTCACTAGAATAATATGTGTGTTGAGCATGAGGGTGGCGCGCGTGGACAAACGATGATGTAATGGTGTACATGAGGGTGGGGTGTGTGTGGGCTTGTGTGAGGTGAGATTTTCATTCTGAGTGATTTGTACTCCCCCTCCCCTTTTTTTTACACATCTACAAAAAGAGTCTGTTTTTTGATGACAGATCTATTAGGGGGAAAATGAGAAGATTTGGACACGGATGCTTTCCTTCCCACTTCATTTCGATCTTTATGTTGGACCGGAAAGTCACAACCTGATCAATTGACCAGATCCCTTTGCTTAACGAACCATAAACGCCAGTGGTTTCTCGGGTTCGTTAAACAACGAGATCTTGAATTAATTAAGTTGTTGCACTGTCCAAATCAGGCCGTGCCTCTGCCCATTAACCACAGTATACACACTCACACACACACACACACCTACCTATATGTCCCTACATCATATCAAATAGCCTACTTTGCATATATGTGTCCCTAAATTGTATGCAGTAGCCTACATATTCTGCGTCGATACACTACAGTAATAAGATGTGCATTATGTAGTGTGTAAGTGCACTATATTCTCTACAATGCCCCTAAATTGCATTATATCCATTTCAGGCTATATGATCCATTATTAAATACAGTGCATGCTATATTTCCCTGTATTCTATTATATGCATGTATAGCCTACCTAGCCAAAGTTATTTTACAGTTATTATATGATAGGCCTATGCCCCAACATTTTTGTTATACGTTGTATATGTGAATTATAGGCATTAGCCTACATGTCATATACATAATAGGCTATTGGTTATGCATTCCTACATTCTACAATCAATACGATATATACCAAACGAAAATAAAATAATGATGCAATCATGGTTGTTATTCTGTATCTAATTTTTCGTAAACTGTAAATAGTTTCTGGCTGGTGCCATGCAGATGAAGCACAGTCGTTTCGTGCATTCTCGCCCACAGAATAAAAAAAAAAACCGCATCCAACAACGACACAAAGTAATGTACACTTAAGATGATTATATTAAATTAAGGATAATATTGATTTCAGACATAGTGGATTAAATGTGTTACTGAGTAATGCCGCACAGATGAAAGCTTACATAACGAAATATCAAGCTATAACTGTGATATCGCGGACAGATCGCCCTTTTCTTCAACACGAAGCGTGTATATTCAACATTACAACCATATTCCTACAAAATACCATACCGGGAAAATTAAATGCGTAAATGCGCTGCATTGATATATGGTATCGTGCATCCTAATGTTTTTTATCAAAATAATTGAAATATTCAGACCTCAACATGGCGGATATGATGATGCGAAATACAAAGATGCTCATACAGATGGCTATGTAAAACCGTTTATTAATTGGATGCATGATTTCATATTTAAAATCTCGATGTCTTTGTTTGCTTTACTAGAATTAACAGTCACAAAAGACAGCACTGCGAACAAACAGTGAATTATTAAACCATTTCGTTGTAGGCACGATGATCTATATTTAGAAACAACTGAGCATCTAATATAGACTCACCTATCCTACTGTACTAGTGGTCACGAGTCACGACCACTTTACCAGACCCTGTCAGTGTCAAGCATAATCTGTTCAATGAAGTCAGGAGGGGGTTTATGGCAAATTAATGTAGTTCAACTAGGTATCGGAACCAGCTTTTCACAAAAAAAAAAAAAAAAATTACATCGCTACTGATTTCATCCTAATGCACAATATTTTCATCGCAGAGTCCTGCAACAGCACTAACAAGAAAGACATTTAAAAACACACAATATTACAAGAACATGTCCTGCATTCTTATTTAGGCTAAATTATAAAACAACAGTTGCACACCAACTAATTTTCGCGAAATTATAATTAAATATATTGTGTGCTTGTGTAATTTGTAAAGAGACACATGGGACCATATAAAACGCATGATGCATCTATGAAACTTAGCCTTTGCAAGTTAAATCTGTTAATCTGTTTTTGGGGGGATTTTTTTCGAATTATTTTTCAATATTGGTTTGAATAATTCATTACGGAGAGGATCGGGCGGTCCCATACTTTCACCAACTTGCTCCAATACGATTTACAGGGCTTTATTTATCGAAACAGTCTCCAACATTGAAAGGAGAGGCAATGCAATATTACCTCAATGTCATGCATATAAAATACAAGACCCAGATCTCTTGCCAGTGGCAAGCCTTTAAATCGCAGTCGGGACAGTAGCACTGCAATTAAAATATCCACCAACATACACTCTACAAATATACAACCAATAGGCATATAACGAAATGCAGGCACCCTTTAATAGCCTTAACTACAAATTGGAAGTGTCAAGTTATCTATGAAAAAAAAAAAATCAAGATTAAAAAGGAAAAATCAGCCCATCCCAAAATACACTACGACAGAAATAATCGTCTTACCTATTTGAACAGCAAGAAACAATGAAATATATCTTCCAGACAAAGTTAATCCCATCCTACGTCCAGAAAAACCATTGGAGTATATACAATTTTAGATTGTTGTGAGGGGAAAAGATTGTGAAATCTGCGCGCTGAACATCGCTGTTTAGTTCTTGCAGATCTTCAGAAACTCTGGGTTTTTCCCGCTGTCGGCGAGGCGCAGAGAAGTGAAATGGTGCACGCTGTTAAGAGAAGGTGGTAATGCCTCGTGTGTGTTTTTTTCTCTCTCCCTGCTTCACGCCCACATTTCAAGCTTGACGTAAAATTCACCGTCGGACTCCCCACTTCTCTATTTTCTCATTCGCTAGACCGGGCTGGCCCTCTTCCCTTCTTCTCCCCCTCTCCACTGTACTGGTATTTCAGGGATTGCGGAGATGTCCACATATATCTGCTCTCTGGTGGTCTCACCTATAGCATACACCCTCCTGCATGAAGCTCACACGTGGACCCGTGACCCACATATGAATGCACGTGCAGACTTCATTGCTCCAGGGTGCTTAGACTGATGAATTTTGATAGATAGATAGATATCTCGTAGTCGGGTTGCTTGAGGTTGGTTAGCCTAGGCCATATAGGCTACTTCCTTTTAATCGAGATGACTGTGATGCATTGTGTGATACATAGGCTACAGTAATTTATGGATTTGTAGGATCATTTATGGAAATGTGATCCTGCCCCGCGCAGATTTAGCAGGCTATGATTAATGAAGTGCCCACGTTTTTTCTTGAGTCTTATTACCTCAGCGCTAATCGTTATTGATGATTTGTTTATGACTTAAACACACGAGCAAGGTTATCAAGGTCTGTCTGATGTGAAACGAGGTAAACGAAGCAGACTGTAGTATTTTGAGGAGTATGGGATATTTTTGGTGCATCGTGAAAATTATATATCGGCCCAGAATCTTAACACTTTTAACACCTGAGACTTATATCCAGGGCAAAAAACTTTTTGCCACACCTGCCAATGGCCGGTGACTTGAGAAAATATCTATTTTTACCGACTATGAAACTGTTTTTGCAGAAACAGGCACTTCCAATGAAATGCACTATTCTCTATTCCAATTTCGATACCACAGCTTACTAGAATATACATTTAAACCATTATTAAAGACAAGTAAACAGTCAGTAGTAATATAAAAACAAATAATCAAAAAGCAAATTAAATAAACAGTGCTTTTCAGGTTTTTCAGGTCTGACAGTAGTTTTCAGGAACAGAAGTAAGCAAATGTAAAATAACTGCATCTTCACTGTATAAATTAAACATCATTATTAATTCATCCTTATTAAATTTACAGAAGTTATTCAATCAAGAGCAGTGAGTGATTTTTTTTCTTTGTCCTTTGTTGTTTGATTAACATTAAAAAACAAACAAGACAGCAGCAGGAATATTTAGGCAGCTGTCACTTATCTAAAATAATGAAGCATTTACTTTCTCAACTCTTTACGTTCACTTAAGACATAACTGACTATGTTTACTAGGATACTGCTAATTTTTTTTAGATAATTTTGTGTGAATTTGTAAAAACATGAAAGAGAGCTCAGTTGTCTGAGACTCGCTTTCTGTGTGCGGGCAAGTAACGAAATGAGTTCCTTTGGCGTCTTTTTGTGCTTGAGTATAACTTGTCAAAGCTTAAACTTTCATGAAAATGCAGCGCTGGCCCATCAACTGTCCCGTTCATGTTGTTAGAATTCATAAAAATGGTGAGTGACACTGTTTCATATACTTGCAGCGCAGATGTTACTTGCATTTAGGCTAGGGCCATGTTACTTTTAGGCCCTGCTATCCCTTTATTTAGATATTTTTGGTGTCAAGGTGGTGAACATTGCCTAATGTTAATGGGTCATTGACAAATAAAGCTTCAAAAAAGTATTTTCTTTTTTTTATCTTTTAAAAACAGTAATGTATATTTTTGAGTCATGAACAATATGTTTAAACAAGTTTCAGTTCTTAAATAACATTTCAAAGTGTTTAAATTCACAATTAATTTTATTTTGTATGTATATAGGCCTACTAGTTGTACCAGCTGACATGGAAAGTGAACCAACCTACCCATAGTTGAACAGTTTTTATCAGTATTTGAGAGAAATCTACACACATTTTCACTCCTCTGGATGATGCATTATCATGTTTACTGTTATTACCTCCTCAATTCATAATAAAAGGTGAATGAAAGAAAGAATAAAAGAAAATGATGCCATAGTATTTAGTTTTTTATTAAGACACCATTTTAAATAGTTTTCTGTTCATTTGTTCAGACAGTTGCCCCATCTGACATTTTTGGGGGTTTAAGATAACAAAACATAAAATAATATGTATTATTTAAATGTACTAGAAATTAATCCAAACTAAATATTGTATATAGGCATAGAATAAAGTGATAGGCTATATGTCATTAATTTATCAAATTTTAAAAAAAGGAAATAATGCACTTGGACACAAAAATATGCACGTCATGTCATTGACCCTATAATACAAAATTCTTTAGCATAGATAACCATCTATAACACATAAAGAAGTTGATAAAGATGCTCAAAGGAAATATATATATATATATATATATATATATATATATATATATATATATAAATCATGCTTTAGGCTACATTACAGTATACATGTTGCGTTTTTTTATTTTATTTTATTTTTTAGATAAGATACTAATAAATGACGTAGCCTACTTAGTTATAATCTGGAGGTATTGCTGAAAATGATATGGAATCTGAAAGATGAGAAATCATTTTGTATGGGTTGAGATGAGTTTCATTACAACTGAGAGAAAGGTAGTGATGTCTGTATCACTGAAAAGAAAAAAAAAGTTCTCACCCGCTGACGTCAGCGGAATTTGTAGCCAACCAATGAGTACTGAGTATTGATGCGCACCAATTTTTTTTTTTTCAGAGACTTCACGACTACAGGAGGAGAATACTAAAAAGTTACACAGGGCATTCTAGCTGAAGGAGAATCCTCGCAGTGAGTAGAGACCGTGTGCTCCTCGATGCTGAGTAATTAGGTCCCCTGACACTTCATTTAGAGTCCAGACTATACAGAGCCCAGAGACTGATGATGCCCTGAGGACAGTTTACAATCTGATCGGATTTTCGTTGGTCATTGACAATATAGATGATTACTATTCAACATTAGATCAAATGAATGGCGGACTGTATGTCATCGCGTAAAGCTTCAAATTACATGCATGTCACATAGCATAGAGCATATAGCTAGATGAGCATTATAATTCGTGCGGATTCGTGCGATAAAGCTTTCGAGAAAAAACGAGCAGTTGCATAACGCAAGCGTAAAAAAAACAAAACAAACAAAAAAAAAACCTGCATAGTGTGTTGCAATGCAGGGAGGGATGCAATATCATGGATTTAATTTATAGAGATTGCAATAACAGTCCAAACAATAGCAGGTTTTTATTCATGTTTTGTCTCCATCTTGTGGCGGAGGTGTGCAACAAGAGTAATGGATATAGTGATATCTTTGTTAAAAAAGGCACATATTTTGCCTGATACCAATGATATTAGACTGCGGGTCTTAATAGGACACTCAAAAACTCCTGAGTGAATTGGATGCACCTATGAAAACAGAGTTAAATGAACTGTCATTTCGACAGGATAGGGAATCCCTGTTTAATGTGTTTGTCCCCATCCAATTACTCAGTAGCTTGAGAGGTTTTCCGTGGTGACTCATTCGGTGGTAGTGGGGGGGAGAGAGTAGAGGGGGTATTCCAGCAGCATTGGTGCAGTTCTAAACGCATGTTTCATTTATATGGAGGGAGTGGAGTTGAATTACGTAAGGCACCGAATGCGTCAGCAGAGCTATCCTTTTGTTCTTGAAAATAGGCTTAGATTTTTATCTTGAACTACAATCATCTTGAATGAAAGGTTAGGAAACGTCACAATCTGCAGCGTCTCATACAGTCCCTTACAAAAAAAGAAAGAAGAAAAAAAAAGAAAAAAGAAAGTAGGCTATAGGCTACTTTGAGTTCATTTTATTAAGTAGGCTATACTCAAGTAAAGTTCAAGTAGCCTATATTTTTAAGTAACTATACTAATATCAATGTATTAGAAGTATAGAAGTATACTTGTAAGTGTAGCTACTGCTTCAATACTTCTTGGGACTAAATTGGGCAACTTTTACTGCATAAAAATATACATTTAAGTATACTTGTCTTTAAGTGTAAAAGTAGTAGAAACTTTTACTTTTTCTAAACTAAAACGCAGTAGTGTGGACAGGGCCTTTGACTACACAACTAGTTTACAACTAAGTTTTTGTTTGTTGTACAACTATACTACAAGTGAACTTGCAGGCCTAGTTATAGGCCACTGATAGTTTACTCGTCAAATACTTGTAGCACATCTTTTAGTTTATGAGAATACACTTTGTAGTACTGTATACTCTCAGTAAACTACTAGTTTAGTAGTTTTATACTGTAAGTATACTTGTAAGTTTTCTTTAAGTTAACTTATAGTTTATTATCTATGTATTATTTTTGCATTTTAAGTATACTCTCTGTTCCTATTTAGGTATTATTTTGTTATCCTTGAAATATAACTTTAACTACTTTAACTCTTCTCATTTAAAAAAACAAACATTTTATTCTAGCTTCATGCATCCTTTTTTATCAACACTTATATGTGGGTAAGTTTAATTAAAAAGCAATATTTTAAAGGGGTGGTATAATGAGTCCATCAACACCCCCAAACCTTCACAGTCGTTAAACTTTCCTGAGTCGACATTATCAGTAACTTTGGGCTTTTGATAAACTATGTTATTTTACATTTGCGTAAGCAATCTTCTATCACTAGTTTCTTCATAAGCTAAAGCATATCTTTTCGGATGAAATTAGTCTTGTCAACCCCATCCTCTTCAACCTGGCTCAATTTTGGTGTTACACCCATTTTTAGGATCCAATCAATTTATGATGGATGATCTATATGTACATTCTTGCTTGTTGCTCAAGCATGTCGTTAGCAACACCAAGGTCAAGGTTTGATTCCCAGGGAGTGCATGTAAAATGTTTGCTAAAGGCTACGTAAATCATTTTGAATAAAAGCGTTTGCCAAATGCATGAATGTAACCGTAAATGAAGTTCCACTCTACCGTTTCACTAGGAAATACATAAAGTAAAATGAGTGATTTTTCCAGAATGTCATTAACATTTTGAATCCTTCACATTGGTCTGAGAGAATGAACATGATATCATGGTGTGAGGAGTTAATGTCTAAATGAAGATTTGCAGTATAAATAACAAATAAATCCAAAGCTTTCATGCTAAAGGTTTATTGTTAGTTTACATGAGTAAAACATAGTCCATGGCATTATAGCAGATTAAATCAGAAGTATATTGTTATTAATACACAGTGTGTTAATTAAGTTACACAACCAAAACAAGTCATATTTAACAATTTCAGAGAATCTTTTACATTTTCTTTCTAAATTTGAATGGTCCTTTATTATATTTCATAGCGCTCACTTTCTCACACTCTCAGATTTTGACGTGTACACGAGAAAACTTTCGCACGATTGATTGTCGGTATTTAGCTTCCTGAGATTTGGCTTAAAATGCTTGTATTCCTCGGTATCATTAAGTTTACCACATGACGGTGAACAGTACCCATTAAAAATCTCCCCATTTTTAACTATCCAGTCTTGGCAGGTACAGTCATGATTGATTTGTAAAGAAAAAAAAGAACATTAGTTTGAATTTTGATAATATTAGTGAAGAAAGCAAAGCAACACACCAAAATGGTACTGGGAACCCTTTCCAATCCTTCCTTTCTCTCTTTCTCCTCTGTCTCTTCTCTCTCGTTCCCTCGTGGCAATCAGTAATCCGTTACTGCACGATGATTTCCAGCTGATTGGTGACCTGTCTCAGTGCAGCGCAGTCCAGACTGCCAATCAGCACCTTCCTCCCAGGAGTCTGAGGGGTGATCACTTCAGTGTATTGCACTGAGCCACCAGGTGGAATCTGGCTGCAAGTGGAAATGGATATAGTGTGTAAATGCATGTAGAAACACACACACACGTTTTCATGTTTTATGGGGACTTTCCATTGACAATGATTTTTCTACTGTACACACTGTCTATTCTATCCTCTAACCCTAACCATACCCATCACAGAAAAGTTTCTGCATTTTTACATTCTCAAAAAACCTCACGTATGATTTATAAGCTGTTCCTAATGGGGACCAAAACTGAAGGGTCAGGCTGGTAACCCAAAGGTTGCGGGTTCGATTATCAATACCGGCAGAAAATGACTGAGGTGCCCTTGAGGCAAGGTAAACAAATAAACAAACAAACAAACAATCCTAAACACCAATTGCTCCCCGAGCACTCCAGGTGTGTGTCCACGGCGTGGGCCGGATGTGTGCCGGATCTGGGACAACACTATGTTGCTGTCTGGGATGTGTCTCATCTCACTTCTCACTAATTCTAATGTGTGTATACTAACTTGGATGGGTTAAATGCATCAGACAAATTCTGAGTATAGGTTACCATACTTGGCCTTCACATGTCACTAGCGTTAAAATGTCCCCACAAAGAATTCGGATATTGATATCTTTGTGTTTTATTTGTCCCCATAAAATAGGTTTTACCAGAACCATGAACACTACCATGAGTGCCTATTTTTACCATGACATTCCATGGCATCTAAATATGGTAACGTGTATTTTAAGTGTTATGGTATTACCAACTGATTACATGACTGCACTGGACCTTTTCATAACGTTCCACATGGAATATTACAAAAGATACACATTTATAGGTTACACTTTGTTTCAAAAGCATAAGGTCAGAGCAGATACTAATGGAACATAGAATCTCAGACATCCCTTAAATCTCCAAGCAGACGGAGGGGTCTGTATGTAGTCCTTTAAAAGACCACACACACACTCACTGTTTCTACATCTCTCTATAGATCTATAGAGATCTGGCAGCATCACAATATTGTATTTTAATATGTTTAGTCATCTAATAACTTGCTGGTAATGTCTGAATAATGGAAAAATAAATGTGACATGTGATGGTTATTCCATCTTACTTGTATGATTTCATTCTGGTCGGCATCAGGCCAACTGCATCAAGGCGGAGCTGAACGTTTTCCAGGATGAAAGTAAAGGGATTTCGGAATGACACGATGACCATCAGCTCCTTGCCAACCCGGGGTATTCCATTCACCTGTCGATGAATTATAATGACAGCTGTTAACTAACATCAAGGATCAAATGTATCACACGTGTTCCTCAACAATTGGTTATGAAGGACGCATACATTTATTGTGAGTTCAGGAGGACGGAGAGTGACAACTCTCATTGTTGAAATGGTCTGTCCGGTTTCCTGAATGCGCCCGTACACCACAAAGAGCAAGTTGGCCTGTTCCACCAGGTAGGGCATGTAGTCCACAGCTTGAACATTGATCTGCAGTTTTGCAGCTGTGAAAGGATTTTCAGAAATTACACTGAGAAATTTTTATTTCTACAATGCATGTGCCCTAAAGTCAAGTCAAGTCACCTTTCTTTATATAGCACTTTTTACAATACAGATGCTTCAAAGCAGCTTTACAGAGATATGCATGTTTCCAGAAGAAAATAGCGTCACAGTCCAGCTTAAAGGAGAACTCCGGTCAATTTTAACATTGAGCTCATTTTTTTGTAAATTTGGAGTGCTGTCAATACAGAGAACAACGACAAAAATCGGTTATGTTATCCTCTTTTTAAAATTTGCACCCTGTTGACTTCAATGGGGCAAGTTTTAAACCTGCTTTTAGCCTCTTAACATCCTTGATGTGTCATTACAAGTGCACAGGTCATGTGAGTGATTCCTTCAGAGTCAACACGGGTGAATCTGACTATAGATGTGAAAGATATTAATAAAAATGATGTTATTTCAGCCAGCGCTCATACCTGTATTTACATCCTGTTTTCGGCTGAAGTCCACAGTAGTCAATTGTCGATTGTTCGGGCGCATGATCGTACGTACTAAACCTATGCGCGTGAACTCGGCAATCGACTACTGTGGACTTCAGCCGAAAACAAATTTTAAAAAGAGGATAACACGATGTAGGCAACACCGATTTTTGTCGTTGTTCTCTGTACTGACAGCACTCCAAATTTACAAAAAAATGAGCTCAATGTTAAAATTGACCGGAATTCTCCTTTAAGTAAGTTCAGTGATGGTTCATTTTTGTTGTAAAAAAGTTATTAATTTAGTTAATTTATATATACTGTATATAGCCACTCTGGAGAAAACAGTGATGTTATCGTCCAGCTCAGTTCAGTTCTCATATAATGGTGTCAATGCAGGAGATCAATGCTGTTGTTGAATATTAAATTAAATGTCCCCAACTAAGCAAGCCAAAAGACAAAGGTGAAAAAGGCGACAACAATCTTGAAAAGTCAGACTCACTGTTCTGGGGATTCACAGTTGCAGCTTTGTTTTCAAGCTTAAAGGTCGTGCTGACGACGCCCGTGTAAAACGACACAGAGCCAGTGATGGTAGCATTGATAGTGCGGGTCTGGCTGGTCTGGTTGTTAATGTTCAGCGTCAGCTTGAAGTTGTCGCCCATTTTGACGGTGTCGACCTGGATGTTCATGGTCACTCCTGCTTCTGGCTGTGGCAAGTAATCTCTGGTAGGAATGCCACGATTCTCTGCATTCTTCATGGTCTGCTTATCCTTGTCACTGCCTGGAGTCATGAAGAAGGTTGAAAGATTTCACTAGTGTAACCCATTGTCCTGGTGTTTTTGGATAAAATGAAACTTACCTTCTGGATATTTATAGTTAGAAGTGATATCCTCATAGGAGTTAGCGTTCACCCTTTTAGTCACAAGGAGCTTTCCCACATACGCGGTGTCCACATGGTGGATCTTTGTATTTCCATACTTATCAGATTGACGGTAAATCACATCACTGTTCAGCTGGAGACAGAAGAAAGAGTTTTTCCATTTTGTAAGCGCAATATGCAGCTGAGATTTTAAGATCTTAAAAACCAAAGTGGTTTGTAAATCTAAAGGTAAAAACATCAAACTAAGAGAAATGACATGTTTCTTACCTCTGCAAAGACAAACCTTGCATCGAACGGATAGCTGAGCTCTCCCTCTTTGACGGCATTGACAGACGTCGGGCCACATCGATAAAGACCTGAATGAGAGAAGGAAAACTACTTTTTATTTGTTCCATATAGGATAACAAGTAGGAAATAATATATATTATTACCATGACTACCATATTTTTACCATGACATGCATGACATACACGTCATGTGTATATTAAGTGAAGTTATATAATTATTATTAAGTTATACATATATTATTAAATTATTAAGTTAAATATATAATCCAAAAACAGCCATGGCTAAGGTGTGTGTGAGTGTGTGAGTTTTTGTTTGAGCTTTTTTATTAGTCATTTATTCAGTTTTTTCATCCCTTTTACCACAATTTTATACCTAACTCATAAAAATAACTGAAATGTATAAATATAACATGAACACCTGAACTAAAGGTTCTGATGAAATAATAATAATAAAAAAAGAGTAGCTAGGGCAAAAATGTTGGTTTTTAATGATTGATGAAGTTCATATTTGTTCAGTCATTTTTCTTATAATAACTTGGTTAACAGCGTTGAATGGTTAACCCCAATGGATATACTCAGCATTACAATATTTGTGCCTTTATTACCTAACGTAAGAAGTAATGGGACCCCAATTTTCTAAACAATTCGTGGATAGTGCCTCCTAACTGCATAAGTTAAGGTTAGAGGAAAGCCTGTGTGTGAAGAGGATCATACCATCACTGGTCTCCTGAGGGGTGGAGTCGATCACCTGCCAGCCAGAGAATTTGTCGGGCAGATCAGGCCTCTTCATGTACACCTCATTCCAGCAGTGGTAGTTCCTGTGAAACACAGTGACATTAGCCGTGTTTCCATTACCCTTCAAATTGTGCACATTGAAATTGTGAATTGAAAATACGGCCAATGGAAACACTAGCCTGGAAATCCAGACCTAAATCTAAAAGATTAATGGTCTGGCGTCGACTAATGAAACTCGGCCAGCTCGAGGGGCGGCACCAAACACGCATTTGAAAATCTCACTGCACGCAATTGGATAACACTACGACCAATTGCAACATCGCTTAGCTACCAGCAGAGCTAACTGGTAGATTAGACTCTTACCAGGGGCGGACTGGCCATCGGGAGCACCGGGACATTTCCCGGTGGCCTGACGGTCGTTCTGGCCTGCCGGCTGCCGCTGTGCAGACCATCAGCCTGGCATGTGATAGGCTGGTGTGCAACTACGAATGCAGACGCAGTGCAGTGCTTTAATGCCTTGTCGGTTAAACATTTAATTCGCGTGCTGATGCGCTGTTCTAACGTGTGCGTTTCTCAGCGCGTACATGTGAAGTTCACATGCACTAAAAGCCTGTCTACCAGCGCCTGGATACTGGACTAAGTTATCTTTTGAGTCTTATTGTGCTAATACTGTCAAATACACACAAGGTTTACATAAACAAAGTCGGTTATGTCTAAAGTGAACGCAAACTTGAGAAAATTGAGAGAAAATCTGCTTGTCAAATGCGTGTATAATAGACGCGTCGTGCGCAACTCTTAAAGAGACAGTAGTAATAGTAGTAATAGTAAACACGCTGCCGCTTCTCCTTAAAGGGATAGTTCACCCCAAAATAAAAATTCTCTCATTATTTACGCACTCTAATGTTATTCCAAACCTGTATTAATTTCCTTTTAATATTTTCTAATATTTTTCTAATATTAATATTTTGAAGAATGTGGCTATCCAAACAGTAGCTGGTCCCCATTGACTTCCATAGGAGAAAAATATACTATGGAAGTCACTGGGGTACATCAACTGTTTGGTTACCCACATTCTTCCAAATAACTTTTATTTTCAACAGAAGAAAGAAACTTATTCGAGTTTAAAACAACTTGAGAGAGTAACTTATGACAAATAGCATTTTTAGGAGAACCCTTTAATGTTAATAAAACAACAAAATGCAAAGAGAAAATCACTCACTGCTCCTGACTGATAACTTTTAATAGTAGCTTTAATAAGTATCAATGTATAATTTATACAGTGAAGTCTATGTTTTGTTTTATTTTCATATTTGTTATTTTTGTTATTTTAAGTACTTTCTTCAATGCTACTGTTAAATACACCTACTGCAGCTGAAAACATAAAGCACTGTTTATTTAATTTGTATATTAAGTTGTGTATGTGTAATGTGTATCTTTGATCTTAATATTTAATAACAAAGAAAATGACAAAAAAATATCTTCGCCCCTGTCTGCTATTCTTTTTTATTTTATATTTTGTTACCTAAGGCTTTGTTTTTAAAATATGGACATTAGTTTGGCTGTAATGCTCAGTCACAAAATAGTAAAACCAACATTAAAAAAAGAATCGTGATAAAATCGTGAATCGTGATTTTTCTGAAAAAAATCGTGATATTATATTTTTGCCATATCGCCCACCCCTAGAGTTGAGCACTGAAAATACATAAAATGTAAATATTTCAACATGTGAATGTGTCTCTTATTATCTCTTTTAAAAAGCCAATTTTCTATTTGTCATTGGTTTGGTAGTATAAATGGTGTATTCCTAGTGAGTTTTTAAGGGTTATTTTTTTATTCATTTATATTGCATCTGGTAGTCTACCTGGTACATTAATAGGGTTAGCCTACAAGTTTATCAGTCCAGTAGATTACATGAATAGGGTGGTGGTGACTGCAGCAGCAGAGGTGGCCTGGCAGTGGAGTCAAATTCCCGGCCTGAATTATTGTCCCAGTCCGCCACTGACTCTTACCGTATCCGGTCGGCAAAACAGCAAAAACGCCCTTCTTGCAAAGGATTGATTCGAGTGCCGTCTTCTGTTCCTCTTTTAGATAAAAAGCCAAGTCTAAATCTTTCACTGTAGCGGCCAAAGCCGTTTCAAACAACTGGTGTTCATCCAGAGCCATCTTGCAATGTTTACTGATGACTTCGACGTCGCAGCGCTGTCGTCATCTCGCCTCTGGCCCGCCTATATCAGATAACCCCATGTGATTGGTGCAGCTTGGATACAAGGGCATTTTTAATGAGCATCATTACTCGACGCCAGAGTAACTCACTGAGCAAATTCAACTTGTGCTCTCGCGAGAACTCTGGATTACCAGGGTATGGAAACACGTACATTTCGCAAAAATTCCCATATAACGCAAAAAACATTTTAGCCTCGCATGAGGTGTTTTTCTAGTCAATTTGAAAAAGGAATTTTTCGCACAACTGCAATGGAAACTGTTTTCTCGCATTTACAGGTCACCTGGTGTGCGTAAAAGTCGATCATTCTTTAAAGATGGTGCGGTATGTTTGGACAGAAGATAGGACAGAGTTTTTTATTAAAAACTCATAAAAGACAAAAGTATTACGGGAATTCTAAACAACAAAGAATTGATCAAGATCTTGAAGCAAATAGGATGGTGAAACACCTCATATGTGCTGCTCCCAAGTATAAGTGGCTTTCCTTGCCATTAATGCTTGGAAAACACGCCTACGTCTCCTTCAATTAAAAACAATGGCTAGTGCGGTGGCTGCGATATACTTAAACCTACCAACATCTGTTGCCATGATTTTTGGAATGACTTTTGGAAAAAATGAGGTTATAGTCGCATAACATCGTTTAATGCAAACGCCGTCATTTCACAATAGTTTTTTTATTGACATTTAGAAAATCTCGCAAAAGTTTTGCACAAATCTGTAATGGACACGCGTCACTAAACAACATTAAACCATCATCAGGGCCATTCCAAGCATGGGGCAGGGCCCAGTGCGAGTTAGAGTAATTTACCATCATTACCAGTAACACAGAACACCATTCCATCATTAATAAATAACTACACAGGAACAAATGAGTAACGCATGATTAACATTCTAGTTCCTACTATTAACTAACAAGAAACTCTGATTAACAAACTAGTAAGTAATAGTGCGTAGTCAAATGTGGTATCCACTATTAGCTAATCAGTAACTACTATTTTTTTCATACCTCCCAGAGTACTACTTAGAACTACTATATACAGGTTCATAATTAATATGTATAATTAATTCTAAACTGAAGATCATTAGTAATGACTCAATTATTACCAAATCTTTCAGAAGGAATTACTAATTATTTGGAAGTGAAAAACATGATAACTCCCAAGTAATAAATGAAGTCACTGTAAGCTTTTGAGGTTTTTGTAAGGGGTTCGATAGTAATTCATTTTGATGGATTTGATTGCGCTCGAGTCATTACTAGTGGATTACCATAATCTTCGCTTTAGAATATGCATCCAAATAATTAGTAATTCCATTTTGCATTAGTCATATTAATTATTATCAAGAACCTGTATATAGTAGTCTTAGCAGTCCTCTGGGAGGTATGATGAAATAGTCATTACCTATCAGACTGTGTATGTGTAATGGACATAGGCCGGTAAGAGCTGTGGGTGCAAACCTCACTCCCCTGGCCTCAAGAAGTGCACTAGCGGCTTTGGTCTTTAGCGTCTTTGTTAGCGCGCCTGCCTCCCATGATAGAGACCAGGGTTCAAATCCCGCTCGGAGCAGGTCGAAAAGGACCGGTTACATATGCTTTGTGTATCTCACCAGACTGAATCTCTTGTTCGGCTTCGGTCCACTCTCCCGTCTTCGTCCAGCACGATGTCTGTCTTCAGGTTGCCCGTGTTGTCGTGAGCAGAGCAGTAATTGGTGATGACCCGTGTAGGGATCCCGAGACAGCGCATAACTTGGTGGGAACATTACAGTGTCATGATTACACCACAGTCTTTTTTGCAAAGGTCTAAATAGCCTGAATCTCAGAACCAACGAAATGAACACAATAATTGTGCAGTGGCCATACTCACAAGAGTTCAGCACGCCGGCATACACCCAGCACTGAGCGAAGCACACAGGCACACCACCTTCTCTAGCATATTTGAGCAGGATTTCAGTACTTCCGGTCCAGGCAGTCGGCGCTGTGCCAATGGAGTAATTCTCATCCCAGCTGCCAACCAGGACACCATCATCGTCCTGGGCGTTCATCTGAAAATATACCCCCTAAAAGCCTAAATATACATGCCATGTGCATTCATATAAGACCAGCTGCTTAGGAAGTGTGTAGGAAAATGGACAAAAACAAAAAAAAAAAAAATGCAGAAACAAACCAAAAATAATATACATCCTATAAACTTATAATATGTGTTATATATATGAAGAGTTCAGATGCAAAAGCCTCTAAGTGCCATCTGAAAATTTCTTCTAGAATGATCATTTTTATAAAGCTTGTATATTTAAGTTAAGTAATTTCACTTAAATGACAATTAATGTATTGTATGTAATGTAATGTATTTGTCAATCATACCAGAGCTGATCCTTGCCGAACTAATTGAGTGGCATTTCCACGGTACACTAGTGGTACTTTCCCAGAATCCAGAACAAAAAGACAGGCATCCAGAACCCCCTTTTCAAACTACGGGAAAACACATAAAATGTTCAATGAAGGTGTCAGTTTGAACAGTCTGTGAACAAACATCTCCAGAAAACTGCCAACCTGTCCAAAGTTCCATGAACGGGAGGTAATGTTGTTGATTTCTCCATTGTAGATGATCCCCACATCATTCATCACATACTCCTGTCTCTGGTTGTCGTTGGGAATGTACACCTGATCCGCTTTGATGCAACATATACAAGATACATGCATTATCATCATCATCAAAAATATTCAACTTTGTTGCCATCCAAATCAGAGTGTTGTACTTGTGTTGCAAGTGTTGTACTTGTACTCACCAGGGTCCCAAGGATTGAACAGCACATAGAAATCGGTGGCAGTGTTTCTCTCAGTGCGCTGTTTTCCAAAATCACTCACAACTACAACAAAGGTTTGGAAACGGCCAATGATGCAGCTGGCGTCTGGTGTTACGCCAACGGTCACATAATTCCCTCGTATGTCCACCACACGACTCTTCCAGCGCCCATTAGATTTCTCTATACCGATGGGCAAAACGATGTAGGTGCCCTTGTTTTCATCAGGTGAACTGCCTGTGAGGACAGATATATTCTATTAAACAGAACCTGTTATGCATTTTCAGCTTTCTTTAGTGTGTAATGTTGCTGTTTGAGCATGAAAAAGCTCTGCAAAGTCACAAAAGTCCCTCCAGCGGGAGTTATATTCTACATCAGTGTCAGTGTTTCTGAACTCCCTGAAACGCCTCCATTGTAGTCTTGAGTTTCTTCCGGGAACGAACACGTCACAATATTCCTCATTTAAATAATTAATACGCAGAATAAAGGGGCGGGGCCTGGTTGAGTTAATTAGTAGTGTGTTAAACTGGCGGTTATGGTAAGGGGCGGGACATTTCCCAAACACTCTCGACCAATCACAACACACTGCTCCAGAAGACCAATCAGAGCACAGTGTGCTTTTCAGAAGGAGGAGCTTCATAGAGACGGGAATTAAACAGAGCGTTACTGACAGACTGGGAAGAGAGGAGCTGCAACAATAGAGAATATGGGAAAAAATTATGTTTTTTGAACAGTCACGCATGAAAAGCTGTTCTAGTAGAGCCCAAAAACAAAATCATGTGGAACAAAAAGGACGTTTTAAAGCAGTTTATGAATTGTTTTTGCTCATACTATAAAAGTCAGCAGGGTCCAAAACAACACTGGATCCCACTGACTTTGATTGTATATATATATATATATATATATATATATATATATATATATAAAAAACGAGTGCTCTGATATGTTTAGCCAAGCGGAGTTAAAATCTTGACTTGGGGAAAAAAACACACAAAAAAACAATGGTGCTCTCAGGATCGCCTCCAGTAACAAGGACCCAAATCTCACGAGGACGTCTTCCCACAGGACAGCAACTGAGCCGCCAATAATGAACGCAAAGCTGACACTGAGACTGAATTAAATGGTGCGGCGACAGCCAAGGGAGCATCGCTTCAATCATTCAGCTTGACTTAACTGCAGCATGGCACTACGCTCTGGGTGATGTACGTGTGCAAGTCTCTAATGAAGACAGGCAGATGTTTTCTCAGGTATCATTGTTTGTCTGAGAGTTACGCACAGTCCATTAATGGCTCTGTCCTCTGTAAGATTATGTACCTCTCAAGCATTAAAAACATCACAGATGTAATTCCATCTCAGTATGTCTATTTCTGGTTCACAATTTCAAGCCAAGTCATTCAGGCCTATCTATGTCTTGTTGTCATTATTTTCCTCCTCCTCTGCTGTGTGGGCACCTCCACAGCTTTTGTCAGGTTCAATATTAAGTAGACACAATACTATGGGTCACCACGCTCTCTTTTCTTAAAGGGATAGTCCACTCTAAAATGAAAATTGTCATTATTGACTCAGCCTTAGTGTAGTTCCTGTGTGACTTTCTTTTGTGGAACGTAAAAGAAGATGATTTCAAGTTTTTTGTCAATTCAAAGGTCTATGGTCACCAAAATTCAACTGGTTACGAACATTCTTCAAAATATCTCAATGTCATACAGGTTTGGAACGACATGTGAGTTTTGGGTGAACTATCCCTTATAGAGGCACAGCGGCTCTCTGCTGTCCTTTTATCCTACCATAGTATCACAGTGGTGAAAAAAAAAAACAAAAAAAAAAAATCCATAAGCACATTGTACAAATTCATGCAAAATAGTTTTCTCATGAGGGTTGGAAATTATATGGTTTAAAATATCTGCTCACCAATCAAGAACTCCATCTGCACATTGTCCCTCTGGTTATTGAAGGGTTGGTCAAAGCTGATGGTGATGAAGAATTCTTGATTCCTGCGCACAATGAGGTTGGTGTTCTTGTATTTGATGGTGTTGTGGGCTCTCTTGTTCTCTGCTGCATGCATATCAACATCCAATACTGAGAGAGCTTGCGTTGCTGCAAAAAAGGCGAAAAAAAATTGTGCATGATCTTTTGAATACCAATATTATCGCAGCTTTGAACAGAATCTGACCTAATAGTTTCAGAAGAAAAAAAAAATCGATATATATAAAATGGTGTGATATTTAAAGGCAATGGCATCCTTTCTCTAATCTTATTGGTTACTGACAATAGATGAGCATCTACCCTGCTAACAAAAATATGTTGTAAGAACATTTGGCTAACGTTATGAAAACATTATTAGTGAACGTTCCCTGAACGTTCAGTTTATTTAATGTTTTCAAAACGTTCTTGGCTATGCACATGTTAAGGAAACATTCCATTTTATCATTCTGCAAACATTCTGGGAACGTTACTTTTGGATTTTCTTGGAACATTCCGAAACAAGTTGTAACATTTAAATAAGTTGGTAAAACTTTACAATAAGTTTCATTAGTTAACATTAGTTAATGTTTTAACTAACATGAACTAACCATGAGCAATACATTTGTTAATGTATTTATTAATCTTTGTTAACGTTAGTTAATAAAAAATACAGCTGTTCATTGTTTGTTCATGTTATTTCACAGTGCATTAACTAATATTAGCAAGATTTTAATAAAGTATTAGTAAATGTTGAAATGAACATTTACAAAGATTAATAAATGCTGTACGAGTGCTAACTAATGTAGTTAACTAATGTTAACTAATGAACCTTATTGTAAAGTGTTACCAGTAAGTTAGACAAACAACTAACTGATTTAAAATGTAAAAAAATCCATGAATAAGGCATTAATAATGTTTTTGTGTTAAAGTTTTGAGAGTATTGTTAAAGACCAGATAACTTTGAATGGACGTTCTGTTGATGATACTGGAAGAACATTTGTCCTTAACTTTGAGAGAACCTCGTCGGAACATTAGCCAAGTTTCTGAGAACGTTCCTTGTTAGCTAGGCACAGTTCGGCAGTTGCTAAGTTTGTGTAAAGACATGAGCAAAGACAACACAGTGATATTGTCCTCTTAGTGGGGTGATTTAAGGAAAAAATACACCTTGACCTGTAAATGTGTTGGCATCTGAATGCTTGATTCACATAGCAAACATTTCAATGGAATATGAATGAATAAGAATACAAATAGAACTTTACTGGGTGCTCTTGGTGTCACAAGCTTGGTGTCAAACGCTTCGAATGTCGGTGGTCTATGCTCATCTGAGTTTGACTTGGCAAAGCGAACACGGCCCTTTCCAGATGACTTAATGTGTTTATTCATGATGGACACAAGATGTCTTGATGTTTGCCTGGAGGACAGATCATGTTAATGTTAGATTTTAAAATACAGAGAATTTTGAAGTATACAGATATTTTGTTTGTCTGAGATACACATCTGTGATTCTTGCCAGATGCAGAGGAATGGACAGATAGTAGGTGTGTGTTTATGTGTCTACTGTACATGTGTGTTGAATGATCAAGACTTTATCTATTTCTTTCTGTCTTGCCCTGTGGGAAGAAACTGATGCAATATGGTGTTAGACTATTTTAGGGAAAGCAAACTCTCAGTGAAACTGTGAGAATCATAAAGCACTGATGAAATATCATTCTCAACTCAGCAATGTGGTAGCAGCAGCAAGGGCCTTCCTGTCATACACTCATCACAAAACACTTCTCTAAAACATTACCTACCATTCAAAAGTTTGGGGGAAGATTTTTAAAAATGTTTTTGAAAGCTCACCAGTGTGGCATTTATTAGATCCAAAATACAGTAAAAATAGTAATGTTGTGAAATATTATTAAAATTTAAAATAACTGTTCTATGTGAATATATAGTAAAATGTAATTTATTCCTGTGATCAAAGCTGAATTTTCAGCATCATTACTCCAGTCTTCAGGGTCACATGATCCTTCAGAAATCAAGAAACATATCTGATTATTATCAATAATGCTTCCTTTTTATTCCAGGATACTTTGATAAATAGAAAGTTGAAAAGGGCAGCAGTTAGCTTTTGAAACAATGTGAGTTACATAATCAGCTTACTTTTTTCAAGTAACTAGTAAAGTAATGCATAACTTTAAAAATTACAACAAAACATACATTTTTCAGATAAATAATGCAAGTAACTTTATTTTCCCTGTCCCCGTGTTGAGATAAATCCTGAGTAAGGCCAGAGGCGTTGTGTCATTTACTCTTCTCACTTGCACACAAAACAGATTCAGTATCCCTCAAAATGAATGAAAACAGTGATATGCTCACTTTTTATGCAAACCTTCAATAGTTAAATATGTTAACTATACTTTATGTATTTAATCTCACTTTATTAACCAATGTCCTTGTGGCTGACCTTGACCTTGGCAAAATTGACATCACATTTGTGTTTAATTGTCTGAAGTAAGAGTGTTGAACTTTCTTCTGATTCTTCTGATCCACAATGGCAGCACAGCTGAAAGGTTTGTTTGAGCTGCGCTCTTTACAAGCGTGAATTGCATTTTCTTATTCATTTCACTTTTGGTGTGAAAGGGCCTTTAAATCTGCGAAAATCTTTTTCTTTTTTACTATCTATTTTTCTTTTCTTGAAAACAAACAAGCAAGCCCAGTCCAACTGAGAAAAAGTGATGCAAAAGTAACATAATGCATTACTTTCCATTAAAAGTTTCTAAGTAACACAATTATTTACTTTTTTAGGGAGTAATGCAATATTTTAACGCATTACTTTTAAAAATAACTTTCCCCAGCACTGGTAATTTTTTTTTTTTTTTGCTTAATAGCAATTACTTTTGCTCAAGTCTCAAATCTCAAGTTATGTGCATCTAAAGTGGGAACAATGAGGAAGTCTACACAAGCTCAATAACTGAAATAAATCACCCATGAGTTGGATGAACATTACAAAGTTTCCATTTTAATATCCATGTGCTACATAAAACCCTGATACGGTAACACTGAATAGATGCAAATCAAGATTCCCAGCAGAAATCTGGTAAAAACAACTAAACATTTCTTTGTAACAGAATATAATGAAATGTTTAGATTAGAATGCATATTTCAAACGTGCACTTTAATTTGGTAATGACATGAAATATGCAGAAATTAGTTAAAACCTAGTTAGAGTAAAAAACTAGAGGAAAGTTATTCCTAACTGAAAGCTAGAGTCATTAAAAGTGTAGAACTCACGGTGTGTGTAGAAGAGTAGATGTTCTGCTGAGGTGAGGAGGCTCCAGGCTGATGTGCTCATGAAGAGCCTCATGCTGATTAATAAAGGCTCAGGACTTCCTCTTCCACTGGAGAAAAACACATCCATGGAACCAGAGCGTCCGAAGTCGAGATGATCCCAAGATCAGGTCAGTCCGACATACAACTCTGTGACCTTGCTTCTGATTCTTGATGACAGCAGCATATTCCAGACTGTAAATAACATACAGATGACAAAGTAGTCATCATGGTGTGAAAATATTAAGCAAGCTATGACAGTAATTTAAAGATTTATGAACCATAACGTTTATTCATTATTTTTGTTAAAGTCAACCATATTTCTATTTTATGTCAAAAGAATACAATAATTAATTGACAATTCTTCAAATTCACCACTTCATTTACTGGTCGAGGTATTCTATTTCCAATTGTCCCTTATTTAGTAAGGTTTACCTTTGAGACCTGAAGCTAAAATAAATAAATAGCACTAACTAACATGAACTAACTATGAGAAATATATATTTTTACTGCATTTATTAACCTTAATGTTAGTTAACAAAAGTGTGCATGCTCATGTTAGATCACAGTGCATTAACTAATGTTAACAGATACAACTTTAGATCTTAAACATGCATTAGTTCATGTTGAGACAAACATTAAGAATAAATACGGTAACATTTTACAATGAGGTTCATTAGTTAACATTAGTTAACTACCTTAGTTAACATAAACTAATAATGAACTGCACTTCTACAGCATTCAACATTTACTAATACAATATTAAAATCAAAGGTTGTATTTGTTAACATTAGTTAATGCACTGTGAACTAACATGAACAAACAATGACCAGCTGTATTTTTATTAACTAACATTAATAAAGATTAATAAGTACTGTAACAAATGTATTGATCATTGTTAGTTAATACATTAACTAATGTTAACTAATGAAACCTTATTGAAAAGTTTTACCATAAAGGACCGTTAAAGTGTAGAATTGTTCATTGTTAGTTCATGTTAAATGATGTAGTTAACTAACGTTAACAAATTGGTAAAGTGTTACAAATAAAACAAAACAAAAATCATAAAGTTCCCAAAAACCATTTTATCTCTTATAATTCTTAAGAGGTTTTATGTTTCAGTTATGTTGATTAAGTATACACATGCTTTTTTCATTTTCTGAACACAATAAGTTGTTAACAAAATATTATACTTCAGATTTGAAGGAGGTCAGAGTGTGTGAGATACTGTTCTTAGAAAAGTATTAAAATGATAATTTATTATTACAACTTAATTGCATAAATATATCTTGTCCTGTTGGATATCAGGAAGTGTCTCAGAGGGCATTTAAAAAAAGTATTGTTTGAAAATACAGGAAATGAAACTTGTGACATGATCTGAGATTTTTGACCCGAATGAGAAGTTAAGTTGCCTTGCATGTTTTTGAAAAAAATCTGGTTCCAAAGAAACCTAAAGACACATTTGTTGGAAATGACATTGCTCAGAGGCCTGCGTCACGAAACAGGTTTATCGAATTAAAGGAAACCAACGTAAAGAACAGTAACTAAAGTCATTTGTTAAAAATCCAAAATTATTATACAGAAATCATCCATTCATGTGTGTAAATTTGGTTAGTCCGGTCGAGATACACCTTGATTAAAACTTTAAATCCCACATCCACCAAATCAACATTTTCACCAAAGATGGACTATAAACTCTTCTCATCATCCCACTGCTCGAGTCACATTTAACATTTTAATCAAATAAAAACTATATTTTCTAAGAATGGTTACATAGCGAACTGCATATTATAAATAATTTATATAATTATTATAATGATAATAACAGTCAGTTAGGTCTGTGTGTGTGTGTCCAGTTTCAACACACCCAAAAGTTATGGAAAACATTAGTGATAATGGCCTTACAATAATTACGATGTGTTTTCTTAATTTTGGATTGTGTTGCAAGCTGTGCTCTTTAATATTTGCACATTATATTAATTGTGCCTGAATGCATGTGCAAGAAATGTATTGTATTTAGTCATAATTTATGTGTAGCCTATATACCCACTCATCAACCCAAATACTTCTTTTTATGATTACCAAAATGTACCATTTTTCACATTTTTACCATAATAGTGAAGTCATCAAAACTATGAATCAACACAAATGGAAGAACAGGAATGTTAAATCACAAATATATTTGTTGTCCTTAAAAATATATAGCCTATTCTGCGAAAAAACATTATTATGAGAAAAAAGTTGACATTATGACATAAAAAGTCATAACACAACTTAACACGTACATGAATTTTAATCGTTTACTTATTGCCTACAGTATATGGTTCCAGAGCCTATATTTTACCAATTCACAGCTACATCTTATTATTATGACATTTTATGACTTTTAATATCTTATTTTGTCTTAATTTCATAATTTATCATATTTTGCAGGTCTTTAAAAAAAGCAAAAAAGTTTTTAAAAACTCTGCAGATATCCTGCGTGAGAAAGCGAGCTGGATGGTACTATTGTGGCTGACACAGGACAATGCATCAGTAGGTCAGTAAAAAAGAATAACCCCACAAGAGGGCGCACGTAGCCTGGGTGGGTGTAAACGCTTGGCAATGCAGTACCCGGCCATTGCCTCTGAAAATGTTGCTAAAATGCAAGGCTGGAATATGAGGGTCGATCATCTCGACACAACGTCAGTATGGCAAGTATTCATACTTATTTTGGCACTTACACCTGCTTGGCTTAATCACGGAGACGTACGTCCTGCTCATACATGTTGGACTTACCCCTCTTTAATATTTGACATTTTGTGCTATAACAACTAAATTAGCAAATGTTTCAATTTATTTCCTATAATAACACATTGGTGGATGCATCACCATCCAATATTTATATCTAAATATGTTACAGTTTAAAAGTAAATCCACATTGTTGTTAAGGGGGGCATCTTCCTCAACAACAGAACGATCCAACATCCCTCGCTGCAGCGTTTTCATGGTAAGGTTCTCTCAAAGTTATGAACAAACATTCTTCCAGTAACGTTAATGAAACGTTAACTGGTCTTTACACATTTTGATGGCACATGATAAAAAATATTCCACATAATTTCTTGGCTCATTTGGGAACATTTGTTGATTTATTGATAATTCCCCCTTCCCCGACCCCAAAATAATTTTTCAAAAATGTCAAGAAATCATTAAAGGGCCCCTATTATGCTATTTTAAAGTTTCCTAGTGTTGTTGTGGAGTCTCCTACAACATGTTTACATGCATCAAAGGTAAAAAATAAATTAAAAAAATGAATAAAAAAAATCTGTTTAATTTCCCTCATAATATACATTTGCACATAACCTAATTTTCAATGATTCTCAAACGACTCGTCAGATGAATCAATCTCTCTAAATCCCTCTTTTCCGCGAGCTACTCTGCTCTGATTGGCCAGACAGCTCAGTCTGTTGTGATTGGCCTAGCGCGTACAGCGCTTCGAAAACAAAACATAACCGCCCATTTCCATAACAACGTCAGCTGTCCTGAGGCTTCCTAAACCGTAAACTAAACACAGTAACGAACAATGACGTCGATTTGACCATATCAATGCGAGCACGAGTCCGATGATGAAACATTGGAAGAATTCATTCAGACCGAACCTCCATCGCAAGGACAACTCGAGCAGGACGTTTCTCAGTGATAAGCTACTCAGTTTGAGGTACATTGTATGAGATGTTGCAACTGTAATTCCTCACCATCAGCATTAACAAGTGCGTGTCCATCAACAAACCGATTATTTTACTTGTACTAATTTATTTACAGAGTATTTTTCTAATATATTGCGGTGAATACGTGGAAACTGTATCAATAACAGTGCATGTATGCAATGTATACATTAGCCGAGCTCTAGAGTGATTGATTTGATGTAACATAAACGTTTGTAAAACAAATGAAGAGTTCATAGATGCAAAAGCCTCTAATGGCTCGTTTCCACTGAGCGGTACGGTACAGTACGGTACGCATTTATTTCCGTTTCCACTGTCAAAAGTTGTGAATGTTGATCATTTTTATCAAGCTTGTATATTTAAATTCAGTAATTTCACTTAAATGACCATTCATAGGTAATTTTCATTGTCATTTAAGTGAAATTACTGAACTTATATACGAGCGTCATAAAAATGATCATTCTAGAAGAATATTTCAGATGGCACTTAGAGGCTTTTGCATCTGAACTCTTCAAATATTTCCTCAAAGTAGTGAGAATGACAGACAATCTGCATTAATAGACACAGTTATAGGTAATAGTGGTCCACAACTGATTAGCAGAAGTATTTCAGTAAGACAGTGATAACGTGAGTTAGCCAGCTAGCAGATCTACACAATATAAAACTCAAAACTACGTTTTTTGAACACCATCTTTCAAGAGTAAAAACGGTTTGCGAATCCTGCATTGAATTCCGAGATTTGAGAAGCAGTCGTCAGTAAAATAAAGGGGACACAGCAAAAGTTTAGGATTATATACTGCTGTGATATCGTGGTAAAGATGAATTTTAACCACTGATTCTTCACATGCTCGTCCTTGGGCAGTGAATAGAAACTGGCTTTACCTTCACATTGTAGAGCACAGCGTCTTCTTGACATGATGCTGTCCAGTATCCACAGGAATCAGCTGCAAGTTTGAGGTTGAAGTTTTCTCTGGTGTCTGCGCGTGCAATAAGTGGGCAGGCAATATGCTTATGTTTCATCTTGACGTCACAACGAAACGGCTTATGACTCGTTTGAAAAACAATTAATTTAATTGACTCAGAGTCGACTCTTACTTTTGAAATACAATAACTTTATATACGGTGCACTTTCAGATTCAAAACTTTGCAGGATGTTTTCATTCACTGAGAGCTGTGTTACACACTACATGAAAGGTCATTTTCAAAAATCCATAATAGGGGCCCTTTAAGTAAAAAGGGAAAAACACTTGAAACACATTGATATATTTGATTTGATACAGACAGACATAGGTTTGTATCATGTAGTGTGTCATGTCATATCATGTAGGCTACTTCATGTATCCTAATCATCCCCATATATATACTGATTGGCTGTATCACACGGTCTCCTCTCCACCAAATAGCTGACGTTCGCACAACATTGCCCTAAGGCAACAAAAAGAAAAACTGAATTTGTGAACATGCAAAATAAAAAAAACTTCATAAAACCTGCCAAAAGGCTTCTCTACATCTTCATACACACACACATATTTTTATGTACAGTTCATGTCATTTTAAATAAGATTACTAATGCAAATAATCTTGCCTTCTTCTCACACCATGTGCTCTTGTGACCATGTGTCAGAAAAGGACGTTCCACCTTCAAACGGTGCTTGATAGTGACTCCCAAACCTTATTGGACTGTTCTTTGATACTTTTTCAAACATTCTAATTGGTTGCAATCATTTAAAGTAACATGTACTGAACAGGGCTTAAGAAAACTTTCCGTTGCCTGAGGCCAACGCTGTGCTGTAGAGGGTTAATAATGTCGGTAACACTTTACAATAACGGAGCATAAATAATCATGTACTAATACCTTAATTAATAGTTACTATGATATAAGATATGATATAATATATAAAGTAATATATAAAGTAATCATGAACCAATGAAGAGCGATCCTTAACTACGACAGGAGTCATAATGATTCATGCATTAATAACAGCAGCCTTAAACATGTTAGTTCATGTTTGATAGTTAATGCATTAATTAGCATTTAGGGGTAAACTAAATCAATCAGGCTCTGTAAGAATAAATAAGAAGTAATCTAAATTTGAATTAAACATATGATGTAATACTGCCATAATTTAAACTGTAATATCATAATCTGCCATCTGCAGTTTTGTAACAAATAATTTAAATGGTACATGATTATTTAGCCATTAATTACACAGATCCGTCTAACCAAAAGTAGAAAATAGACTAATAACTACCACTAATAAATGTAATTTGATCTAAACCGTTTTCTTCATTTAGGCCTATGTTTAGGTTTAGCTACTTTTCTTCCTGGAACTACAGTATGTAGGGTTTGTTTCTGGTGAGACACTCATTAGTGGCGCACTTTGCGCTCGCTCGGCATGTTAGTTGTGTACATATGGCAATGCTGTCATTTTAATCTTATAAATGTTGACTGCTTTGGTAAACAGAATTAATGATTAAAGACATGTTTGCATGTATCTTGTATTTGGGAGTTTTCAGGAGGCTATGTTCTAGGGGTGTGCCATATCATACCGTCCATGATAACACCGGTATATATTTTTACATGATAAAAAAAGTGTCATATCGTGATATCAATGATATAGCGACGCGAATTAGGCTAACATTCCCTAGTGCGCACAACAACATTTTCCTTCATGATTTATTTTCAGACATCATGAGAATAACGTTATACTTGGTATTTTAACAAGAATATCTATTGCAAGAGCTCTTTTCAGTCGCTGCTTTCTTTTCCTCGTGATTATTTTCTTTTTTCCCTTTGCAATCCGCTGTAAAAGTATGAAAAAGGACAACATATACTGCACATTTGTGGTCTGTTCCCCCGAATTTAATTTATGATATTCCATTAATAATTCACTGGAATGCACGAAGAATCTCTCGTTATACTCCTCAAATCCTCACGTCTCTTTCCAGGTTTGTTTTCACAGGTAAATGCAATTTAGATTAATGAGTAGATTAATGTCATCTCATTGTGACACTTTTTTAATGTATTGCGTTCATAGAGCGAGCCTTTTTCACTGATTGTTTACAGCTTAAAGGGGGGGTGAAATGCTATTTCATGCATACTGAGTTTTTTACACTGGTAAAGAGTTGGATTCCCATGCTAAACATGGACAAAGTTTCAAAAACTAAGTTGTACGTTTGAAGGAGTATTTTTGGAACAAAAATACTCCTTCCGGGTTGTCACAAGTTTCGGAAAGTTTTTTTCGAGTATGGCTCTGTCTTACGTAAGATAGGGCGGAATTTCCTTATATGGGTCCTAAGGGCACTTCTCCGGTAAGATCGCGGCCGCGCGCGCACTCGTAGACCAGAGCAAGAGAGTGAAAGCAGTTCGCCATCAAAGCGCCCTGCCCGGCTTTTGGGAAGTCAATGTCACCAAAGAAGTGTGTTTTTGGTTGCCAGGGCAAGACAACCCTGCACAGATTCCCAAAGAACCCAGCGTTAAGGAACCCGTGGATGGAGTTTGTTTTCCTGAGCATAAACGGAGTTGTGTAAGACTGTTGTTCCCTACATTTCGACGATGATTGTTTTATAAACAAAGCCCATATCGACGGATTTGCAGATCGTCTAATGCCACGGTTGTCAAACTGGGGTACGTGGACTGATTTCAGGGGGTACGCGAATTGCCGGTAATCTTGACAACCGCACTACCGCAGTTGTAAAGCGCCACCGCGGTGGCTGAGTAGCACCAGCGTGGTTTGCCAAAAAAAAATGAATGCTGTTTTACATTAATATTATGACACACAAAGCTTTGTTTACAAAAGAAATAATAGGTTAGCAATTAAATGTTATATCGCAGCCATGGAAAAGTTTGAATTCATGACGAATGAGAGAGTTGTGCGTGAGCCCATAAACTTAAGCTTTTTCGGCTTTGAATTCTGGTTTGCAATCTGGTCATCCGATTATTAGCGAATTTAAAAATATTCCATTAGTTATTCCTTATAGAGAGCTTGAACCGTCTACTTTTAAACAAAACAATTCAAAACGAAAATAAACCGACTAGCATATTATGCATGTAATCCGTATGAAGTGTGCATTTCTCTCTATAGGCGCGTTCACTGCAAAGATGACGAGTCAGCATCGTCAACAACTAACTAACACTGACACAAAAAAACAAACACTTTATTAATAAACTATTCAAATGTCTCATTGCTACATTTGACACATTCATAATCATTACTTTTGCCGGCTCTTTGTGAGAGCTGTTATGTGCGTTATTGGCAGCGTCACCCTCTGGTTACATGAACTCGTCACCACCGCATCAGCACCAGAACATGGAGATTTTATTTTAGAGAATGATCGCACAACAGACATTAGAACATTAGATATTCTATAATTAAATCAACTAATCGAATATTCAAAAATCGTGACTCATCCCTGCATGGAATCTCTTGTTTCTTTTCCCATATCTTCACTCGCGTCTCACCCATTTCCAAAGGGGATTATAAACGTTTCTTCCTTTGTTCGCTTTTAGGTCGATTATTTTCGTATTCTTTACTGTGTTAGGACAGATAGCCTACACTTTTACTTGTACGTCAAATTCTTTTTAACACAGTTTGTGCTTGTTATTAGACATATGATAATTGGTAAGGCGCGTCAAGTTCGATTGTAAAGCGCGTTTCACACGCGCGGGTGATTTTAGTTTGGCTTTCTCTGGCAGCGCGCAAACATAGCCTAAATGCCATATCAGTGGCTAAATGCCCTTGTGGAAGATAGAATTCGCTCTTCATACCTTTTACAAGTAGAAAACATGAAGATATCAGAAAATAGATCGATGGTCTCTTTCCTGCTCGTGTCCCACATCCCTCTCAAAGAGCAGAGCGGTAGGCTGTATCACGCGTCTTTGTGTGGAAAATTTAACGAAAGTTTTTATTTATTTATTTATTTTTAAATAGATTCAACTTTATTATATTATGTAAGTTACCAGTATTTACTGATATTTATTTCAGTGCTTTACAGGCTTTAGTGTGTTGTTTCTTTGTTTTGTTTTTTTATTTATTTCAAAACAACCCCCAGACCACCACAACACCGCCGGTATTTGGGTCCATTACTACCGCGGTGGTAAAAAAACTGTCACCGTCACAGCCCTATTTGTATCATATGTTGACTTTTGATTAGATTTGTATCATATGTTTATGATTCTATTCACTATTCTCGACAAAATTGATAAAAATAAATATTAATAAAAAAAATAAAAACTTGTTAACAATTGGTGGTGTTGGGGGTACTCCGGAAGATCTATAATGTCTCAGGGGGTACATGCCTGTTAAAAGTTTGGGAACCACTGTCTAATGCTTAAGGATCGAGCAGTCACAATGATAAAGGTTCGCGGTCGTGCGTTGGAACCGGACGGTGAGTAAAACTGTTTGTTGAACAAATGTCTCTGTGTGTTGTCACTAGCTTGGCGCGTTAGCACAGCTAAGCTTCGCCCACAGGGCCCGCCCCCAGCCGCTCGTTTTTTTCCGGAAAGACTCGGTACAGTCTATCTTTCTGTTAAAAATTTAATAAAACAAAAGACTTTTTGGAGATATGAAGGATGCAATATTACTCTATAGGTACTCAAGATTAACAGGAGATTGAGTGAAAATGAGCATTTCACCCCCCCTTTAACGGAAGTTACACCCATAATTTGCACAAAGCTTCATGGGGCGTAGGAATAAGGTGGATAACACCAAAGTCATTAAACGATAACTGTGACTAAATAAACATGCAATATCCATGACGAAAGACAAGTCTACATGTAGTTAAAAAAAAATGTAAACTTGACCAAAATCACTCTGTTTTTGTCAGGAAAAAAAAACTAAACAGACGACAAACAATTACAGATTGTTTTAAAGGTGCTCTAAGTGATGTTGGGTGACGTCACTTCATGTTGACGTTTAAAGTATTGTCAAACAAAACGGAGGCTAGCTAGACCCTCCCTCCTCCTCATCCGCGCACTAACCCCCCAAACCCCACCCCCAAATTCTTCTTGTCGGTTATTGGCTGGAGCAGTTTGTTATGTTTCGTGGTGCGGGTTATCCCAGTTTGTTTTTCTTGCCGTTTGTGGAGCCTGGGCTGTCTACAGAGACCGCGTTTTTTTACAGTGTGTTCAGGGGACAGGCAGCTAGCGGATGGTGAGGAGATGTTTGCTGTATGTGGCAAAAAATGTTTTGGCCTAAAAAACGCGTGACATCGCTTAGAGCACCTTTAACAAGCCGCTTTACGAGCATTCATGCGTGCGGTTGCCAGATTTCAACAAATTAAATCCCCCAATCAGAGCTTTTCTGTTAAAAGAACACGTTTTCTTCCCGGTATTTTACGTAACCATTGCAATCTGGCAACCCTGCGCGCGGGATCTTTCTAACATGATAAGTAGTCACTGCAGTTTAGCGATCTCCATTTGAGATCTGCTTAAATGAATTAAGTGCCATTAGGTCGGTCTGTGTTCCTTCACGAGCCGCTTGCGCTGTTTGCTGCGACTAAATCTGCGATCAAACCTTCTCAGTGATGAACTGCAATAAATCCATTTTGTTTGGATCGCTGCTGTTTGTTTACATTTGTACTTAAAATTTTAGGTCATTTTTATTAGGTGACAATATTGTGCAGACTCCTGAAGAGTTGCAAGGTTAATTTACTTTAGTTATTGTTAAACTAAAATGTCAAGGAGTTATGTTGTACTTTTACTTAAAATATCCAGGGGAAACACTACCAACTTGTACCAAGGCTACTTTTTTACTTTGCTTACATTTGACTCATGCTGTGTGACTGTCACTACTATTGCACCATGATGTTATTCTGTCATCAATGACAGTAGCTCATTGGAAAATAATGGAAAATGCCCTTCATTTTGTTTGCACTAATAAATGCTGCTGCCTGCCAGCTGCAATCACCAATAAAACGTTGTTCTATTTATTTTCTTTTATATCATCATAAATATCATTATTGCAAATATTCTTGAAATATCGTGATATAAAAGGCTGTATCGCCCACCCCTATTATGTACAGTAATTAACTGTATTTTTTGTTGTTTAAATGTATATGCTTCAATTAGCATTAGCTTATAGCTTATGTCCTATTTTACATGTAAACATGCCTTATGTGTCTTTACGGGTATGTTTGGGCTTTCTTTTAAGTCCATATATGTTTAATTGTATAAATTAAAATAAAAGAACATACTTTTTTTTTTTTTTTTTTTTTTTTTTTTTTTGTACAATGGGTGTAAAGGAATAAGGATGACACTCTTATTGTATATGTTCATATTTTAGTTAATGATTTGTAAGAGCATCATTGTGTCATGACTTTGAGGAGGTGTAAGCTCGCGCTCGATCAGCCCAAAACCGGCATCCGACCACCGCGGAAGGTCTTAACGTGTTACTGTCCTTTTCTCGAGGCAAAGTATTTTCTGATTAAATGCAATACATTTGAATATGTATTCTCTCGTTATTTCATCTGACTCCATAAATGAAAAGGTTTTAATGATATCTGTGCATCATTAAATGTGAGCGAATGTTTGACTATTCCTTTTAACTCTTTAATGAAAATAATGCCAAAGTCAGTTAGAATAATCAAATGTAACAATTTATTATGTCAGGTAAATGTATCATGCCAATTTCATAATCAATTCAAAGATAATCGATACAAAACATCAAATGCTCTGGAATAAAGAGAAGAGATGCAACCCAACATTAAGAAATACATGAGGCTGAGAGGTCTCACTCTCAGCCTCACGGGCTAATCTGAAATACAGAAAGGCCCCGAATCACCGGCTGCATTTCATTATATAGACAAACTCTTTAACATGGAAACATTTACTAACAAAAGAAATTTGCATTCAGAGGTTACACCTTTGGGTATAGGGAGACCATTTGTCTAGAGGCCAACCCCTCCTTGTGTGCCAGTTATCCATAAACTCTTAAAGGGGTCATATAATGCCATTTTTGTACAAGCTAATGTGATTCTTTAGGGTCTAAATTAAAAGTTTGTAATATACTATAATTAAAAATTCTCATTAGTATTGTAAGAAAACACTAATTTTACCTGGTCAAAAACAGCTCTGTTTTCAGCACGCCGTTTAAGTGCATGTGTCTTTAAATGATAATGAGCTTTGCTCACCCCGCCCCTCTGTTCTGTGCGTACACCGTTTGTAACACAATAACACAATAACCATAACGCGTTGTTCATTATAAACGTGGGATTATGAATTATATTGAGAACGTCGTACATAGAAAACATGCCGTAATGTACCCTGAGTGTAAACAGCCGCATTCATCGTGAAGCGTGCAGCAAGCGATTTGCAAAGATTAATATAAATATTAATATAAAGGTTAATAAAACGTTATACTCACTTCTTCCTCTGGAGGTGCAGCAGGAACACGAATAGTTGGTACTGATCCTTTTTTCAGGAGCAGCTTCTTAGCAAAACCAGCTTTATACTGACCTCGTTTGTAAAGCAGTCTGGTGTGTGAAATGATTTGCGCAAACATGAAAGCATTGACGTTGATCGTGGGGAATATTCCCTTCGAAAACAAACTCAGCCACTGCGTCTTCAGCGGTTCAGACTTCTAGGTTCCTTATTACACCCAAGAACAGAACACCACAATCGCTTAGACGCCATTCTGCTCATGGACAATGCTCCAGCGTATCAACAATGACCGCGCCGACTATAATTGACAGCTCGCTCACGAGCGAGGGCGGGTCTGTGTTGAAACGCTGCTGTCAATCAACAATCGTGGGAGGGGCGTCGATTTTGTGACGTCACAAAATCGAACGGCTTGATTTGAGAGAGGGGAAAACATATAAGAAGATTAAAAAAAAAAAAACACTGGATGGATTTTTATCATTTTATGATGGTTGTGTACAGGCACTGCCAACACACATTTCAGTACAATCAACTTGTAAAAGTGCATGTACCATTAATTATATGACCCCTTTAAAAACCTTATTACCTTTTGTTTTACTTATTTGGAAATTAGACATTTGTACCAGTCGCACTGAGACATTTTAAATGATACCAAACATGAAAAATACTCTGTGATAATCTTTCACATTAAACTATACATTTTCTTGGGTGATTTACATGTGGTCTCAGCATGTGAGAGGGGGAGTGAGGAAGAGGGGGAGAGATGTGTTCTGAGGTGAGACTTTGCCTCTCAAATGGTGAGTTCAAATGGTAATTTCCAGAGAGGTCCTTTGTCCTCTCAGGGTCTGGTTGCTCTTCAAACAGACTGTCCGGCATTTCCTAATTTCTCAATTCTTACAGAGGCACATCATAATTAATTAATTATTAACTAACCATACACTAACATTAACTAATGGCTTGTCAATGCATCATTATGTCATGACTTTACTTGAGGGGGCACATCACTACTAACTCATGATTAACTAACCATACACTTACATCAACTAATGGCTTGTTAATGCATGACTGTGTCATGACTTTACTTGAGGGGGCACGTCATAATTAATTCACTGTTAACTACTTACCAATTTCAGCTCATGATTTATCATAAACTTACTATCAAATACACATGTACTACAACTCGTATTCAGCCCAGTTAAGTAATGTTGTGTGGCTTTTCAAAAAGTCAGAGAACAGAGGTAGGCTATAGTATCATCATGGTGCCAATCCATGTGTCTGGATGGAGAGTGACTGTACTGATCCCAGCAAACGTTCCCCTGACTGTAGTTCATGTTTCCTGTTTGGCTATTTTTTTGGGAACCAATTCCTCAGGAACTGTTGTAAGTCACAGTAGGTTTAGTTTGATGGGAAAGATAATATCACAAAACAGATTAGGAGCTTTTAAGATAAATTATTTGTATATTTAGCGTTTTCCATGTTTGATAAGGAGGATCAGTGAAATTAATGAAAAACGAATCCTGTGCCTTTCAGTAATGTTTATGATGAAGCTGCTGATGTCAATAGTTTAAATTATGACTAATACATTGTTTAAATGTATTTCAAAGTCAAAATTTTCTTATTTATTCTTACGGAGCCTGATTGATTTAATTTACCCCTAAATGTTAATTAATGCATTAACCATCAAACATGTACTAACATACATTAGTATAATTATGACTCCTGTCATAGTTAAGGATTGCTCTTCATTGGTTCATGATTAGTTCATATCTTCACTAATCATGAGTAAATGTAGAAGTAACTATTAATTCAGGTTTTAGTACATGGTTATTCATGCCCTGTTATTGTAAAGTGTTAGCATAATGTTCTCAAAAGGTTAGCACAAAACTGTTTTGTCGTGTCTTTACAAAGGTCGCTTAGGATGCTCCCATGAGAGAGCATGGTGTTCGCATCCTCAACTATTTTGACGACTGGATGATACTAGCTCACCCTCAGGAGCAGTTGTGCGAACACAAGGACATGATGCTCAGTCACCTCAGCCAGTTGGGACTTCGGGTCAACTGGGAAAAGAGCAAACTCGCCCCCGTGCAAAGGATCTCTTTTCTTGGTATGGAAATGGACTCGGTACACCAGACGGCACGCCTCACAGAGGAACGTGTCCAGTCAATGCTGAACTGCTTGAATACACTCAAGAGCAGAACAGCGGCCCCACTAAAACTTTTTCAGATGCTCCTGGGGCATATGGCATATGCCACCACCACCAGTTGGGGAGCCAGGCCTGCAGTTGCGGGGAGTTGTTAGCAGTACGCCTTGCGCTGGGCCGCCTCAGAAAGCCGCTACTAGGCAAGCACGTACTGGTCCATACGGACAGCACTGCGACCATTGTGTACATCAACCATCAAGGTGGTCTACACTCCCACCGCATGCCACAACTCGCCCGCCATCTCCTCCTATGCAGTCAGAAGCATCTGAGGTCTGAGGTCGCACCGTGTCACTTATATACCCGGCGACGACACCCTGTGGCCCCGGGAGAGTGGCGTCTCCATCCCCAGGCGGTCCAGCTGATATGGGACCTCTTCAGGGCCTAACAGGTAGACCTGTTTGCCTCTCCGGACTCGTCCCACTGCCGGTTGTTCTAATCCCTGACCAAAGGGGACCCTCGGCATGGATGCACTGGCACACAGCTGGCCCCAGGGCCTATGCAGGTATGCGTTTTCCCCAATGAGCCTTCTCGCACAGACACTGTGCAAAGTCAGGGAGGTCGAGGAATAGATCTTGCCTGTTGCCCCTTATTTATGGAATTATTCTTGTGCCAATAATAATGAACATAGCTTTTCAAGAAACTAATAAAAATATAAATTGAAACTGAATAAAATATCTTTGAAACTGAAAAAGAATAAATCGCAGCCAATTTTTTTGACTTCGTTTTTAATACACTGCATGTTTTGCTAACTATTTCTCATATTTCAATCGCTGATCTGAACTTACAAATGTGCTTTCCAGAGTTTTCATTTACGCTTCTGAAGTTTTCGTTTACGCTTCTGGAGTTTTCGTTCGCCGTTCTGACACATTTCTCTCGTGGGGGCGGGGCTAGTGGCAGTGTGTTCTCATTGGCTACTAAGGTTTTGACTGACAGCTTCTTCACCTGGAAGTGAAGACGTCAGTGGTGTGTTTATGTGTGGATTTAAGCGTCTGTAATCGCAGCTTTCTATTTCATTTTAGTGATATTAAGTTAGGTTTGTTTTTTAATTTGATCTGTATTTACCTGCTGCTACTACTTAGTCGACAGAGGCTTTTAGGAGCACAAGAGATCTATTCAGTCTATTCAGGTGTAATTGTAGGCCTACATTAAAGTACTGTATATGATACTTGAAATATTGTAGTGTCCAATGTTTTCTGAGAATATTTGTTTATTGCTGATGATTCTTTTCCATGTTAGGCTCTGATTAGGTTGAGCTGTTACAATTTAAAGAGAATACTAGCAAACGTGTGTGATATATTCAGCCGTCAAGAAAGTTTCACTTCAACCAGGTAATCAAGGTTGGCAACCATGGCTATCACGGCTATCACACTACTCATTGTTAGCATGATATACATTTACACCATCAAAATTAATGATCACTTAAATAAGAGTAATTTAAACAATATGAGAAAATTACAATTGTGGCCTGCTGTCAGATACAGACCTCAAAGGGCATTTCACTACATATGTAACACAAAGAATGTTCTTGTTGCCATTTTTTTATTGATAATTGTATTTAGTTATTTCATTTAATTAATACTATCTTCTAACATTTAAAATTGTAAATATATTTTAACAATCATCAACCGTTTCAGTTGTGACTTCTACAACCAGTTAAATGAATGTAATTGAAAATATGAATTCAAATAAATTTACATTCTTTATTGTCACTAAAGCATATACACAAGTATCAGAGTGAAAGTCTTGGATGCAATTATGTTGTGACAGGAAAGACCAGAATCCACAAAACATTAACTGCATAATATACATGTAATGCACAGTATTCTCATGATATACATTTCTATACAAAATGCACAATTACAAATACAGAATACATTTTAAATGATGCAATGATTCTTTGAACAGTTCCTGTTGCAGTACAAGTAACAAAGCAGTGACTGGACACAAGCTGTACAAGGATAGTCCACCCAAAACATGAGGATTCTCTCATCATTTACTCACCTTCATGCCATCCCAGATGTATATGACTTTCTTCTTCACATAAACATAGACAAAGAGTTTTAAGGAAATAATCCATCTCTGTGAGTCCATAATACAAGTGGATTGTAACCCATGTACGTAAGACAGTTGGTCGGAAGTGATTTTTATATGAAGGTATTTTTGGTGCAAAACTACTGAACACATGTGAGAGTGGAATTTGTAGCTGTAGAGCATACCCACACATGTGTATCAATACATTTGAAGTCACAGAGAAAAGTTTTTTAGGAGTTGTAAACTTGTAGATTGTTTTCCTCTCCTACAAACACAACACAACAGTTACACCTTCACACATTCTTCACTGCAGGTGCACAAATCCTATTCTACGAATCACACATGAAGAAATTCATACGCTCACATTTTTTTTGTACAGTTGCTGCAGTGAATATGGTGCAAAACGCATTCACACACCCGTATCAAAAATGTGAAGTCACGGACCAATTTTACACACCCGCAAATTAATATGTGAATCCATACAATGAGAGTTGCACACTTGTAGAATATCTGGTCACAAATGCATTACTTTTCTTGGATAGTTTTCTAACATAATCGCAAGTCCAATTACTTCAACTGTTTGAATCTGCTGCTACGAGTCTCAAACGCATTTTTTTCGCCTTCAAATGACAAGTTCCGCGCGCTCTCACTTTTGCACCATAATACTCCGTGAAATGTGGAGCAAAAGTGATTTGTGCATCTGTGAGGCAGCGGCAGGCCCTGTTAAGAGAGCAGAGAATTTCGGCCAATCAGAAGAGCTCGTTTGAGCCGTCGGCGCACGACCGAGAAAGCGGGGGAAAAAAAAAAACGTTACCATCTTCCCGCGCTGGTGATGTGAAGGACCAATAAAGGTATGGGTTTTTTCTTATTATTATCTTCCCCCTGCAGTCATTCACCGTTATACATTTGTTTAAGTAGTTTTAATATGTGCGCTGGTCGTCTAAGTTGAGCCACATGCCACATGCTACAATGTGCTGCACCAGCTGGAAGGGGATGGTCTACTTGACCTGTCCAGTAGTGTTCATCTATTCAGCTGCCATTATGTTTTTATTCCCCGCTTGCAAGCAAAGCTTGATGGAATCAGAGATGGCTGGGACAATCACCCCCTTTCAACTGAGAGAAATCTCACTCCTAATCAACTGTGGCACATGGGTCTACAGCACAACTCTGAAGAGTACAATGATGAGGTACATGTTTGTTAATTATATTCAAAACAGCATGCATTTGTGGCAGGTGAAGTAATGACAACTTATGTTACAGGATTTGCACATCCCTTTGGTTGACTGGGAAAGTAGTGGTCTTATACCCTGTGATCCCAACTGTGGTGTCCATGTCCCTGAGAGTGACTGCCCTTTGAGACCTGATGACCTAGCTGGACTTAGTGCTGCTGTGGACCCAGTGGGACCCTCAACACGCATGGGAGTAGATAAATATTTAGCTGCGCTGGAGTATATGCACAGCATTGGCTATGTGTAGGGTCATCTGTATGAACTTTATAGGACAATTCCGGTGAAAAATGAACCTAGGGACAATTAACACATGGTTACCGAGTCGATCGTTCCCTGGGATGCGTTTTCATGATAATCGAATGTAAAGAGTTTTATCTCTAAAAACAGATTAGCTTATAACGCTAGTATATGGGGCATAGTGTAAGTAAAAGTAAATCGCTAGTTAATACCACTTACAAGGCTCAAAATGCAAACCGAAGCATTGAGAACTTTGTAAGTGTACAGACAGTTTAATAAGAAGATACTTTATAAAGACAGTACATTACGCGTTTACAGGCAGGAGTCATCTTGGAAAACAGTCTCGACTAGTCGAGCCACGAACGCCGTGCTATGTTAGATTTCACAAATGTAATTCATATCGACCATCTCACGTAGCACGGCGTTCGTGGCTCGACTAGTCGAGACTGTTTTCCAAGATGACTCCTGCCTGTAAACGCAGAGTCAAACAGAAAAAATAAAACCAAACTTCAGGCCGTTGAATTATTAGAAAAATAATGCACACCCGAGGTGTAACGGCCACTCCGCTTCGAGTCGTGACCGCATTACCACCTCGGGTGTGCATTATTTTTCTAATAATTCAACGGCCTGTCGTCAATTATTCCTTACTTAATTAACCTGCTCTGTGACTCACTGCAGCTTCCAATTATGCCTACTGGGCAAATAAAATACCTTTACTTTACTCTGGTATTCCTATAAATGTTACCATCCACCAAAAACAAACCAAACCAAAAGAAAGAAAACTGTACAACTGTAAAAGCAACTGTACAAAAAAATGTGAGCGTATGAGTTTCTTCATGTGTGATTCGTAGACTAGGATTTGTGCACCTGCAGTGAAGAATGTGTGAAGGTGTAACTGTTGTGTTGTGTTTGTAGGAGAGGAAAACAATCTACAAGTTTACAACTCCTAAAAAAATTTTCTCTGTGACTTCAAATGTATTGATACACATGTGTGGGTATGCTCTACAGCTACAAATTCCGCTCTCCCATGTGTTCAGTAGTTTTGCACCAAAAATACCTTCATATTTTAAATAGTTAAAACAGTTTACAATATTAGTATTTCTTTTATCTAGCCTGTTGTTTGACTTCAGAAGGCATTGACTCATCCACTGAGGTCGCATGGGTTACCGTCACGGTCACTGTGTGTGGTTTTTAAAGGACTCGCAGAGATGGATTACTTTCCTTACAATCTTAATTTGTGTTTATCTGTTGAAAGAAAGTAAAATGCATCTGGGACAGCATGAGGGTGTGTAAAATAAGTGAGAATTTTATTTTTGGGTGAACTATCCCCTTAACATTCATATGCTGTTGGTATGCTAATCCAAGATCAGCATAGACTAATAAGAATAAAGGGCAACCTCTTGTGTACTTGTAAACTGTGTTTGTTTTAATCTAGAGGAAATTGAAATATTTGCTAGTTTATAATATTAAAATAAAATAAATCAGGTGTCTGAAGATCAAGATCCCAGTCATTCAAAGGTGATGTGTCTGAACAAAGTAAGATTATTGTCTGATAGGGACAGTGGATCTCTGGTACTATCACTCCATCCTCTGTGTCAGCATCAGAATTTTGTTTATGGAAAAGTTGCTCCACTCCCTGGAAAATGAGAGAGGAAATGTATTATAATCTAACAATACAAACTGCTTTGAGCTCCCACATACAGTAACAAGTTGCAGACTTAAAATATTTATTCCAAACAAATTATATAAATGCTTTAAGGGATTTTACAGTACTAAATATTTACCTCGGAGTCATGCAGCATTTATCATCTATAATACTGTTGTGTAACCAGTAGATGGCTGTATAGCCCTATATATAAACATATGGCTGTGTATTCCCTAGTTGCTGGATGTTTTCATTCATAATTACTTGCATGTATTAAGTTTTTAATTTGGACATATATTTATTATTAAAGACTGTTAAAGATAAAAAATGTTCTCAGAAATGTTCATTTGAAGTGCAATTTTGCATTATTATTGCATTATTATTATTAGTCAAATATGGACACAGAAAAAGCATTTTGTTACTCATACTAGCTATAATAGCTTTATCAGTCATCTTTATCACACTAAAGTAATCAGAATAAATATTGCGACCAGGGCGATACTTCAAAATAATTGAGTGTTTACATATTATGAACAGAGACGTGGTCTGTGGTCAAGTCGTGTCTCTCCTCTTTCAAAAACTCTACATCGCAAATTAATCAGCAATTGAGAAATTCAGGTTTAAATAGCTTTATTGGCATGGTAAAAAAGGCTTTACATTGCCAAAGTTGAATCAGGCAGTGATTGACAGCGCTCTGGTCCTATGGCATCGGTCATTGACTGATACAGTACAGATAATGTACAGTACTCTAGCCCAATGATGTTTTGGGTGGCTGGGGGGAAATATGATCTAATCGAAGACTGTAACTGAATGTAGATAAACAAGTCATGTAATGATTGGGCTAACAGTCAAATCAAGACAACATAGCTGTATAATGTTATGGGCTCTCACTGAGCTCTAAAATGCCTCTCCACCTGAAAAAAGCCATGTACTGTATTACAAATAGTATTAGTATAGTATTAAAAAAAAAATCAGACTTACCACGAGTAGGCTATCCAGTATCCTGATAGCGACAATGACTAATGATAATGATATCATTCGTCTGTACTATTCCTTCTATAAGAAATCATCTCAACAATATAGTGTAGCAGCAAATAAATACAGAAATAAATGAAAATAGAAATATAATGAAATAGAAAGCTGCGATTACAGACGCTTAAATCCACACATGTAAACACAACACTGACGTCTTCACTTCCAGGTGAAGAAGCTGTCAATCAAAAACTCAGTAGCCAATGAGAACACACTGCCACTAGCCCCCGCCCCCACGAGAGAAATGTGTCAGAACGGCGAACGAAAACTCCAGAAGCGTACACGAAAACTTCAGAAGCGCAAATGAAAACTCTAGAAGCGCATTTGTAAGTTCAGATCAGCGATTGAAATATGAGAAATAGTTAGCAAAACATGCAATGTATTAAAAACGAAGTTAAAAAAATTGCCTGCGATTTATTCTTTTTCAGTTTCAAAGATATTTTATTCAGTTTCAATTTATATTTTCATTAGTTTCTTGAAAAGCTACGTTCATTATTATTGGCACAAGAATAATTCCATACTTATTGGCCCAATTTACCCTTTGCAGGGAGTTTGATTGACAGGCGATCTGACCAATCATAATCCACCGAATCCGCCATTTTTGTCCGACAAAGCAGTGAGGAGAGTTAGTTGATTAACGTTGGAGGATTTGAACTTGAAAAACGGAGTGTACTGACATCTTTCCGCGGTTAAAACAACATTCCTTCTTATGTTTATTCATGTTTATTTGATGCTATAAATTAACTAGAAGGAAGAGATGATCGGTTCACCAGCAGCTTTAACTGATGCACTACAGCGATCTGTCAGACACATTAAAGAGCCACAAAACGGTATTTATTGTTTCAATTTCTTTGAAAAATGGCTAAATTTGAAAGTTGAGACTTTGTTTCGTATCAAATTTAACCTGGTCTGTCATGTCTGTCAGCGCATTGTCAATGTCCTCTCTGCTCCGCGATGCATTTTTCACTGCGTGAGAACATAGTGTGGCGTGAGAGCGGCGTGGCTTGTCGGACATAGCAACAGTAACTAAAGGGGGCGGGTCTTTGCTAACGGTCAATTGGAACTGGTTCTCAGAACTCATGCTCCTCTCGACAGCCCCTTCGTGGCCCATTCTTCTAAGAAAGAACCTCCTTTCTCAGGGCCGGGTCATCATATGGAACTCTGGAAACTCCATGTCTGGTCCCTGGAAGGGAGGACCACTGCGTGGAGGACTTAGGTGATTTACCACAAGCTGTCGTAGGCACAATCACTTCTGCGAGAGTGCCCTCTATGAGGACCGCTTACGCTGGGCACTGGAAGATGGCAGCACTAGGTGGCGTTTTACTTGGGATCCCAATTTCGTCGGTACGTTGATGTACATCAGAAGTGACTGACTGTAAGGGAACGTCTCGGTTACATATGTAACCCTCGTTCCTTGAAGGAGGGAACAGAGACGTATGTCCCATCGTCACCATTGCTGGACCACCGCTGACTCCGGGCTCCTGCTCGGCTCCTCAGCGAAAAACAAATGGTGCTTGCATTCGCTTCCTATTTATATCTGTGCTGTGGGGCGGAGCACGAGATGCAAATCTCGCACGCCAATGTGCATTGGCTCCTTCTGTTAACACTCATAGATGATAGGGCTCCCTGGCACGATCTCAATTTTGTTGGTGCGTTGACGTACGTCTTCGTTCCATCCTTCAGGCAACAAGGGTTACATACATAAAGGAGATATTCTCTCATTTAGTTTTGGCATAAGTACTCCCTGTTTTAGTCAGTTCTTTGTCCTGTCTTGTCTGTAAAGCAGATGTGTTCCCTGTGTTTATACCCCATCTCCTGTGGATTATTGAATTAATGACTATTTCTTTGTCCTCTTCATGAGCTACTTTATCCAGCCACTCATGACAATGTCCTTATTTATCTCATTTTACATTTTTCAACAAAAAAATATATTTTGTGTTCCACACAAGAAACAAAGTCATACAGGTTTGCCATACAGGTTTGGAACGACATGAAGGTAGATGACAGTATTCTCAATTTTGGCTGAACTATCCCTTTAATTATACCTTGGGGAGTGTTGGTCCTCAGAATTGAGCTTAATCTGTTAGAAACTTTATTTGTAAAGCATTGGGTGAATCTCATATAAAATTAAATGTGACAACCTCCTTTTTGGTGATGCCCTCATTTGTAAAAAATGTTATAAATATGAAGTATATAAAGTTTTTTATTGTAAAAATGCAGAAAGTTTTCTGTAGAGTTTGAATAAGTATATGGAATGTCTTCATTTAGCAAAGTAAACGTGTGTTTGTGAATAATAAAATAAAAGTAGTAACCTTTCCACAGATGGACAAGCAGTTATTAAAACAGAACCCATTCTTTTTCAGTTCATATTATTAACTTTATAAATTTGCAAATATGAGGTGGTGGTGTTCAACTGAAAATCTGCAATACAAATAATTCCATTCATCAAAAAAAGCTTTAATGCTAAATGTTTATTGTTATTTTGCTTAAGTACAGCTTATGCATTTTAGCAGAGAAAATGAACAATACATAGTGATTAATATCGTATTAGTATTACCTAACCCAAACAAAACACATGTTGAAGAGCGCTACAGATTTCAATGGATGTCACTATTTATTACAGTTCTCACACTTGCTGATTTAAAAGTTTAGTTAACCAAAATCCTCTATGACTAAGTGTATGGACCAAAAAACTTGCTTTTTTACACACACACACACACACACAAAGAAACATGAGTTGAAATCATTTTTGAGTGACCTATCCCTTAAGCTTGTATGAAATATAACATTTGATCATTTGATTCTCTTTCAAATCAAAATTGGTGAAGCAAAGCAAAGCAGCTGGAAACTCTGCAATTGTGTTTTCTCTTCTTTTCTTCTTCCTTCTCTTGTTCACTCTTTAACTTTCAATATTTCGATTTCGAGCTGATCGGTGACCTGTCTCAGTAAAGGGCAGTCTAGACACGCCATCAGCACCTTCTTTCCAGGAGTTTGAGGGACCATCGACACGTTATATCTCACTGAGCCACCAGGTAATATCTGGCTGTAAGTGGAAGACATAAGAGACAAAACATTTTGAGAATTCAGCCAAAGGTGTATTTATTTTTTTACTGCCCATTTCTGATCGCAACATAAACAGGATCTTTCACACAAAAAGATCATTATAAATAAAACAAGATATGGAAAATGTATATGGACATCTACAAAAATAAATACATTTGTCTTTGTATATGTCTGTGCATGTTTATGGGTGTGTGGTGGAATAGTTGAGAAGACAGTTATTTATTCATTTGCATTTGCTTTATTTCAACAGACAGGTGATATAAATATGAAGTTTACCTGTAAGATTTCATTTTGATTGGTATCAGACCAGGTCCATCAAGGCGGAGCTGAACATTTTTTAGGATGAAATTAAAGGGATTCTGGAAATTCACACTGGTCATGAGATCTTTACCAACTTGGGGGGTTCCAGTCATCTGTGGATGAATTATATTGTAGAGAACCAACAAATGTTTAGTGCTTTTACATAGCTCTTTGTACATGTACACAGGCTTGGAAAATCTTATCTAAAATAAGAACAGAAAAACATGTGACCAGGATTACATAAAATCTACAAAAAGTGTCAAAATCAGTTCAACTTTTGAAAAAACGCGTCTCGAGACCTTGCGTTTTTTCCTCCTTCCACTGCCCACGTCGTGCGTTTTTGCTTTAGATTTGCTTTAGTTTTATGTGATCGAGCCCTTATTGTGTTTTTTATCAGTACAAAAGCCAAATGGACCATTTATAATCAGTGATTCTGTCCACGTTGGATGTGGGTGCAGAGTTGTGGATGTGGTACATGACAAATCCATAACAGTAAACTCATGCTACATCCTATTTCTAATGTACTCTATGCGCTTGAGCTCTTTCTGACATGAAGGACAAATTAACTTACTATGAATTCACTTACAATAACTTACTTCGCTTTGATGCGTCCAAGTCAAAGGTTTGATGATAGTCATGTTATTTTTTTCTATTAAGGTTCATTTTTGTTTGCTTCTTTCTACCATTTTTTGTCCTTTCAATGAAAGTCAACCAATCAAAAAATAAATATAGGTTTGGGACAACACTGAGGATGAGTAAATTATGACAGAATGCAAATTTTTGGGTTATCCAATTAAGAAAAATGTACACATATACATTATTTCTAAATAAATCAATATCAAATTTGAATCTGAATTTTAATCAAATTTGAAATCTGTATCAATACCAAGCCCTACACACAAGTTCCCTTAAGAATGGTTATTGAGGGCATTTACCGTTAATGTGAGTTTAGGAGGCTGGAGAGTGACTACTTTCATCGTGGAGAGGGACATGTTGGTTTCCTCAATATGCCCGTAGACCACAAAGAGCAGTTTTCCCTGCTCCACCAGGTACGGTGTATACTCCTTAGCATTGATATCTACCGTCAGGGACTCAGCTGTAAAGATATTATGATCACACTGTAGCCTAATCCATTAACAGTGTTCCTAGAGTTCCTTAGAGCTGTTATAACTCAATCTCAAAGTAATGTGCAGATTTACTGAAACAGTTGTGACTCACTCTTCGAGGCTAACACAGTTGCAGCTTTATTTTCAAGCTTAAAGGTCGTGCTGACGACGCCCGTGTAAAACGCCACACAGCCAGTGATGGTAGCATTGATAGTGCGGGTCTGGCTGGTCTGGTTGTTAATGTTCAGCGTCAGCTTGAAGTCGTCGCCCATTTTGACGGTGTCGGCCTGGAGCTCGATGGTCACTCCTGCTTCTGGCTGTGGCAAGTAATCCCCGGTAACCATGCCAGAACGCTCTGCATTCTGCCAGGCCTCTCTCTCCTTGACGGTTTCTAGAGTCAGAAGGGTGGAAGGTAAAATGTTGGGATTTTCCACTGCTTCCCACAACATCAGTCAAACCACTATTGTTTGGTTCACATGTTCATAGGGTGTTTGGCATCATTATGGAAGTCTGTTGAATAATTAAATAACTGAAGGACTCTGCTGAGTCTCCTAAGTGAATCTAGAGAGCTTTTGAGTTATTGAAACCAGCTGTGTTGTTAAACTGTCAATCCAAAAATCCAGAAGGCAACACAATTTATTTGGACTACCCTTGAACATCAAATGACCAAGGATAGATAAACATTCAAGGCTTTTGAGATGTTTTAGACCAAATGAGGTTGCGAGCAAAAGGTCAGTAAACCCACCAAATTTGTAAGGCCCTTGAATTGAATTCTGCGCGTCAACCTTAGCAAGGTAAAAGGTTCTTTCTAATCACTTCATAGTCACTAAAGCCACGTTTTCACCTCAGGAACGTTCCCCAGGAACTAGGGACTTTGGGGTGGTACTCGGTGTGTTTCCACCGTAGGAACCAGGGGTCTAAATTAAGTTCCGGGTAAAAATTTTCCCCCTCAGAAAGTCCCTTCTCGTGAGGTAGTACTTTTTCAAAGTTCAGGAACTTTTCGGGGGTGGGACTTGGGCGCTGAACATTTTGATTGGTTGACTCCACGCAGCATTTTTTAAAAATCTTTTGCGGTACGTGCAGTAAGAGTTGTTTGCTATTCGAATCAATAATGGAGTTAAAAAAATACGACAGATGGACCGATGATGAGGTTCAGGCTTTATTAAGCTTATATGCAGAGGACGAAATTCAGCAGGAACTGGAAAGTTGCACGCAGTCCTACTTCACTGGACTAATTTGCCTAATCTTCACGGTAGTTTAGACCACGATGGAAACGCAGACAGCAAAAGGTCTGGGGGGAAAAAAGTTCCTGTGACAAATTGTTCCAGGTAATTTCGGTGGAAACGCAGCTTAATACAATGGTCAACTATATCTTCTATAAGGCCTGTGTTCACATTTAATTTCCAACCCTTAAAGGATTAAATTTCTCAGGAAACCACTGTAAGCTACCGTGACATCCCGAAGTTCACATGCGGAGTGTGAGTCGTATCAGAGACAGAGTCGCATTGCTTCATTGAATGCAGCTTTCCTGATCTAATGTCACATCGCTTGTTGAATGATGTGAAATGAAACTTACTTTCTGGATATTTATAGGTATAAGTGATGTCCTCATGGTCGCTACTGTCATGCTTTTTTGTCACAACGAGCTTTCCAACATATGCAGTGTCCACATGGAGTATCTTCATTTTTCCCTCCTTATCAGACCGATGGAATACCACATCACTGTTCAGCTGAAGACAGGAGAAAGTAATTTTTTTATGTCCATTTGTTTGTACAGTAGCTAAGATTTTAATGTCTTGTAAATTAAATCTAAATGTATAAACATCAACAAGAATTGACATTAGGGATGTGCCCGAAGCTGAATACTATAGGCCCTATTTTAACGATCTAAGCGCATGGTCTAAAGCGCACGGCGCAAGTTCACTTAGCGCGTGTCCGAATCCACTTTTGCTATAGTTTAACGACGGGGAAAATGGTCGGTACGCCAGGCGCATGGTCTAAAAGGGTTGTCCCTATTCTCATAATGAGTAATGGGTGTGTTTTGGGATTTATGTGTGTTAAACCAATCAGAGTCTAATCTCCCATTCCCTTTGAATGCCAGTTGCGCTCGTGCCATGGCAAATTTGTTATTTACATGACGGAATTTGATAGTGGAAAGGCCGAACACGTCTCCAGAACGCAAACGGAACTGCTTGTTCGCGAGGTAAAAGTGCGCAAGCAGATCATCTACGGGACAAGCCGGATTCCGCCCCATATCTTTATGTACACAATTATAATATTTCGCATTGTAATACTTTTATTTTAAATATTTGGCATGTTTGTGTTCTGCTGTGCGTCCCCTTTGTGTTTAATAAGCAGAGTGTACGCACGTTGTGGACCTGCCTATAGGCGCACATTACTAATGCGCTCACTAAATAACAAAAAAAATATTGCGCCATTGACTTTAGACCAGGTTTCAGTTGGTCAATGGTGCAGTCAATTTCTGTTGCCTCAAAATAGCAACGCGCCAACAATGCACCAGAACACACCTCGTTTTCAGACCAGCACACCCATGGGCGCACAAATGGGCGCAAATGCATTTGCTATTTAAACAACGTGGCACAGGACATGAAAATAATAACTGCGTCGGACTGAAACTAGCAAAAAACACTCATTGCGCCGGGTGTAAGATAGGGCCCTATGTTCGGAAAGGAAATGACGTGTTCTAAAATATGAAATGGTAAGAAAAATTATATTTCAACGTTTTAGTGTTCTCTCTGAATTCTATATTTGTATTGTATATAATTTGGGGGTATCTAGGAGTGTGTGCTTACAAGACTATGCGAGGTATCGATATTGCTTTTGAATACACATTCTTTTTACTTTTGCTTTCTAATTTGTGATCATGCGCACTCTGTGTATAGGGAGCGCAGTACTGACCACACATTTTACAAGATAAGATCTCTTCTTACAATTCTCTTCTCTTCATCTCTTCTTACAATCTTCACATGAAAAGTGAAATCTGTGAAATGTACTGTAACCGACTACCGCCTTACAATACTAAGCTTTAGACTAAACCTAACCATGTCCCTTTAGGGGCTCCATAGAATATGTTATTAATTTTCCGTGCCTTTCCAAATTCGGATTAAGGCTTCAGGCACATCCCTAATTGACATGTTTTTTACCTCTGCAAAGACAAACTTTGCATCGAACGGATAGCTGAGCTCTCCCTCTTTGATGGCATTGACAGACGTCGGGCCACATCGATAAAAACCTGAATGAGAGAAGAAAAATAATTCATATATAACTTAACGTATACTTATGATGTGCCAGAAGTCATGGCAAGGATCATACCATCACTGGTCTCCTGAGGGGTGGAGTCGATCACCTGCCAGCCTGAGAATTTTTCCGGCAGATCAGGCCTCTTCATGTACACCTCATTCCAGCAGTGGTAGTTCCTTTAAGAAAAACTAAACTGTATTACTAATCAACCTGTCAGTTATATAACATTGGCTTTATAGTACATTAACTCAATACGGAAAAATCATGCAATGTCTGAGATAAAACTGCGAATTAAATTAACCAAGGCACCCATTTTTTGCAGTATAGGAGTTAGGACCACTTGAATGTAACAATATTTGAAAAATATAGTGTGTCACTATTCCACACTTCCGGGTGAACGCTGGTGCTATTAGCTGCCGCTATTAGCTGCCGCTGCTCAGGGAGCGAATTTTAAAACTTTTAGTACTTCTAAATCCTCCTGCGCTTATGAATGCATGGATGCATCTATGAACTGTTTTAACCCATTTTAAGGAGTCACTCTGACCTGTGTATCCATGCTGATTCGGCGGGTTTGTACGCTGGTTTTGATCTACGTGTTGATGCTTTCTGTGGTTGCCGGTTTGCCTGCCGGTTACTGACTGCTGTTCTTCGTGGTACCTCTGGCATGGGGATCAAATATGTAGATCACTGAGCTACTGGTGCAGATGAACTACATCTGGGTCGTCCTTTCTGCTATATACCATTCTGTGGCATGGACGATGCTCCAGTATTCGGCGGCGGAACTTACTCAGATCCGTTTGCGTCCTTTTAATCTTCCGTCAGCTCCACATCTTCCCTTGGATATTGTGTACATACCACGTCAGAAATATATACATCGCAGGTCTCGGCGGAGTTACAACATTGATGGCTCATGTCAAATACGGTCCTTTTGGTCATCTAAAACACGCTCGCCAAGGAAGCTCACATGGACTGTCGATCACAGTGTATTAACCAACCTGTCCAGATCGGTTGGCAACGATTCTGGTAAAAACAATTTTTTCTTTGGATTACTTAATATAAGATCACTCTCCAATAAAGGACCTCTGGTGTATGATCTGCTGTCTGACCGTGAGTTTGACTTTCTCTGTCTTACTGAGACATGGCAGAAACCAGATGACTTTTTTCATCTAAACCAGTCTGTTCCAACCAGGATATAGTTTTGTTTGTAAATCACGTGATAAGGGACGGGGAGGGGGGCTAGCAATACTTCATAAAGAGAAATTGAAAGTATCTCAGTTAACTTTGTCTACATATTCTTCTTTTGAAACAATTGCCTTAAAAATTAATGGTGCAATTCCTACCATCCTCACAATTATTTACCATCCTCCCAAGAGCAATAATGCCTTTTTAACTGAACTTTCTGAACATTTGACTTATCTATCTTCCATGTCTCCAAATGTAATCATTCTGGGTGATTTTAACATTCATATAGACAATGTCAGTAATGCATTTACATGTTTGGATTGCTTTGGTATCCAACAATTTAACACACTGCCCACTCACACTAAGGGGCATACTCTTGATCTTGTTTGTTGTTCTGGGATAACACCTTATAATTGTACTGTTTCTGATCTGTCCATATCAGATCACCTGTTGGTGTACTTTTGTGCCAAGCTTGCAGTTTTTAACGTAAACCCATGTCGTCCGATCACATTTCGGAATATTAAGAACATTGATGTGCCTACTCTTGCTGATGAACTTGCCATCTTCTCCAGTAAATCTTATTTCTCTACTGTTGATGAACTGGTTACATACTACAATGATGGACTGAACATGATTTTAGATGAATTCGCACCTGTAAAAACTCGAACTGTTTTATTTGTACATTCAGCTCCTTGGTTTACACCTGAACTGCATGAACTTAAAGCTAAAGGCCGTAGGTTAGAGCGGTTGCACGTCAGGTCTGGCCTTACTGTTCATAAAGAAATGTATGCTGAACATATTCAAAATTATAAAAAAGCACTGTCCAAGGCTAAATCTGATTACTACTCCAACATAATTGGAGTTAGCAATGGGAACTCCGGGTCCCTTTTCTTGATGGTAAACAATATTCTGCAACCACCTGATTCTTTGCCATCTGATATGTATTCCACTGACCTATATGATCGCTTTTTGACTTGTTTTGCATCTAAGGTTGAAAATGTACATCAGCAATTACTTACTGGTACGCTTCACAATGACTCTTGTCAGTCTATCACTCACACACCTCCCCACTCTGTTTTTTCTAACTTTACACTACCAACTACTTCAGAGATAGTGGGTCTGATAGGTAAATCTAAATCTTCGACTTGTCAGTTAGACCCTCTACCAATAATAATAATAATAATAATAATAAAAATTCATTACATTTATATAGCGCTTTTCTCAGCACTCAAGGCACTTTACATAGAAGGGGGGGGGGATCTCCTCAACCACCACCAATGTGCAGCACCCACCTGGATGATGCGACGGCAGCCATATTGCGCCAGAACGCCCACCACACACCAGCTTACTAGTGGAGAGGAGACAGAGTGATGAAGCCAATCAGTATATGGGGATGATTAGGAGGCCATGATGGACAGAGGCCACTGGGCAAATTTGGCCAGGATGCCGGGGTTACACCCCTACTCTTTCAAAAGACATCCTGGGATTTTTAATGACCACAGAGTCAGGACCTCGGTTTTACGTCTCATCCAAAGGATGGTGCTCTTTGACAATATAGTGTCACCGTCACTATACTGGGGCATTAGGACCCACACCGACCTCAGGGAGAGCACCCCCTGCTGGCCTCATTAACACCTCTTCCAGCAGCAACCTGGTTTTCTCAGGAGGTCTCCCATCCAGGTACTAACCAGGCTCAGCCCTGCTTAGCTTCAGTGGGCAACCAGTCTTGGGCTACAGGGTGACATGGCTGCTGACCAACTCCTTTAGTGAAAGCTTGTTTACCAGCCCTGTCGCCATTGATTACTAAAATTGTTCATGCTTCACTTGTTTCTGGTTCTGTATCTCCATATCTCAAATCTGCTATTAGTACTCCCATACTTAAGAAACCAGGGGGTGATCCATTTAATTTTGTTAATTTTCGTCCAATTTCAAACTTACCATTTATCTCTAAGGTAGTGTAAAAGTGTATTGCAATTCCAATAACATGAACATCTTTCCAATAATAACTTGTATGAACAATTTCAATCTGGCTTTCGTCCCCACCATAGCACTGAGACTGTTCTTGTCAGAATAACCAATGATCTACTGTTGGCAGCTGACTCTGGGTTTTTAACCATACTTGTCCTTCTAGACTTGAGCGCTGCCTTTGATACTGTCTCACATAAGATACTTCTTGACAGGTTAGCTTCTATTGGTATTACTGGCACTGCTCTGTCTTGGTTTAGGTCATATCTATCTGGACGCACTCAGCGTAGGGTTTTCGATCAAGAACATCTACAGTCACCACTGGTGTTCCCCAGGGTTCTGTCTTGGGCCCACTTCTTTTCATTATTTATATGCTCCCTCTTGGTTATGTTTTGAGGAAATATGGTGTTAATTTCCACTGTTATGCAGATGACACCCAACGTTACCTGTCTGCCAAACCCACTGGTTCTTTTCCACCACCATCTTTGTCCAGCTGTTTAGCTGAAATTAAAGATTGGCTTTCAGCTAACTTCTTGAAGGTAAATGGCAACAAAACTGAGGCTTTGCTTGTTGGCACTAGATCTGTTTAGTCTAAATCTAATTGTCATTCTTTGTACATTGACAATACTACAATCTGTCCTTCTTCACAGGTTAAAAGTTTGGGTGTCATCATGGATAGCACACTATCCTTTGAAGCTTAAATTAATAATATCATGCGGATTGCATACTTCCACTTGCGTAATATTAACAGTCTCCGTCCCTTTCTTTCAAATAATAATACTGCAGTTCTCATTCACGCACTAGTCACTAGTCACGTATAGACTAATGTAATGCTCTTCTCACAGGTGTTTCCTCGAAATTGCTACATAAGCTTCAGTTGGTTCAGAATTCTGCAGCTCGTGTTCTATCTAGAACTGAGCACTTTTCTCCAGTTCTTCAGCAATTGCACTGGCTTCCAGTAAAGTATAGAGTTGAATTCAAGATCTTGCTACTTACTTATAAGGCACTTCATAATCTTGCTGTTACTACATCCCCTTGATGTTCGCAATAGCGATTGCTTGTTGACTTTTAAAACGCATCTTAAGACATATCGTTTTATGCAAGCGTTTTTATAACATGTTGTATTGAGTCTCTAATGCACTTCATCCGTATATAAAATATATCCGTATATGCGGCTTGTTTGTTGTGTGTATTGTCTTATGCAGTGACCTGTATATTGCTTGTGAGGTGACCTTGGGTGTTATGATAAGGCCCCATTAAATAAAATGCATTATTATTATTATTATTATTATTATATTTGTTTATCTCACCAAACTGAATCTTTAGTTCGGCTTCGGTCCACTTTCCCGTCTTCGTCCAGCACAATGTCTGTCTTCAGGTTTCCTGTGTTGTCGTGAGCAGAGCAGAAGTTGGTGATGACCCGTGCAGGGATCCCGAGACAGCGCATAACTGGGTGGAAGGTTGAACAGATATTGGAAAATATGAGGTAAAATCAAGTGGCAACCTTCGGTCTCTCTCTTAAATCTAACACGAAAGTGACTTACACTGCAATTCATCGACTGGCCCGTACAGACAGGCTCCAAAAGAGAGTCAATCCCATATACCGCCCATGTTAATATGCCCAACTTTACAGCAGAAAAAAATGTGTTTACAGCCTGGTACAAAAAGTGGTTTTGGTCTATATAGCCAATTTTGCCCTTCATGACAACTGTGAGGGGGGTGAATATTTTTATAACTCATCCGTTTAAATTATATTAAGTGTTAAAGTTCTGAATAAATAAGGGCGTGGCCACTTGAGTGACAGGTGGATTGCCGCTGCTGTCACTACTAGCCGTTTGTCTGCTGTTTGTTAGTGCCACGTCACCTCAGCTAATCCACGTCTTTGCCCATTTCCGGTTATCAGGGAGTGACACGCTGCCAAGATGGCGACGGCCGGTTCTGTCCAATGTGAGTTTCAAAAATGCTCTTCAGAAACCTACGGGTGACGTCACGGACACTATGCCCATATTTTTTTACAGTCTATGAGTTAAATGTGTTGTTAAATGTCACAAGTCTACAAGTACTTCATTCTGAAAATGTTTTAAACTATCATGAAGAAATCGTTCTCAAACGGATGCCCCAAAGAATGCGCAGTGGCCATACTCACGAGTGTTCAGCACGCCGGCAAACACCCAGCACTGAGCGAAGCACACAGGCTCACCACCCTCTTTGGCATATTTTAGCAGGATTTCAGGACTTCCGGTCCAGGCAGTCGGTGCTGTGCCTTCAGGGTAATCACCACTCCAGTTGCCAACCAGGACACCATCATCGTCCTGGACGTTCATCTGAAAATATATACCACAAAAATGCTTAAATAAACAACATGTATTATGTGTGTGTAATCATATAAAATGGAATTGCCCATACTTTGATTGCTATTATGGAATCATACCAGAGCTGCTGCTTGCCGAACAATTTCAGTGGCACTTCCACGGAAAACTAGTGGTACTTTCCCAGTATCCAGAACCAAAAGACAGGCATCCAGAACCCCCTGTTCAAACTACAGGAAAACACATAGGAAGTTAATTCATGGATGTCAAATCCTGGTCCTGGAGGGCCAGAGTTTATCCAAAGCCGTTTTAAGGCAAGCCTTCAAGGTCAGCAAAAAGTAATGTAATGCTGTGGAGGAGACCAGAAGATGTTTTTTTTAAATGGGTGTCAATGGATGAGAGGCTTCACATTTAATGTGAACATTTTGTCAACTTATTATTTAATGACTGGACAGCCCATCATTGGCTAATCTTCAATATGTTTGTTATTAAACATTTGAATTGGATTGATCTATTTTTAGAGTTTACACCGAGTAAATGCTGTTTTATAAGAGAAGTCACGGACAATTCCACTGTAGGTCAGATTCAGTTTACTTTTCATTCATTTCTATGGTATCCAAATATACTGCTTGACTAATGCACAATTCTGAACGAAATTCAATGACGCCAAGGCTGTAATGTGATTGGTTATCAAGGCACATGTGGTCCAAGTTAGCCATCACGCTTTGTCCAATAGCAGAGCCACGAATCATTGTATCTCCCAATAATTAGACCATGGCTGAATCCAATTTGCCCCCTAAACCCTTAATCACAATTCGCTACGTTAGACCACCAATACAGTTCACTTGAACAAGTGAATGAAAACGAGTGAGTGAACTCGGACAGCCATTGAGTGTACATCGGCGATCTTTTTATTCAGCTTCAGCACTAATCAAACACACCTAGATTAACTAATCAAGTTTCGGGGCTGTTGATGGACTCGATCTAGTCCATCTATGGCTCCATCCGAAAACGTAGGCAGCTGACTTGTTGCCTCGTTGCCTTATAAGCAATGACTCTGCAGGCAGCGTTTGCACACGAAGGCACCCCACGAAACTGATTTCAGACAGACTTCTGAGGCAGCGTAACAGTTTAATGATCTACAGCAAAAAAGAGTGAGCTTTGGTGAGAACTAAACAAATATTTAATCGCTACAGTAGTAATTTCTGACTGGAAATGACATCAGAAGTGGAAAATGCTGGTCAAAAACGTACATTTTGAAAACGTAAGTTTTCAAAAACGTACACACAAATTGACCAGCATCCGTAAACTTTCAGATGCCATCTGTATTTTTTAGCTCAGCTGTCACAAAATGGAAAGCACAGGATTGTGGGATTTCAAAGGTAGCGAAGGATACATCAATGCTGCCTTCAAAAATCTATCAGATGAAGGCATCTCAGGAGAGAGGAAGTGAAGCTAACATTGGATTCGGACGTACATTGATGCCTTCCTTGTTTTTGTTTTTGTTTTGTTTTTTAACTAAATTGACACACATTCAAGTGTTGAAAGAATAAAGCTTAAAAAAATAATTTAAAAGTATTCAATGTTTAAATATTCATACAACAAAATATTTTTGGGTCCATGAAAGATTTGTGAATATGATTAAAAATGCTGGCACTGACTTGCAACTTAAACACAATACTCTTGCAGGGAAAGAGTTTAGTGATGGCATATGGACATGAGCTCAATAGGAGAAAATTTGTTTATTTCTGGGGGGAAAAAAACTCTGGATTACTACCAACCTGTCCAAAGTTCCATGAACGGGAGGTAATGTTGTTGAATTCTCCATTGTATATTATTCCCACATCATTCATCACATACTCCTGTCTGTCTTCATCTTTGTCCATGTACACATGATCCGCTGGGAAGAAAAACATACAATATACATGATGCGTCATAAGCATTTGTTTATGAACTTTGTTTATGTCAGTGCTCAAAATATTAAAGTTTGTTCCCAGTTTATTAAAAAGATGGTCCCGGTCTTTGTGCCTTATTTCTAAAACATGCATGCGCTAAAATCCACGCTAACGTCCATATTTACAAAAACGCTTAGTGCCACATCAGGGTCTGAGCAGACATGGGCTCCTTTCTCTTTGCCAGAGAGTATTTGGAAATCAAGTAAAGTAAGTTCTCAAGTAAAGGATTTGGACATTGGCTGGTGCTATTTATATATGTAAATCGGAGATCTGAAACCATTCAGCTGCGCACAATTTCGCCATCATACATTTCACTTCTGGAAGCGAGGTGTACGCACATTTTTTATGTGCACGTTGCTTCTCTGAATCACACGTATGCACATTTCAGAAATGATCGTAATATCAAATATTGGACAGTTTTCTATGCAACATTTTAGAAACGGGGCCTCTTAATTTCTATTGGTTGAGCCACGTTCGAAGCCGTTATAAATTACTCTACAAACATAGACCTGTGACCTCATTACATCAATATTTAAATTATATTTTTATGGACTATCCATTTTATAAAAGCAATAAGCCCTGTGAAGCCATGGTTTATACAGTAGTGAATTTAGAACAGCTAAGGGGGTTTTCTAAATTCACTGTAAACCATGGCTTCACAGAGCTTATTGCTTTAAGCGTAACTGTTTTACTCACCAGGGTCCCAAGGATTGAACAGCACATAGACATCGGTTTCAGTGTTCCTCTCAGTGCGCTGTTTTCCCAAATCACTCACTACTGCAACAAAGATTCGAAACCGGCCAATGATGCAGCTGGCGTCTGGTGTTACGCCAACGGTCACATAATTTCCTTGTGTTTCCACCACACGACTCTTCCAGCGCACTTCAGGTTTCTCTTTACCAATGGGCAAAATGATGTAGGTGCCCTTGTTTTCATCAGGTGAACTGCCTGTGAAATGAGCAGAACAGCAGATATGACCTGTGTTAGACTATGGTGATATTTCATGTAGTAATGTAATGTACTGCTTCTTCATTACAGATGTACTTTATCATGCATTGAGATGCATTACTAGATACAGAATCTCACCAATCAGGAACTCCAACTCCACATTGTCCTGCTGTTTATTAAAGTCCCGGTTAAATTTGATGATGATGGTGAACTCTTTATTCCTGCGCACGATGAGGTTGGAGCTCACGTACTTGTGAGTGTTATGGTCTTTTTTGTTCTCCGTCACACGCATGTCAACGTTTAATACTGAGAGACTTGCAGCTTGTGTTTCTAGAAGAAGAAGAAAAAGACTTGCTGACAGACTGTGGTAAATTATTTTGGTTAGGGCATGTTTAAATGCAAACACAGGTAAGACTTTACCTTCATCCGGGGGTCCCCTTGGCCTCAAAACATCAAAAGCCACAAACTCAGATGGATTATACTCATCTAAATTTGATTTGGCAAAGGGAATACGGCCGCTTACCGAGGGCAAAGTGAGGTTGGGTTGTGATAACATGATGTGTACAAGATGCCTTGATTCTTGTCTGGAGGACAGATCATTTTAATGTTAGAAATCTACTGACATTATAGACTGCCCATTTGGTAAACATATTAGATATATCAGGTGAGGCATGGCAAGAGGAAAGCACAACTAAAACACAACCAAACTTTTGTATTAATGCTAAAGAGTTGAATGAAAAATGTAGAACTCACGGTGTGTGTAGAAGAGTAGATGTTCTGCTGAGGTGAGGAGGCTCCAGGCTGATGTGCTCATGAAGAGCCTCATGCTGATTAATAAAGGCTCAGGACTTCCTCTTCCACTGGAGAAAAACACATCCATGGAACCAGAGCGTCCGAAGTCGAGATGATCCCAAGATCAGGTCAGTCCGACATACAACTCTGTGACCTTGCTTCTGATTCTTGATGACAGCAGCATATTCCAGACTGTAAATAACATACAGATGAGATTATAACATTAATGTATTATAGTAATTCCTACAATATTTAATTATGAGAAGTAAAGTTATGAAGTGAGTCCTAAATGTATTTAAGGTCTTATGTAGATATCACTAAAGCGTTAATGATAAGATTTATGCACAGTACGTTGAAATGAGGTGTTTGAATTGAGAATAAAGAAAATAATCTTAATGTGATTTGCAGAAATCATTAACAATCATCAGGAGTTCACAGAAATCATTGACTTCTCTCAATTAGTCAAATGATAGTGACATTTCACAGCAAAAAATGCATTGAGATTGTAATCATTAGAGTGTAAATACAAATTAATACATATGACCCTTGTATTTTTAAACCAAATAATGCTTCACAAATACAGCAATTCCTTCATCAGACAATAAGTGTTGCTCAAGAATTATGAGTTTTAGATTCCAAAAATATAACAAAGCTTTAATGTACACAGGCAGTTGAACAGGACACAACAGCGTGTAATACATAGACACAAACAATAACCGACAAGGGACTGAACGGGGAGAGTTTATACACAGGGTAAATGAGGGAACTAACTAGACACAGGTGGATGAAGGTTAACTAATAAGGGACTAACAAGAACAGGTGCAGACAAGACGGAACATAATTGTGACATTACAGCCCCCTCGGAAAGGTGCGTCCTCGCGCCGTGATGATAACAGAAGTTAAAAAAAAAAACAGAAAAAAGGGCGGAGGTTTCGGTGGAGCTGGGGACGGACTGGACCCTGGGGAAGTCGGCCACGGGCACCATGGTGGCGCAGACGGGGGTATGAGCCAGGGACAGAGGGGGGTAGACAAAACCCTGTGGGGCTGATCGGAGGAGGCGAAACCATGGTGAGAGGTGAAGGAACCGGTGGAACCGAGAGGCTGACGGACCATGGCGACACCGTAGACACGGAAGACGGGACCTGAGCCGCTGACCTGCAGGACTGAGGTGGTGACGTGGAAACGGATGACCAGGGTGACGATGTGGTGAGGAAGGCTGACGGGGAGGTCAGAGGAAGGGAGGAGTCCAGGGGTGCCGAAGGGGTGCAGGGTGAGGGGACAGATGGGCCGCGGAGGCGATGAAGGACAGGACGAGGTGGTGGTGTGAGGTGTAGCCAGGGACTAGGCCTCTAACCAAGCTGGTGGCAGGGGAGCCCGAGGCTGTGTGAGCCGCACGGAGCGAGTGGCGGTGGCAGAGCCGAGGAGCTACACGACACCAGTGGGGCCGAAGGATCCAGGGGGCTGACCTTGACCAGCGATGGAGACGGGATGAGGACAACAGGCAGGGATACGGGCAGAAGACTTCCGGACGGGACCGGCGAAGAAGATGATGATGTGAGGGTGGGGACTTGGGTGGGAATAGGATCCGCGGACCACAGGTCTTTCAGGTTATAGTTCACTCTTGGCTCTGCGATGGACTGACCTGCCTGCGTCAACTCCGGGGCTGGTTCAGGAACGACCTCGGTGGGCGCCTCGGGCTCGCTGGCTGTGAGGGAGAGGTCGCTATTCCGGATCATCTAGGCCAGGTAACCCAGATAGGGCCTGCTCTCCGGGCAGAGGAGAAGCTGCAGCGTGGGTGAGTCCATCAAGTTCATCTTTGTTTGGTCGGTTATTCTGTTAAGCTTTGGCTGATGAAGCAGACAGACGAAGCTTGATTCCAAAAATATAACAAAGCTTTAATGTACACAGGCAGGTAAACAGGACGCAACAGCGTGTAATACATACACACGAGCAATAACCGACAAGGGACTGAACTAAACGAGGAGAATATAGACACAGGGTAATCGAGGGAACTAACTAGACACAGGTGGATGAAGGTTAACTAATAAGGGACTAACAAGAACAGGTGTAGACAAGACAAGACAAGACAGAACATAATTGTGACAGTATTGGTCAAAATTATCGATTTTCTTTTATGCCAAATATCAATAGGATTTTAAGTAAAGATCATGTTCCATGATCTCACAAACATAAATGGACAACTTTAAATTTTAAACTTTTGATTTTTTTGCACCCTTAGATTTCAGATGTTCAAATAGTATACCTCGCAACAATATTGTCCTATCCTAACAAACCATACATCAATGAAAAGCTTGGGTATAAATCTTTATGATGTATAAATCTCAATTTTAAAAAATTGACCCTTGTGACTGGTTTTGGGGTCTAGGGTCACATATTTAAACGTCTTTACCTTGAAAAAAAATCTTCATGCCTTAAAATAGCTTGAATGTATTTCTAAAACCCTTTCTTCATTTAGTATACCCGGTTCTATGAATATGCAACTGAGCCCCGCCTCCACTCACTCACAGCAGCTCAGAGATCCACTCATTGACGATCACACGTTGATTGTTTTTGAGACTGTCTTTGGTTCACTGTAGTTTTAAGAAGAAAATACTCGGCAATGGTGTTGACTTGTGAATTTGCACATGGTTTGCTCAAGGGAAAAAAGCATACATTGACTACAATGTAATCAGTTATTAATATTTTATTGGTTCTCCCGAGTTTTTGATTACAACAGCCATTCTCCTGCTGGGCTTCATAGGAAGACCTGCATGACTTGCAGACATATACAATCCCCAAAACATTTACGTTTCCCATGCCATGCTTAATGGTGCCACGCATGCATTTGGAATTAAAACACTCCAGTTGTCTCAAAATATACAAATAATTCCCCAAAAATTACAATAAAAAAACAAATATTATATCCAGTTGGATTTCAGGAAGTGTCTATGAGATCATGTCAATAAAACCTTGTTAGTGAATACGGGGAAGTGAAACTTGTGACATGCTGACATTATCATTTGACACAAATGAGAAGTTAAGTTGCCTCGTTCCGCATATTTCACCTAAAATTCATTGGAAGTTAGTCAGATTCTGGGTCTAACTGAAAGGCTATGAAGTTACGTCTGTGTGATAATATGTTGTTGGTTCTGATTCTGAGTATTGTTCAGATGAATTGGGTTTACTCTCAGGATCACGAATGGCCTCTTCACACAGTGTGCAACTCAAACAGACTCACGGTGACCTACAGAAGCTGCGGTGAGATCAGTGTCACACACACTGTCAGTGAGAAATTTTTAACAGAAATTTATACTTTTATTCAGCATGGATGCATTAAATTACACTAAAGTAATGTTACAAATGATTTCTGTTTCAAATAAATGCCGTGCTTTTGAACTACATTGGTCAAAATAACTCTGAAAAGGGTATCACGGTTTTCACAGAAATATAAACTGTTTTCGACATTGATAATAATCATAAATGTTTCTTGAGCAGCAAATCATCATATATAAAGGATCATGTGACACTGAAGAGTAATGATGCTAAAAATTCAGCTTTGACCACAGGAATAAATTACATTTTACAGTATAATCACATAGAAAACAGCTAGTTTAAATTGTAATAATATTTCACATTTTTACTGTATTTAATGTATTTTTGATCAATGAAATGCAGCCTTGGTGATAATAAATCTTACCGACCCCAAACTTTTGAAAATGGTGTATAAATTCATATGCACATTTCTGAATGTATTGTTTGATTGAGAGATGTCAATCTTTTACATCAACTAATGATTTCTTACATTCAATTCAAACCCCTCAGTTTATCTTAAAATGTATTTCAAATTGCCTTTTTTTCTATTTCATTGTCTCAGACCCTTTACAGGATGTAGGATTCACTTTCCTGCCTTGCCCTAACAGTTTGACTGATCCTATGACAATCAGATTGGCCCTTATTCTGAGTAAGATTTTCATCTGTATTAATATTATAATTTCAGATTAATGAAATCAACCCTTGAAGCAGTAACTGTGTGTTCTCTTACAGGGCAGTCCATCGAAGAGCTTTATTCATCAGTTGAGCTGCTGCTAAAAGATATCCATGTATTCAGTCGGGACAAACCCCTCTGTCTTCCTCATTTCCCACGGTTCACTTTTTGTGGAAGCAGGAGAGGAGGTGAACACAGGAAAGTTTTGGTTGTGTTTGTCATTTTTATGATATGTATGTTGAATGTAATATGAAATTATTAGGAAAAATGTATTTAATTTAATTTCTCCAGAACTCATCACCATAGAATCATCATTTAATTCTAAAGTAGACCTTCCTCTAAAGGTTTGGCTTTTACATTCCATTTAAACATCTATGCTTTTATTTATTGTGAGCATGGAACTGAAATAATTAGAGGACCTGTTCTTCAGAGTGTCTGTAGTGTATTCTCACATTATGTTGAACTCAGACGTTATATTGCATTTCAGCAAAGGTGTTTAATCAAAGTTAATTGTGTTGTTCCTCTTTGGGATATTCATCATGCATTCAGGATTTTTGCTGCTTTCAGATGATTTCATAATTTTGTTTCACCCTTGTTAGACCTTTAATCTTAAATAAAACTTTGTTTTGTGAATATTGCAGTGCTTTAATGTAATGCTTTAACCATGCACATCATTATAATTCATGTTTCATGAATTTAGAATAACTTCCCCTCCCTCTTGCAGCATCTCTTCTCTTCCGTGATGACGAGGGCGGGGCAAGCTGTCACTCACATGAGATCAGCCAATAGCAAACCACAACCATCCAATCAATTCCCCACAGACAAAATCAAGTCTTGAACAAGTCATTTGTTTCTGTTCCAGTAGCGTTTCACTCAAATGCACGTCAGGGTACGCAAGGAAATACTATCGCATTTTTTTTATGCCAACAAAAAAAGAATAAGAAAAAAAGGTTTAGACTATATTACATGTTGAAAGCTATGATCTGAACAAAGAGTGAAAAAAAACCCCAACCATTTCAATATTTTTTGTGAAAATATTTGTCATTAATTGTGACTCTGCCAGTTCTCTTACTAGAGTACTCTCGTGTTGAGTAAGCTAGCTTACGCTACAGGAAAATCCCTTTTCTCGAGAATACTGAAGCCAAAAAATTATCCTTAATTTTTGCATTAATTTAAAACGCATTGCTGCACAAGCAGACCTAGGCGAAGCAGCTCGCACGCCTATTGGTTGCTCTGCAGCAACTGCTGCAACCTATCAAGGGACTGCTCGTGACGTAAGCACCAATGAGGGCGTGGGCGTCCGTGCACGTCACGTCCCGCCAGAATGGCCGTGACTATGTCTATATAAGCTGAGTCCAGATAGGTTGTTCTTTGATTTTTCATCTCTTCAGCGAAGTGTTCACATCACATCGTTGTTCTCTGGAGAAGCCTGCGCCGTCGACGAGCCTTTTCAGCGGGACGAGCCATCTGCTTTGCAGACAGAAGCCGGCAATCTTCTCGCTGCTTCAGCTGCCGTTCCTGTTGCGCTATCCGGCGCCCATATCCTTTCTCTATTGCATTGTGTGTTTTCGCCCCGCGACACACGCCATCTAAAAGAGCAGAGTCGTTTCAAATGCCTCTTTTCTCCAAGCTGCCCGAGGAACCCGCGCCCAGCAGGCTGGATGGCTGTTTCCTGCTCGGGCAACGCTCGACGCCTCACACGAGGCCCGCTCCCTTCCTGCCGGAACCCCACGAGGAGCTATCTAAAAGCTGGAGGGTGCCATTTTCTGCCAGGCTGCGGCCTACTGTCTCTGCGACGCTCTCTCACGTTGACGGCGCGAAAGACAAGGGTTACCTCTCCATTCCTCTGGTCGAGGAACCGGTAGCCGCACACCTGTGTCCCCGCCTTCCGCTGGATGGCAGTCCAAACCCTCGCTGCCCTCGAAAGCCTGCAGGACGACTTCGGCTCTGATCGGTCGCGCCTATGCCGCCGCCGGTCAAGCCGCTTCAGCGCTTCACTCCATGGCTGTGCTCCAGGTTTATCAGGCCAACCTTCTCCGCACCATGGACGAGGCGGGCCCGAACCCTGAGAGTTTCACGGACCTTAGAAGCGCTGCAGACCTTGCTCTACGAGCCACCAAGTCCGCTGCACAGGCCATCGGGAGAAGTATGGCGTCTCTCACCGTCACCGAGAGACACTTGTGGTTAAACTTGTCCGACATGAAAGAGTCCGACAGAGCCACTTTCCTCGACGCGCCTGTGTCTCCATCCGGTCTTTTCGGCCCAGCAGTCAAAGGCTTCGCGGAGCGGTATTCAGAAGTGCAGAAAACTTTGCAAGCCATGTGGCACTTCATTCCGAAACGCTCTAATTCCGCGACGGGTCGCTCAAAAAAGCAGCCGCCTAACCGGAACACAGCGCCACCGCCGCCAGCTTCACAGCGCCGTCAGCCGAGAGAGTCTCAGCGCTCGCTCTCTTCAAGCCGCCACAGGCCGCCTCCCCCCCGGGGACCCAGGCCCAAGATAGCGCTGAAACCTGAGCCCTCAAAGTCTTCCTGACCACACTAGGAAGACGAAGATGGTCGAGTCTCGTCGCGGCCGGACCGCCATCAAAGACAGCACGCTTTGCTCTCTCAGTTCCCTTCAACAGAGGCGACTGGAGAAGTGTATTTTACAGCCAACGAGCCCGTTACACAACCCACTCGCCTGTACCCCAAGACCGTTTTCACGGCCACCCAGATAAATCTCAAAAAGAGCATTATATCTGTCTGTCCGGCTCACGCCGAAGGTGTTATAAATGTAGGAAATGTGCCCACTCCCCAGTGCTCACCCCTACACATAAGCACGGCCCGTTCAGTGTTACACACTCATTCACGCCCCGCATCATTAAAACCGGCTCACGCCGCGTGTGTTTTAAATGTAGCAAATGTGCCCACTGTACAGTGCTCACCCCTACTCACAAACACGGGTCGCTCTGTGACACACACTCACTCAGAGCCCCCGTCAATAAACACAAAATGTGTTCTGTGTGTAGAGAGCGCGCGCCCACTAGCAAACACTGTATGCTATGTTCCGAATACCATTCTCCCTCTAGCTTTAAGCATAAAAGCATGGGAAATGATCCCGGGCGTGTCAGGTTGGGTACTGAACACTATAAAGCAAGGCTATTTGCTGCAGTTCGCTCGCAGACCCCCACGCTTTCGAGCCAGGGTCGAAACCACGGTGAAAGACGAAGTAGCACATCTACTTCGTACCGAGATTGTGAAACTGCTGAAAAAAGGGGCTATAGAAACCGTCCCTCTGATACAGAGCGAGTCAGGTTTCTACAGCAGATATTTCCTCGTCCCCAAAAAGGATGGCGGTCTCAGACCCATCCTAGATCTCAGGCGTCTGAACAAAGCCCTCATGCAGAGATCGTTCAAAATGCTCACAACCAGACAAATTCTTGTGCAAATTCGCCCGAGAGGCTGGTTTATCTCAGTGGATCTGAAGGATGCCTATTTTCAGATTCAAATAACGCCCCATCACAGGCCTTTCTTGCGATTCGCCTTCGAGGGCCAGAGCTATCAGTACACCGTCCTGCCGTTCGGTCTATCTTTGGCACTTTATACATTCACGAAGTGCAAGGCTCGCTCCCCTGAGACAACGCGGGATGCGAATATTGAACTATTTGGACGACTGGCTAATTCTAACGCAGTCAGAGGCAGAGCTGATAGCCCACAAAGCTTTATTACTCAGCCACTTACAGGATTTAGGTCTCCAAATCAACTGGACCAAGAGCTCACTGTCTCCCAGCCTGAAAATGTCCTTTCTGGGGACATATTTAGACTCTGTGTCAATGACAGCGCGGCTGACGTCACAGCGCGCGCTGAGAATACAACGCTCTGCAGTGTCTTTCAAGGTCGGCAGCATCTTTCCTCTCAAAAGTTTTCAGAGGATGCTGGGTCTTATGGCTTCGGCCTCGGCAGTGCTTCGACTGGGCTTGCTGTACATGCGCCCTCTCCAGCACTGGCTGAAAACGCGGGTCCCGCTTCGAGCATGGACCTCCGGCCGTACTCGCCTCAGGGTGACTCAGAACTGTGTTACAGCACTGGAGCCCTGGAAGGTGGCAGACTGGTATCAGTCAGGCGTGGATCTGGGAACGGTCTCGAAACGAAAAGTAATCTCGACAGACGCCTCCAACTCAGGTTGGGGCGCCCTCTACGAGGGCAGGCCAGTTTTTGGCCTGTGGGCAGCCCAGGAAGGGCGCTTACACATAAACTGTCTGGAGATGAAAGCGGTCGAGAACGCCTTGGGACATTTTCTCCCCTTCTTAAAGGGCCACAATGTCTTAGTCCGCACAGACAACATGGCGGTGGTGTCTTAGATAAACCGCCAGGGCGGTCTCAGATCACGGAGTCTCCACACACTGGCAGAACGCCTCCTCGTGTGGTCCCAGCACAATCTGCGTTCGCTAATAGCAGCGCATGTGCCAGGCTGTCGGAATGTGGGTCCGGACATGCTGTCCAGAGACAATGTTCCCCCGGGGGAATGGTCCCTGCACTCCCAGGTAGTCCAGTTACTATGGGACACCTTCGGCAAAGCAGAAATCGATCTCTTTGCGTCGTTAGAGAACGCGCACTGCCCAACATTTTTCACGAAAGACAGGGACGCGCTGGCCCAGCCGCCCGCTCTATGCGTTTCCCCCGATCGCGCTGTTACCACAGGTAATCAAGCGAATCAGGGAGAACAAATGCTCTGTGCTCCTCGTGGCGCCGCCAAGTTTGGTTCCCAGAGCTGATGCAGCTAGTGAGCACGACCCCATGGCCGATTCCAGTGAGGAAGGATCTCCTCTCCCAGGCCAGGGGCGCGATTTGGCACCCGCGCCCCGACTTATGGGCCCTGCATGTGGCTCTCACCTCAGTTAAGCGAGTGGGTGACCTCCACGCGCTCTCTGTGAGCGCTACGTGCATTGAGTTTGGGCCTAACGACTCCAAAGTCATTCTCAAACCAAGACACGGTTATGTCCCCAAAGTGCTTTCCACTCCGTTCAGAGCACAAGTCATTTCACTGTCAGCTCTCCCAAGATCTGAAAGTGAGGGCGATGTGAACCTTCTCTGCCCGGTCAGGGCATTAAGAATATATGTTGAACGGTCTGCTACTGTCAGGCAGTCAGAACAGCTGTTTGTTTCTTTTGGTGGCCGCACTAAGGGGCTAGCCACGTCGAAACAGAGCCTCTCCAGGTGGATAGTTGACGCTATCGCTCTAGCTTATAAGTCTAAGGGCCTTCGCTGTCCTCTTCGCTGTCCTCTGTCCGCATGGCCTCTTCATGGGCATGGTCCAGCAGAGTTTCACTCCAGGATATTTGTATGGCGGCAGGCTGGGCCTGTCCATCTACATTTATGAGGTTTTACAACCTGGAAGTTCCTGCCTTACAGGCTAAGCTGTTGTCAGTCTAAATGTAATACATACTGCTCTGCTCGACCCAGATCTGTGCAGACTGTATATGATGAGCGTGCTGCCAGCACGAAAACTAGATCGACAGATCAGGTTGACTTAGGTCCTTCCTGACTGTAATTCTACACTCACATCTGTCCCTCCGGCCCAGATGTCTACTGACTGACAAAAAAGTTATTAAATCATTCTTTTATGAGGTTCAGGCCAACTGATGTCGATCCTGACTGTTATACTGTGCTAAGCACCCATTCCTTCAACTCAGGGATGGTTATGTTATATTCTTAGGCCCACGTTCCGTTGGCCTAGATATTACCCACTATTATGTGTACCCCGGGCATATGCCCTTGGGAATATATGTGTGGACGACACTAGCACGCACGGCGTTTTACATTTACAAACCAAAGAACAACCTATCTGGACTCAGCTTATATAGACATAGTCACGCCCATTCTGGCGGGACGTGCACAGGCGCCTGCGCCCTCATTGGTGCTTACGTCACGAGCAGTCCCTCGATATGTTGCTGCAGAGCAACCAATAGGCGCGCGAGCTGCTTCGCCTAGGTCTGCTTGTGCAGCAATGCGTTTTAAATTAATGCAAAAATTAAGGATAATTTTTTGGCTTCAGTATTCTCGAGAAAAGGGATTTTCCCGTAGCGTAAGCTAGCTTATGCAACACTCGTTCCCTCATCTAGAGAGAACCGAGGTTACGTTAGTAACCGAGAGCGTATTGCCTTGAATAAAACTTATTAATAGCCTATGTGTGTAACGTGCTTGGTTGTAGCAATGACTCATTCGATGAAGAAAAGTACAGGAACACACTTTAATGGAAATCATCACAGTAAACATGTAGAAAACAACCAAACATCTCTGAACACTAAGAGTAGGCCTATTTAAACACGGGGACTAATGGGATAATTAACGAGACAACAGGTGGAAATAATGAACTAATCAGAACACAGCAAAACTAGGTCACAGGGGAAACACAAATGAACTCAAGATGATCAAACATGTTAGGTTCTGCTTCTGTTTTAACATCACTATTTACTCATTTTACTTCTAGAGAAGATTTGATGTGTGAAATATTTTCATTATTATGGCGAATACAAAGGAAAGGAGTAGTAGTTGGTTTCTGCTGGGTGCCAGCACATGTAGGAGAAGCTGGTAATGAATCTGCTGACGAATTAGCAAAAAATGCTTTAAAAAGGGTAGAAATAGATTTTAATGTTCCATTAAGTAAAAGTGAAAATAAATCTATTATTAAGGAAAATATTATTAAAGAGTGGCAGGAAAAATGGAATACAGATAATGAGGGACAGCATTTATATAATATTGAAAAAAATGGTAGATACTAAGAAAAGTAGAAATGGTAGAAATAGAAAAGAAGAGGTCATAATGACTAGGATGAGACTTAGACACTCAAGTCTGAACGCATCGCTCTTTATAATTGGAGTTCATGAGACTGGTTTATGTGAGAATTGTGGGGAGAAAGAAACAGTGGAGCATGTGATATATGATTGTAAAAGGTATGATGAGGAAAGAAAGGAATTGATATCATATTTAAACGAAAGAGGGAAGGTTAATAAGGATTTGGCATATTTGTTAGGTTATGATTTTAATAGAGATAGAGTAGGATACAGTCAAGTCAAGTCATCTTCATTTATATAGCGCTTTTAACAATGTAGATTGTTTCAAAGCAGCTTTACAGAGATAAACGTATAATTTATGGTAACAGAGATTGTTTTGGCTTTATAGTGGTTCTTTAATAAAGTTATTTTCCAGCTAAAGTTAGTTTTGATTGATTCGCTTCCGTCGCAACGATCATTTGTTATTAAATTAGGGGCCGCTAGGACGACACCATTCTCTCTACACAGACTTTAAATGCGAACCTGTGATAAACGCTGATGGCGTTCACATGCGCATTAAGAATTGGTTCTATAGTTATGTGCGTTTGAATATATGTGCGCAGGTTTGGAATTCCCTACAGACCAAGTCTAAACAAAGTACTGGTCTTTCCTTATAAATTTTGATACAGAATTGTATATTATTTTATCACTTCGGGGTAGGTACGCGAAACGAAATTCCCGAAAATGCTTTATCTGTAGAGTGGTAAAGGGATCCTCCATAGGGAGAGACTAGTTGGCACTTCAGCACTGCGATGTCATCGGTCCAGGCAAAGGTCCCTCGTCAGATCTGGATACGGCCTGGATCCGGCAGGCTGCGGGAAAACCTTGGGATAAACAAAGACACCAAAATTAGCGTAGATGCCATTCTTCTTATGATGTAACGTGTACATCAGAATTTATGGGAAGTGTTCCCGGTTCCGGCTGACCTAATCTGTGCAGCCTAACATTGAATTATAGAAGTCTATAATGTGTTATGTGTATGCTAGGTCAAAGAGATGTGTCTTTAATCTAGCTTTGAACTGACAGAGTGTGTCTGCTTCCCGGACAATGGTAGGAAGGCTGTTCCAGAGTTTTGGTGCTAAGTAGGAAAAGGATCTACCGCCAGCAGTCGATTTTGATATTCTAGGTATTATTAACTGGACGGAATTTTGAGATCGCAATAGACGTGAAGGACTATAATGTGTTAAGAGCTCGCTCAAGTACTGCGGAGCTAAACCATTTAGTGCTTTGTAAGTGATCAGCAATATTTTAAAATGTATACGATGTTTAATAGGGAGCCAATGCAGTGTTGACAGAACCGGGCTAATATGGTCATAATTCCTGGTTCTGGTAAGAACTCGAGCTGCTGCGTTTTGGACTAGCTGTAGTTTGTTTATTAAGCGTGCAGGGCAACCACCCAGTAGAGCATTACAATAATCTAGCCTTGATGTCATGAACTAATTAACTAACTAAATGAACTAATTGTTCTGCATTTGTCAATGAGAGCATATGGCGTAATTTAGATATATTTTTAAGATGGAAAAATGTGGTTTTACAGATACTAGACACGTGACTTTCAAATGAAAGATTGGTATCAAAGAGCACACCCAGGTTTCTAACTGACGACGAAGACTTAACAGAGCAGCCATCAAATGTTAGACAGTATTCTAGATTATTACGTGAGGAAGTTTTTTGTCCAATAATTAGAATCTCTGTTTTTTCTGAATTAAGTAGTAGGAAATTACTAGTCATCCAATTTTTTATATCAGCTATGCATTCCGTTAATTTTGTGAGTTGGTAAGTTTCGTTAGGTTTTGAAGAAATATAGAGCTGAGTATCGTCGGCATAACAGTGAAAGCTAATTCCATGTTTCCTAATGATATCTCCTAATGGTAGCATGTACAGAGTGAACAGCAGCGGTCCTAGTACTGAGCCTTGTGGTACGCCATACTGAACTTGTGATCGATGAGACATATCTTCACTTAGCCTACTGCTACAAACTGATATCGGTCAGATAAGTATGATTTAAACCATGCTAGTGCAATTCCACTAATGCCAATATAGTTTTCTAGTCTATTTAAAAGAATGTTGTGATCGATAGTGTCAAATGCAGCACTAAGATCGAGTAACACTAATAGAGAGACACAACCACGATCGGATGATAAGAGCAAATCATTTGTGACTCTAACGAGAGCAGTCTCAGTACTATGGTACGTCTAAATCTGGACTGAAAATCCTCACAGATATCATTTCTTTCAAGAAAGGAACATAGTTGTGAGGATACTGCTTTTTCTAATATCTTTGACAGAAAAGGTAGATTCGAGATCGGCCTGTAATTGACTAATTCTGTAGGATCAAGTTGCGTTTTTTTAACAAGCGGTTTAATCATAGCCAGCTTAAAGGTTTTTGGTACGTATCCTAGAGACAAAGACGAATTAATGATATTAAGAAGAGGATCTATGACCTCTGGAAGCATCTCTTTCAGTAGCTTAGTCGGTATAGGGTCTAACATACATGTTGTCGATTTAGATGAATTAACGAGTTTGCAAAATTCTTCCTCTCCTATAGCAATAAATGAATAAAAATTTTCCTCAGGGACACTACAATGCACTCCCTGATGCGATACTGTAGTAGAAGGTTGCATAGTTATAATTTTGTCCCTGATATTATCAATCTTATAAGTGAAAAAGTTCATAAAGTCATTACTGCTGTGTTCCTTGGAAACTTCTGGGCTTGAAGCTTACAGAATACTAATAGAATACATACTGTATAATGATCGGCTGTATCACTCTGTCTCCTCTCCACCAAATAGCTGGTGAGTGGTGGACGTTCACACAACGTTGCCCTAAGGCAACAAAAAGAAAAACTGAATTTGTGAACATGCAAAATAAAAAAAACTTCATACAACCTGCCAAAAGGCTTCTCTACATCTTCATACACACACACATATTTTTTTATGTACAGTTCATGTCATTTCAAATAAGATTACTAAAGCAAATAATCTTGCCTTCTTCTCACACCATGTGCTCTTGTGACCATGTGTCAGAAAAGGACGTTCCAGCTTCAAACGGTGCATGGTAGTGACTCCCAAACCTTATTGGACTGTTCTTTGATACATTTTCAAACATTCTTATTGGTTGCAATCCTTTAAAGTAACATGTACTGAACAGGGCTTAAGAAAACTTTCCATTGCATGAGGCCAATGCTGTGCTGTAGAGGGTTAAAGGGTTAGTTCACCCAAAAATGAAAATTCTGTCAATAATTACTCACCCTTATGTTGTTCCAACCCCGTAAGACCTTCGTTCATCTTCGGAACACAAATTAAGATATTTTTGATTAAATCTGAGAGCTGGATCACTCCTCCATAGGCTTCTAAGGCATTATAACTTGCTGGCCCAGAAAATGTATTAAAGACATCGTTAATATAGTCCAAGTGACTACAGTGGCTCAATCTTAAGTTTATAAAGCGACGAGAATACTTTTTGTGCGCAAAAAAACCCCCAAAATAACGACTTTATTCCACTATTCATTTCCTTCTTTCTGGGCCTCGAGTCTTTTCACGTAGTATAACTGCGCAGCGCATCTGTTGTACGTCACACGTAGGCTCACTATTGGCCGACGCTGGTAATGTATGTGATGCATTCTCAGGGACAGGTCACCATATGGAAACCGCGTCTAGACCTGTGGAAACTCCATGTCTGGTCCCTGGAAGGGAGGACCTCCGCATGGAGGACTTAGGTGATTTACCACAAGTTGTCGTAGGCACAATCACTTCTGCAAGAGTGCCCTCTATGAGGCACGCTTACACTGGGCACTGGAAGATGGCAGCACTAGGTGGCGTTTTACTTGGGATCCCAATTTCGTCGGTACGTCGATGTACATCAGAAGTGACTGACTGAAAGGGAACGTCTCGGTTACATATGTAACCCTCGTTCCTTGAAGGAGGGAACAGAGACGTACGTCCCATCGCCACCATTGCTGGACCACCGCTGACACCGGGCTCCTGCTCGGCTCCTCAGCGAAAAACAAATGGTGCTTGCATTCGCTTCCTATTTATATCCGTATATACACTCACCTAAAGGATTATTAGGAACACCTGTTCAATTTCTCATTAATGCAATTATCTAATCAACCAATCACATGGCAGTTGCTTCAATGCATTTAGGGGTGTGGTCCTGGTCAAGACAATCTCCTGAACTCCAAACTGAATGTCAGAATGGGAAAGAAAGGTGATTTAAGCAATTTTGAGTGTGGCATGGTTGTTGGTGCCATTCGGGCCGGTCTGAATATTTCACAATCTGCTCAGTTACTGGGATTTTCACGCACAACCATTTCTAGGGTTTACAAAGAATGGTGTGAAAAGGGAAAAACATCCAGTATGCGGCAGTCCTGTGGGTGAAAATGCCTTGTTGATGCTAGAGGTCAGAGGAGAATGGGCCGACTGATTCAAGCTGATAGAAGAGCAACTTTGACTGAAATAACCACTCGTTACAACCGAGGTATGCAGCAAAGCATTTGTGAAGCCACAACACGCACAACCTTGAGGCGGATGGGCTACAACAGCAGAAGACCCCACCGGGTACCACTCATCTCCACTACAAATAGGAAAAAGAGGCTACAATTTGCACAAGCTCACCAAAATTGGACAGTTGAAGACTGGAAAAATGTTGCCTGGTCTGATGAGTCTCGATTTCTGTTGAGACATTCAGATGGTAGAGTCAGAATTTGGCGTAAACAGAATGAGAACATGGATCCATCATGCCTTGTTACCACTGTGAAGGCTGGTGATAGTGGTGTAATGGTGTGGGGGATGTTTTCTTGGCACACTTTAGGCCCCTTAATGCCAATTGGGCATCGTTTAAATGCCACGGCCTACCTGAGCATTGATTCTGACCATGTCCATCCCTTTATGACCACCATGTACCCATCCTCTGATGGCTACTTCCAGCAGGATAATGCACCATGTCACAAAGCTCGAATCATTTCAAATTGGTTTCTTGAACATGACAATGAGTTCACTGTACTAAAATGGCCCCCACAGTCACCAGATCTCAACCCAATAGAGCATCTTTGGGATGTGGTGGAACGGGAGCTTCGTGCCCGGGATGTGCATCCCACAAGTCTCCATCAACTGCAAGATGCTATCCTATCAATATGGGCCAACATTTCTAAAGAATGCTTTCAGCACCTTGTTGAATCAATGCCACGTAGAATTAAGGCAGTTCTGAAGGCGAAAGGGTGTCAAACACAGTATTAGTATGGTGTTCCTAATAATCCTTTAGGTGAGTGTATGTGGATTGGCTCCTTCTGTTAACACTCATAGATGATAGGGCTCCCTGGCACGATCCCAATTTCGTTGGTGCGTTGACGTACTTCTTCATTCCCGCCTTCAGGGAACAAGGGTTACATACATAACGGAGATGTTCTCTTTCTGTAGAGTTTGAATAAGTATATGGAATGTTTTCATTTAGCAAAGTAAACGTGTGTTTGTGAGTAATATAATAAAAGTAGTAACCTTTCCACAGATGGACAAGCAGTTATTAAAACAGAACCCATTCTTTTTCAGTTCATATTATTAACTTCAGAAATTTGCAAATATGAGGTGGTGGTGTTCAACTGAAAATTTGCAATACAAATAATTCCATTCATCAAAAAAAGCTTTAATGCTAAATGTTTATTGTTATTTTGCTTTAGTACAGCTTATAGTCAATGCATTAAAGCAGAGAAAATGAACAATACATAGTGATTAATATAGTATTACCTAACCCAAACAAAACACATGTTGAAGAGTGCTACAGATTTCAATGGATGTCACTATTTATTACAGTTCTCACACTTGCTGATTTAAAAGTTTAGTTAACCAAAATCCTCTATGACTAAGTGTATGGACCAAAAACCCTGCTTTTTTCCACACACACACACAAAAAGAAAGAAACATGAGTTGAAATAATTTTTGAGTGACCTATCCCTTTAACTTGTATGAAATGTAACATTTGATCATTTGATTCTCTTTCAAATCAAAATTGGTGAAGCAAAGCAAAGCAGCTGGAAACTCTGCAATTGTGTTTTCTCTTCTTTTCTTCTTCCTTCTCTTGTTCACTCTTCAACTTTCAATATTTCGATTTCGAGCTGATCGGTGACCTGTCTCAGTAAAGGGCAGTCTAGACACGCCATCAGCACCTTCTTTCCAGGAGTTTGAGGGACCATCGACACGTTATATCTCACTGAGCCACCAGGTAATATCTGGCTGTAAGTGGAAGACATAAGAGACAAAACATTTTGAGAATTCAGCCAAAGGTGTATTTAGTTTTGTACTGCCCATTTCTGATCACAACATAAACAGGATCTTTCACACAAAAAGATAATTATAAAATATAGCTGCGAGCAGCGATGATGGGCCCAAGTCGGTGGCACCGCCACCCTGGTGCCTTTAGTTACCCTAAAGGCACCGGGGTGGCGGTGCCACCGTCTTGGGCCCGTCATCGCTGCTCGCAGCTATATTTATATATACATGTGTGTGTGTGTGTGTGTGTGTTTGTATATGTATATGTATATGTATATGTATATGTATATATATATTTAATTTAAAGGGGTCATGAACTGGATTGTTTTATTATTTTATAATGTTGCCTGGGGTGCCCTTATAATGTTAGTATGATTTTTACATAAAAAATTGTCATAATTTATAAATAAAAGCCATTTTTCCAAGCCTGATTTCTGCCTCAGATTTGAACGCTCCGTTTTAAGGGGCGTGTCTGCTGTGAGACTGCAGTGCAAACGCCCACTGCTGTGATTGGCTGACATGCTTGCATATGAAATAGCTAGTATTATATGAACTCTCTCGAAAACTTTTACTACGTTTTTACTATTACAGCTATCGAGATTAACAAATCGTGAAAAGTACCATTTAAAGCATTATATTTAAATCTATTCCATCACATGAAAGGTTGCAGCATGATGAGCACTGACTGAGCAGATGACAGTCTGTTGATCGCGTGAATAAAGATCTTATCATTGCAACGCAATTTTTGCACTCTCACAAATGCTTACACCAAATCACAATGCAAACACAATGTGAGTACACAGTAAGAGCTTCGTTGTGTAGTGTAACAGTGTCATTATTTCATCACGAGTTTGGTAAGTGTCCAGATAAGCTCTCGCGGCTCGCGCTGTGCAGTTTGATTGACAGCTTGGGCGAAAGGGATCGTTCTTTGATCGCTTTCTGTATATAATTTAATAACAGTTTAAAAAAATATTATTTTCATAATACTACGAGAAATTATGTGAAGTTGATCGTTTAATCACTGATGCATAAACATTGAACGATTTTAAGAGAAATATCTGAACTTGAATAATTACACCGAAATAACTGAGCGCAGATCAGGCATTAGAATACACATGGTTACTTACATGTTGCTGGCAGATCCGTGTCGGGAAATTGTGATTGACTGATTTAATAAAGTTTAACCATGCTGGAATCCGAATGCAGACTGTCTTCTTCCACAAACAGGCACTGCACAATATTTAGTAAACAGCATGTTTATTGCTTGTAAGTAGCTCGATCCGGTTTAGCAATCATCATGTCGTCCTATGTTATTTAGCATGTTTGGGCGAATCGGTGGGCGGGGCTAAACAGGCCGTGTTGAAGTAGGCGATAGGCGTTGATCTTCTTTTGTGGAGGCGGTGTTATATCCTCTTTGACGTCATAGTTCCCCACTTTGAAAAACGAGTCGTTTGCTGAGCCTGATGTCTATAAAAGCTTTTATTGGACTAACAAGGTAGTTTTCAGTTCTGAAACTTACAGGATATGATTATTGTCATGGGATGTGTGGAGATGAACCCAATTGCAGACAGTGGTCACAGCAACACAGTTTATTGTACAAATAACAGGGAAAACAAAGCCCACGAGGGGGCAAAACAGGACAAGACAGGACTATGAATACTAACTAGACTATGACATAGACTTGACGTAACTAGACTACAAATTAACAGCAAATACAGGATCAGAACTTCACTGGACAGGAATACTCACAAAGTGATCACACAAAGTATGAAATTGATCGACAATGAACCGACACAAGACAGCAGACATGAGGGGATTAAATAGGGAACAAATAATCAGGAACACAGGTGATAATGGGTAAAGCAATAATGACAAAACGAGGATAACAAGGGGGCGGGGCTAGGGGACGAGACAACGCAAGCACATGGCCAAACAAATGGCCATGTGCTGCACATGAAACATGGGCCTGTCATGATTCTGCCACAAGACAAGAGAAAATCAAAGACAAGAAGGCAGAATCATGACAATTATAGTATGATGATCTCTTATATGTCAAAAGCTCAAGGAAACTTTGATTTCTCAGTTCATCACCCCTTTAAGGGACAAGACACAGAGAATTTTACTTGCCTGACCTGATTAGAACAAAGAAAAAAATAAAATAAAATAAAATAAATAACTAGGGAATCACTAAAATGAGAGAATTATTCTGATTTTATGATACACTCAAAATATTCCACAACAAATCCTTTCAATTTAATGATATTCAGAATGGAACAAGAATAAAAAAATAACTATAAACAAGCCAAAACGAAATAAAATAAAAATGAAAACGAAAGTAAGCAGTGTTGGGCTCACGTAACTCTTTCATTAGAATCACAATATTTCAACATTTGCAATGTATTTGGATGCTAAACTATTCTTTATCATAGGCTTTGTACTTCACTCATGTTACAATATCGACGGAAAAAATCATCCTCTTCACACGTGCAAAAATGTGCTTGGAAACATCACAGTGGAGCGGTGCTTATACTGTGAATGGTATGAATTGTACTACTGACTATTTAAACAGAGCAGTGTAATTTTTATATGTTAGGTTGACTATTTTATTATTATATTTTATTAAGGCTATAATGAACAGACTGCGATGTCAAGATTGCGCGATTGAACAGTGGACACATAAAAATATACTCCGTCATTATTTTCATACAGGACATCATTCAAACTGCAAACTGTTAACTTATATTTGTGTACACTCGCAATAAAACACAACACTGTGCTTTTGTAAAATAAATTCAAGCAATCCGCCCCCCGAAAGGCGCTAATTTTAAAATTAATCTGAAAGGCTCACAGCTGCACGGGCATTCATAGTGGTGTGCGTCCACGGCGAGGACGAGCAGAACAGAGTCAACGTTTTTTATTTCATTCCTACTTCCATAGGAATTCATTGAAAACGCTCGCTCTACTCCGTACCATTATCAATGTCTGTACAGACGAACATATTTTACTTTCGTTTTTAAATTAGCGATTCAAAAGCCCCCTGCGGTGTCACACGTCGATTAACCGGTGGTAAAATATTCTCACTGTCACATACCTAGTATATTTTTATATAGAATCAATAGGCCTACCTGATTTTGAGCACAAGAGGGCAGTATGGCCCTATGTATGACTTGATTTATTTTTTTATTTTTTTATTTTTACTATTACTGTTTTTAAACTTAGAATAAAATTAGAATACAATTATTTAAAAAAAAAAAGAATAAAATGGGATTAGTTGTGATATTTGTATACTTTTATATAAAAATAAATGGTGTATAATTACATTTTTGGAAGATATGAGGCTTTTAGTGTTTCCTTTTTGGACATTACTTTAATTCCTCACTATAGCAAAACTGTTTGAGATGTTTAATATCCGTTCACAATTTAGCATCTTTAATGTATTTTCATCATGTTGAAAAAGTTTGGTGTGAATAAAATAAACCACTTAGGAAGAGTAGCTAAAAACTCAGAGTCTGAAATATCCAAAAAATCCACATTCAAAGTTGTCCGGCTCGATGAGAACAATATACTTACTGAGTTTGGTAACTGTAGGTAAAATTACCTGCTTCCTGCTGCCAGTTGGTGGTGCTATAACTTTGACTCACAATAGTTGCATCCATCTGATCGGCCTCTTACCACGAACACACTGCTGAAGCTTTATCAAGATCAGTTAATATCAGTTATACCACTTTGTGTTTCTTTTTTCTCGCCATAAATTCGTTTCCTCGCCACAGCCAAACCGTTTGAGAAATCAAAAATCCGTCCGCAATTTAGCATCCTCTATGTCTTGAATTCATGCACACCGAGTTTGGTGGGGATCGGATGAATTCTCTAGGAGGAGTATTTCAAATTCCACAGCAAGCGTTTTCCAAACAACCCATAATAGCCGACTTCCTGTTGGGCTGGCGTAAAACTTGACCGAGAGAAAGTTGTTCGGCCCGATGAGATCTATATGTGTAGTATAGTTTCATATTAAGGTGAGACACTACAGGTGAATAGGGTAAAATTTTTAACTAGCAGATATCACCATGAAACTTTCCCAGTTGATTACCTACATTAAGATGAGAAAAAAAATGTATTACAAGTTTTCTGTAATTTAATGTTTAAATATGCAAATTAGGCAATATCTAATTAAATATGCGCTAATTTGCATATATTTTAAAAACGAAATCTGAGTATTGGATAAAGCCAGGTTAAAAATATTTTTTTCATTGTGTTCACATATTAGATGGGAAAAAAATTACAGAGGGATTTATGGATATCTACTTTTGTTATCCTGTAAATCAGAATATACTGCCAATAGCCTTAATAAAATGATTTTCGCCATGTTTTTTGGAATAAAATGTTATATAAATCAGGCTAGGAATAATATATTTACAGATCCCTCTGTAAATGTCTTCATAATATAACTAGGTACAAGACTGGAAAGTTTGGTGTATATAGGTGCTACTGAAGTGGAGATTTCGGACTTGGAGTATGACCATATTTGGATCCGACAGCATTGTACAGGAGAGAGAGAGAGAGCTTTCCAGCGGTGCATGTGATAACAGGGTGCCGGCAGCGATCGCGGAGCAGCATGTTGATTAAGAACGCCAACTTTTGTTGAATTTTTGAGAAATCTACAGACGCAAACAGACAAAGTGTAGTAAAATAAAGACCTAAATGTGTATTTCGGACTTTTTTTCACCACAATTCTGAAAGAAGACATGATATTAAAGACAAATATTCAAAAATCTCAAAATTGACCAGTAAAAAAAAAAAAAACGATGTTTTTGCCTGCCGTTCTTGCCTCAATTCATGCAAGCGTGTTTGATATATGGACAAAGTTTTCAGACCCCGTTCAAGGGGGCGCTGTTGAGCCCCCCTGCCACGCCCGTTTCTGAAACTTTTCACGTCTACTGGCTAATAAGTGTGATGTGTCTGTCGAGTTTCATCCAATTTCAAGCATGCTAAGAGTCTCAAAAGCATCCGAAAAGAATATTAAAGTTTGATGCGTTGCCACGGCAACAGTATCTAAGATATCAATAATCCTTTCACAGGTCTACATCTGCCGTGTGTTTACATTATACACATAAAGTTTGAAGCAAATCGGGTAAAAATAAGAGGGTGATTTCAAAGCATTTTGAAAGTGACACACTTCCTGCTGCCAGTTGGTGGCGCTATAACTTTGACTCACAATAGTCACATCAATGTGATCGGCCTCTGACCACGAACACACTGCTGAAGTTTTATCAAGATCAGTCAATGTATGCAGAAGTTATAACACACTTCCTGTTTCTCTTTTCTCGCTATAAACTTGTTTCCTCGCCACGGCCAAACCGTTCGAGATATCAAAAATCCGTCCGCAATTTATCATCCTCAATGTCTTGACTTCATGCTGACCGAGTTTGGTCGTGATCGGATGAATTCTCTAGGAGGAGTATTTCAAATTCCAGAGCGTACGAAAGTAAAAAAAAATTAATAATAGAAAACAATAATCCTTACGAAAACAATAGGCAGGGCTTGGGCCCTAATAAAACAAGATATGGAAAATGTGTATGGACATCTACAAAAATAAATAAATTTGTCTTTGTATATGTCTGGGCATGTTTATGGGTGTGTGGTGGAATAGTTGACAAGACAGATATTAATTAATTTGCATTTGCTTTATTTCAACAGCCAGGTGATATAAATATGAAGTTTACCTGTAAGATTTAATTTTGATTGGTATCAGACCAGGTCCATCAAGGCGGAGCTGAACATTTTGCAGGATGAAATTAAAGGGATTCTGGAAATTCACACTGGTCATGAGATCTTTGCCAACTTGGGGGGTTCCAGTCATCTGTGGATGAATTATATTGTAGAGTACCAACAAATGTTTAGTGCTTTTACATAGCTCTTTGTACAAGTACACAGGTAAGTTTGGAAAATCTTATATAAAATAAGAACATAAAAATATGTGACCAGGATTGCATAAAATCTGCCAAATCTGCAAAAAGTGTCAAAATCAGTTCAACTTTTGAAAAAACGCGTCTCGAGACCTTGCGTTTTTTTCCTCCTTCCACTGCCCACGTCGCGCGTTTTTGCTTTAGATTTGCTTTAGTTTTGTGTGATCGAGCCCTTATTGTGTTTTTTATCAGTACAAAAGCCAAATGGACCATTTATAATCAGTGATTCTGTCCACGTTGGATGTGGGTGCAAAGTTGTGGATGTGGTACATGACAAATCCATGACAGTAAACTCATGCCACATCCTATTTCTAATGTGCTCTATGCGCTTGAGCTCTTTCTGACATGAAGGACAAATTTACTTACTATGAATTCACTTACAATATCTTACTTCGCTTTGATGCGTCAAAGTCAAAGGTTTGATGATAGCCATGTTATTTTTTTCAATTAAAGTTCATTTTTGTTTGCTTCTTTCTACCATTTTTTGTCCTTTCAATGAAAGTCAACCAATCAAAAAATAAATATAGGTTAGGGACAACACTGAGGATGAGTAAATTATGACAGAATGCTCATTTTTGGATTATCCAATTAAGAAAAATGTACACATCATATACATTATTTCTAAATAAATCAATATCAAATTTGAATCTGATTTGAAATCTGTATCAATACCAAGCCCTACACACGAGTTCCCTTAAGAATGGTTATTGAGGGTATTTACCGTTAATGTGAGTTTAGGAGGCTGGAGAGTGACTACTTTCATCGTGGAGAGGGACATGTTGGTTTCCTCAATATGCCCGTAGACCACAAAGAGCAGTTTTCCCTGCTCCACCAGGTACGGTGTATACTCCTTAGCATTGATATCTACCGTCAGGGACTCAGCTGTAAAGATATTATGATCACACTGTAGCCTAATCCATTAACAGTGTTCCTAGAGTTCCTTAGAGCTGTTATAACTCAATCTCAAAGTAATGTGCAGATTTACTGAAACAGTTGTGACTCACTCTTCAAGGCTAACACAGTTGCAGCTTTATTTTCAAGCTTAAAGGTCGTGCTGACGACGCCCGTGTAAAACGCCACACAGCCAGTGATGGTAGCATTGATAGTGCGGGTCTGGCTGGTCTGGTTGTTAATGTTCAGCGTCAGCTTGAAGTCGTCGCCCATTTTGACGGTGTCGGCCTGGAGCTCGATGGTCACTCCTGCTTCTGGCTGTGGCAAGTAATCCCCGGTAACCATGCCGGAACGCTCTGCATTCTGCCAGGCCTCTCTCTCCTTGACGGTTTCTAGAGTCAGAAGGGTGGAAGGTAAAATGTTGGGATTTTCCACTGCTTCCCACAACATCAGTCAAATCACTATTGTTTGGTGCACATGTACATAGGGTGTTTGGCATCATTATGGAAGTCTGTTGAATAATTAAATAACTGAAGGACTCTGCTGAGTCTCCTAAGTGAATCTAGAGAGCTTTTGAGTTATTGAAACCAGCTGTGTTGTTAAACTGTCAATCCAAGAATCCAGAAGGCAACACAATTTATTTGGACTGCCCTTGAACATCAAATGACCCAGGATAGATAAACATTCAAGGCTTTTGAGATGTTTTAGACCAAATGAGGTTGCGAGCAAAAGGTCAGTAAACCCACCAAATTTGTAAACCAAGGCCCTTGAATTGAATTCTGCGTGTCAACCTTAGCAAGGTAAAAGGTTCTTTCTAATCACTTCATAGTCACTAAAGCCACGTTTTCACCTCAGGAACGTTCCCCAGGAACTAGGGACTTTGGGGTGGTACTCGGTGTGTTTCCACCGTAGGAACCAGGGGTCTAAATTAAGTTCCGGGTAAAAATTTCCCCCTCAGAAAGTCCCTTCTCGTGAGGTAGTAATTTTTCAAAGTTCAGGAATTTTCGGGGGTGGGACTTAGGCGCTGAACATTTTGATTGGTTGACTCCACGCAGCATTTTATTTCAACCACCACTTTTTTAAATCTTTTGCGGTACGTGCAGTAAGAGTTGTTTGCTATTCGAATCAACAATGGAGTTAAAAAAATACGACAGATGGACCGACAACGAGGTTCAGGCTTTATTAAGCTTATATGCAGAGGACGAAATTCAGCAGGAACTGGAAAGTTGCGCGCAGTCCTACTTCACCGGACTAATTTGCCTAATCTTCACGGTAGTTTAGACCACGATGGAAACGCAGACAGCAAAAGGTCTGGGGGGGAAAAAGTTCCTGGGAAATGGTCAACTATATCTTCTATAAGGCCTGTGTTCAAATTTAGTTTACAACACTTAAATGATTACATTTCTCAGGAAACCACTGTAAGCTACGGTGACATCCCGAAGTTCACATGCGGAGTGTGAGTCGTATCAGAGAGAGTTGCATTGCTACATTGAATGCAGCTTTCCTGATCTAATGTCACATCGCTTTTTGATTCTGTAGACTGATGAGAAATGAAACTTACTTTCTGGATATTTATAGGTAGAAGTGATGTCCTCATAGTCGCTACTGTCAGGCTTTTTTGTCACAACGAGCTTTCCAACATATGCAGTGTCTACATGGAGAATCTTAATTTTTCCCTCCTTATCAGACCGATGGTATATCACATCACTGTTCAGCTGAAGACAAGAGAAAGTAATTTTTTTATGTCCATTTATTTGTACAGTAGCTAAGATTTTAATCTCTTGTAAATTAAATCTAAAGGTATAAACATCAACGAGAATTGACATTAGGGATGTGCCCGAAGCTGAATACTATGGGCCCTATTTTAACGATCTAAGCGCATGGTCTAAAGCGCATGGCGCAAGTTCACTTCGCGCGTGTCCGAATCCACTTTTGCTAGTTTAACGACGGGAAAATGGCCAACAATGCGCCAGAACACAACTAATTTTCAGACCAACATGCCCATGGGCGCACAAATGGGCGCAAATGCATTTGCTATTTAAACAACGTGGCGCAGGACGTGAAAATGATAACTGCGTCGGACTGAAACTAGCAAAAATCACTTGCGTCGTGCTTGCCGCTGCATTGCACCGGGTGTAAGATAGGGCCCTATGTTTGGAAGGGAAATAACGTGTTTTAAAATATGAAATGGTAAGAAAATATTTCAAAGTTTTAGTGTTCTCTCTGAATTCTATATTTGTATTGTATATAATTTCTTCAATATTAATTTTTATTGGTTTTATGACAACAACAACATAACAACGAAAAAAAAAAAAAAAAAAAAAAAAAAAAACATACACACCCACCCACCCACTCAGAAAAAGGGCCAGAGTACATTACGAATGACATAAGTGCCTAAAATAATTACAAAGGAGAAAGATCAAACACATACAGAAAGGGGATAGAATCAGCATTAAAATCACAGTATTATAAATGTGTCAAAGTCCATTACATGCTACTGTTATTAAGCTGATGGAGGAAGGGACTCCAGATCTTAGAAAACTTATTAAGAGACTTTGCTTCATTAAACCTCATTTTCTCAAGATGAATGACAGAGGCCATTTCAGCAAGCCATCTCTGAAAACATGGGGGAACAGTGGATTTCCACTCCCTCAATATAATTCTCTTAGCCACCATCATGCCCAGCATTAATGCCAATTGCACATAATAAGGAAAAGGTGAAACTGTGCCAGAGTAGCCAAAGATGGCCAATTCTACTTCAGGCAAAACAGCCAGGTTATATGCCGCAGAGTACCAAGAAAATATATCCTGCCAATACCTATGGAGTTTTGGGCAGAACCAAAAAGAATGAGATAAAGTTCCCTCTGCGCCCTGACATCGATCACAAACTGGAGACACTTCTGGGTAGATCTTGTGGAGTTTGGCTTTAGAATAATGCAGTCTATGTACAATTTTGAACTGAATTAACTGAAGTCTTGCATTAATAGAACAGCTGTGTATTCTTTGTAGGATTTCAGACCAGAGGTTGTCAGATATGTTGATTCCAGCATCCTTTTCCCTAGCTACCTTGAGATAATCAGAAGAAATGTTTAATTGTGAAGAGAAGAGAGAAACAAATTGTGAAACCATATGCCTAGAATCAGGTGCTTGTCGCACTAGGTTAAAGAAGCGGTGTTCTTCCTGCTGAATCCTATAATCACAAAATGCTTGCTGAGCATAATGCCGAATCTGCAAGTATCGATAGAAATGAGAGTGAGAAAGACTATATCTACCAAGAAGGTGTTCAAAAGAGGCAAAGCGACCATCTGTGTATAGATCATTAAATGTAGAGAGACCCTTGTTATTCCACAACTGAAAGATTCTATCGCTCAGACCGGGTGTAAAATTATGATTCTTACAAATAGAAGAATGAACGGAAGGCCGTGTGATACCAAGAAATTTCATAATTTTTTTTAATATTCTTAAAGAGCTATGTACTACAATTTTTTTAGTAATGCTCTTTAAAGGAGTATTTAAATTGGAAAGTAATAAAGCAGGAAGAGAGCTCTTGATTACAGAATGAGATTCCATATGAATCCAGGTAGGAAAATCATCAGTCTCAATACGACATTGCGAATCTTTACTCCAATACATCAAGGCTCTTGCATTTGCTGCCCAATAATAATGTTGAAAGACTGGCATTGCCAGCCCCCCCATCTCTTTAGATTTTTCCAAGTGTGCCTTTGAGATACGATGAGTCTTAAAACTCCAAATGAAAGGGAAAATAATAGAGTCTAGAATTTTAAAAAACGATTTAGTAAGATAAATGGGTAGATTCTGAAACAAATATAGAAACCTTGGAAGGACCATCATCTTTTTAGCGTTAACACAACTATTAATGATAAAGGCAAAAGCCTCCATTTTTCAATGTTGGATTTAAGGCTCTTTATTGCGGCGATAAAATTAAGTTTAAATATATCTTTGGGATCTAGGGGAATAACCAATCCTAAATAAGTGAAATGATCACGAACAATTTTAAAAGGGAGGGACTCAAAAAAATTTGTTGAAAAATTATTTCCAAGGGGAACAAATATACTTTTATTCCAGTTGATAGAATACCCGGAAAAAGAACCAAAATGTTTTATTAAATCCATTATTGGGGGTAAAGAGTCAACAGCATCTTTTAAAAATGTGAGTAAATCGTCTGCATATAGAGAGAGCCTAGTCTCTATTGGCCCAATTTTAATGCCACTAATAGAAGAATGGTGCCGAATACTTATAGCCAAAGGCTCCAAAGCCAAATTAAACAGTAAAGGACTAAGGCAACATCCCTGCCTAGTCCCACGGTAAAGTGGAACATAGTCAAATTTGTCTAAATTAGTTACTACCGCAGATTTTGGGTTTGCGTAAAGCATCTCAATGTATGCACGAAAATTGTTACCAAACCCAAACTTATCTAACACTGAATATAGATATTGCCACTCGATCTGATCGAAGGCCTTCTCGGCATCTAAAGAAATAATAGCTGCCTTAGTCCACTGAGAATCTACATTATACATAACATTTAACAAGCGACGAACATTTGAAAAAGAAAATCTACCTAAAATAAAACCAGTCTGATCATGGTGAATTAATGAAGCCATGTGTTTACTCAAACGAAAGGCCAACACTTTTGCAACAATCTTCTGGTCACAATTAAGCAAGCTTAATGGTCTATAACTAAGGATCAGTGTCATCCCTATCTTTTTTTAATAACAAGCAAATGTTTGCTTCATAGAGAGTACGAGGAAGTTGTTTATTTTCAAAAGGATGATTTATCATTCTCAGCAATAGCGGAGCAATGATATCTGAATGAGCCTTATAGAGTTCAATACAGAACCCATCGGGCCCTGAAGCCTTACAATTCGGAAAGGACTTAATAGCCTTCAAAATTTCCTCTAATGTGAACTTTTTGTCTAGATCCCTTTTGGCATCCTCACTAAGCTTCGGAGTGTCTATTGTGTCAAGAAAGTCAGTAATATCTGAAATGGGCACATTACATTTTGAAGTAAAAAGATGTTTATAAAATTCCAAAAAACGAGAATTAATTTCTTTTGGATTTGTTAATATACACCAGAGTCTGATTTAATTTGAAAAATAGCTCTATTAGCCTGTATTCCTCTTAACTGCCGAGAGAGTAATCTTTCAGGTTTGTCACCCAACTCAAATTGCTTACGTTTTATCTTAAGCATCATATTACAGACTTGTTCACTCAAAATATTATTATACTCGTACTTCAGTTTTAGCATTGCATTAAGATCTGACTGAGATTTAGATAGTCTATAGGCATGTTCCATAGTAGGAAGCAAGGTTTCAATTTCAGCAAGCCGTTTACGTTTCGCCTTCTTCCTGCTCGATTCATAAGCTATTATATTACCCCGCAACACTACCTTAAAAGTCTCCCAAAGAGTGGAATCAGACACATCGCCTTTATCATTAAAATCAAGAAACTGCTTGATGTGAGAAGAGATGTATGCATGAAAATTCTCCTGCAATAATAAACAAGGGTTTAAACGCCAATTGTACTTTGATTGAGACATAGAAAGGTTAAACACCATAGTAAGCGGACTATGATCAGAAATTATAATATTGTTATATTTGGTCTGTATTACGTTCAAAATAAGTTTAGAATCAATAAGAAAATAATCTATTCTAGAATATGATTTGTGCACAGGAGAAAAGAAGGAATAGTCTCTGTCGGATGGGTGTTGTAGTCTCCAAATATCAACTATATTAAAAGACTTACATAAATTATTTAAAGTACTAACTGAACGTAAAATGTGAGGGACCTGAGTGGAGGAGCGGTCCAAATAAGCGTCAAGATAGCAGTTAAAATCACCACCAATTATTACATTAGTAGTACTGGGGTCAGGTAGCAAATCAAAAATCTTTTTAAAGAAATTAGGATCGTCAAAATTGGGACCGTAGATATTTACACATGAAATTGGGAATGAATTTATATGACCAGATACTAAAATATATCTTCCCGAAGGATCAGAGATGACAGTAGACAAACGAAATGGGACAGATTTTCTAAATAGGATAGCAACACCCCTGGCCTTTGAGGAAAATGAAGACTGATAAACTTGCGAGATCCAGTTAGATCTAAGGCGTCTCTGCTCTGTTGGTCTGATGTGAGTCTCTTGCAAAAAAAAAATATCGGCAGAGAGGGACTTAAGATGTGCAAATACTTTGCCTCTTTTAATCTGGTGTCCCATACCTCTAACATTCCATGATACAAATGTGACGTTGGTCCCCCCAAAAGCACTATATGCATCAACCTTCGTCATCGAACTTGAATATCACCAATAAAAGAACAAAGAAGGCAGTAAACACTGTACTATAATTAGCCCAGAACAGCCCATTACAACTTACCCCCCACCCATAACCGTTTCCCCAACTGAAACAGTAAAACTCACCCATTACTAGGAAGGTAGCAGAGCAAAGGGAGAAAAACAACAACAAAAGACTTACTCGGTAAGCTGTAGAAAAAGTATCACTAGTTCTCCCCTGCCGCTGACAAAATACCAAACATAGACAAAAGTGCCGTCAAAAACAGAAAGAATCGAGGAAGAACTTAAATGAACAATTTAACAATCCGCCCTAATCAAGCCAATGCACCAGCACAATAAATCAAAATCAGTAAAGAGAAGTAATTTGTTAAATAGAGAGTCCGCATATTTTCGTGCTTCTTCTGGTGAATCGAAAATCGATATGGAGTCTTTGTACTTAACTCGCAACTTTGCAGGAAAGCGAAGAGAACAGGACACCCCAGCTTCCTTCAAAGCTTTCAGCACCGATCCGAATGCGCGACGTTTGGAGGCCACCTCCGCCGTATAGTCCGGGAAGATATGCACCTGTTTCCCCATGTAATGCAGCGGCGCGTTGTCATGGCTCAGCCGGAGGATCAGGTCCTTATCGCGGTCATGATGCAGCTTCGCAATAATCGGACATGGCCTCTCGTCTTCTGTAGGCTTAGGTTGTAGCGATCTATGGGCGCGATCCACTTTGACAGGTTTCGGGAACTTGTCTTGGCCGAACAGAGTAGAGATTAACCCAGAAACAAACTCCGTAGGATGACCTTGCTCCGCTCCTTCTTTTACTCCCACAAATTTCAAGTTTAGCCGACGTGAGCGGCCCTCCAGATCATTTACTTTAGCACGAAGAAATCTGTTTTCCGAACGCAGTTCGTCACAGATTTTCTCCACTTCGTCCAGACATGAATCACAGCCGGTCATGGCTAATTCCAAATCTTCAACTTTTTTCTTAACACCCGACTGTTCGGACTGTAGATTGGCCAGCACGGCATCCAACGCGTCAAGACGAGTATTGATAGACAACTTTGTGTCCTCAATGAGCCGTTTTAAATCGTTGCCTTGCGTCTCAATGGCTGCAAGTATAGTGTTGGCGGTGGCTGAGGAGAGGGAATCGCTCATGGCGTCGCCATCCTTACTCTGTTGCGAGGCCTTCGAAAGCTTCTTGGAAGTCATTACTACGTTAACTGTAGCAAGAAATTTAACTTTGGACACACAGCTGCAATCGGCAACAATTAAAATAAAAGCTGTAACATAAAACTTCGGGCGAACTGGTATAATGACGGATATATTAAACAAAAACAGGAGTCAACTTTGAGGAGACTTAAAAAGAACGTCTACTCCATTCGCCGCGTGCTAGCGCCCCCCCCCCCCCCTATTGTATATAATTTGGGGGTATCTAGGAGTGTGTGCTTACAAGAATATGCGAGGTATTGATATTGCTTTTGAATACACATGCTTTTTACTTTTGCTTTATAATTTGTGATCATGCGCACTCTGTGTATAGGGAGCGGCGGTACTGACCACACATTTTACAAGATAAGATCTCTTCTTACAATTCTCTTCTTCATCTCTTACAATCTTCACATGAAAAGTGAAATCTGTGAAATGTACTGTAACCGACTACCGCAGTAAGCCTAACCATATCCCTTTATGAGCTCCATAGAATATGTTATTCATTTTCCGTGCCTTTCCAAATTCAGATTTAGGCTTCAGGCACATCCCTAATTGACATGTTTTTACCTCTGCAAAGACAAACTTTGCATTGAACGGATAGCTGAGCTCTCCTTCTTTGACGGCATTGACAGACGTTGGGCCACATCGATAAAGACCTGAATGAGAGTAGAAAAATAATTCATTTATAACTTTAGGTATATTTATGATGTTCCAGAAGTCATGGCAAGGATCATACCATCACTGGTCTCCTGAGGGGTGGAGTCGATCACCTGCCAGCCTGAGAATTTTTCCGGCAGATCAGGCCTCTTCATGTACACCTCAGTCCAGCAGTGATAGTTCCTTTAAGAAAAACTAAACTGTATTACTAATAGGGCTGTCACTTTACGTTCGAAAATCGATTGCACAATCGATCGGACCAACCAACACAAGTTTCGAAAACGAAAATAGGGAATTGATTTTAACGGTCTTTTCTCGGAACGTGTCCAGCTCGTCACGATACGCCCGCAGCGAACGCGCATCACACAGCAACTCTGACAAACACACATTATACGTCTGCATAATGTTTCTATTTTTACTACAAAAATGTGAATTCTGCCGGTATTCAGACAGTCTCATGCATACAGATACAGATTCAGGCTACGGTCAACAATCGCCTACGTAGGCAACATTTGTTTGACTTTTCTAACTGTAAACACAGGCATGTTGAAGACTGCAGTAATGTTTCTCATTGATGTTATGGCAGTCCACTCTGCTTATTGCTTTTCGAGAATGTTGCACTCCTGTTTGTCATTGTGCACGAAACTTCACGCCAATAAATCAACAGGAATATTGCTGACTTGTGCGCGTCTGAAGCGCCCTCTTTACGTTCGTCCTAATGCCTGTTAGTTGTCCGTGGATTTGCCCATATTTGGCGTTTAAAATGGAAACGTCTTTAGACATGGAAAATCGATTTTACAATCGATTCAATGAACACATATGTCTCAAAAATCGAACAGGATTTTTTCACAAAAGTGACAGCCCTAATTACTAATCAGCCTGTCACTTATATAACATTGGCTTTATAGTACATTAACTCAATACGGAAAAATCATGCAATGTCTGAGATAAAACTGCGAATTATATTAACCAAGGCACCCATTTTTTGCAGTATAGGAGTTAGGACCACTTGAATGTAACACTATTTGTGTATCTCACCAAACTGAATCTTTAGTTCGGCTTCGGTCCACTTTCCCGTCTTCGTCCAGCACAATGTCTGTCTTCAGGTTTCCCGTGTTGTCGTGAGCAGAGCAGAAGTTGGTGATGACCCGTGCAGGGATCCCGAGACAGCGCATAACTGGGTGGAAGGTTGAACAGATATTGGAAAATATGAGGTAAAATCAAGCGGCAACCTTCGGTCTCTCTCTTAAATCTAACACGTAAGTGACTTAAACAGCAATTCATCGACTGGCCCGTAGAGACAGGCTCCAAAAGAGAGTCAATCCCATATACTGCCCATGTTAATATGCCCAACTTTACAGCAGAAAAAAATGTGTTTACAGCCTGGTGCAAAAAGTGGTTTTGGTCTATATAGCCAATTTTGCCCTTCATGACAACTGTGAGGGGGGTGAATATTTTTATAACTCATCCGTTTAAATTATATTAAGTGTTAAAGTTCTGAATAAATAAGGGCGTGGCCACTTGAGTGACAGGTGGATTGCCGCTGCTGTCACTACTAGCCGTTTGTCTGCTGTTTGTTAGTGCCACGTCACCTCAGCTAATCCACGTCTTTGCCCATTTCCGGTTATCAGGGAGTGACACGCTGCCAAGATGGCTACGGCCGGTTCTGTCCAATGTGAGTTTCAAAAATGCTCTTCAGAAACCTATGGGTGACATCACGGACACTATGCCCATATTTTTTTACAGTCTATGAGTAAAATGTGTTGTTAAATGTCACAAGTCTACAAGTACTTCATTCTGAAAATGTTTTAAACTATCATGAAGAAAAAATTCTCAAACGGACGCCCCAAAGAATGTGCAGTGGCCATACTCACAAGTGTTCAGCACGCCGGCAAACACCCAGCACTGAGCGAAGCACACAGGCTCACCACCCTCTTTGGCATATTTTAGCAGGATTTCAGGACTTCCGGTCCAGGCAGTCGGCGCTGTGCCTTCAGGGTAATCACCACTCCAGTTGCCAACCAGGACACCATCATCGTCCTGGGCGTTCATCTGAAAATATATACCACAAAAATGCTTAAATAAACAACATGTATTATATGTATGTGTAATCATATAAAATGGAATTGCCCATACTTTGATTGCTATTATGGAATCATACCAGAGCTGATGCTTGCCGAACAATTTCAGTGGCACTTCCACGGAAAACTAGTGGTACTTTCCCAGTATCCAGAACCAAAAGACAGGCATCCAGAACCCCCTGTTCAAACTACAGGAAAACACATAGGAAGTTAATTCATGGATGTCAAATCCTGGTCCTGGAGGGCCAGAGTTTATCCAAAGCCGTTTTAAGGCAAGCCTTCAAGGTCAGTAAAAAATTGTGTAATGCTGTGGAGGAGACCAGAAGATGTTTTTTTTAATGGGTGTCAATGGAGGAGAGGCTTCACATTTAGCTTATCATTTAATGAATGGACAGCCCATCATCGGCTAATCTTCAATATGTTTGCTATTAAACATTTGAATTGGATTGGTCAATTTTTAGAGTTTACACTGAATAAATGCTGTTTTATAAGAGAAGTCACAGACAATTCCACTGTAGGTAAGATTCAGTTTACTTCTCATTCATTTCTATGGTATCCGCAAATAGTGATTGACTAATGCACAACTCTGAACGAAATTCAATGACGCTAAGGCTGGATCTAGTCCATCTATGGCTCCGTCTGAAAACTTAGGCAGACTTGTTGTCTCGCTGCCTTATAAGCAATGAGCGTTTGCACACAAAGGCAGCTCACGAAACTGATTTCAAACGGACTCCTGAGGCAGCGTAACAGTTTAATGATCTACAGCAAAATAGAGTGAGCTTTGGTGAGAACTAAACAAATATTTAATCGCTACAGTAGTAATTTCTGACTGGAAATTACATCAGAAGTGGAAAACGCTGGTCAAAAACGTACATTTTGAAAACGTAAGTTTTCAAAAAAGTACACACAAATTGACCAGCATCCGTAAACTTTCAGATGCCATCTGTATTTTTTAGCTCAGCTGTCACAAAATGGAAAACTCAGGATTGTGGGATTTCAAAGGTAGCGAACGATACATCAATGCTGCCTTCAAAAATCTATCAGATGAAGGCATCTCAGGAGAGAGGAAGTGAAGCTAACATTGGATTCGGACGTACCTTGATGCCTTCTTTTTTTTTTCTTTTTTTTTTAACTAAATTTACACACATTCAAGTGTTGAAAGAATAAAGCTTAATATATATATATATATATATATATATATATATATATATATTGTTGTTGTTGTTGTTTAAAAGCAGAAGCTCTGTTCTTTCTTTTGAAGTATTCAATGTTTACATATTCATACAACAAAATATTTTTGGGTCCATGAAAGATTTGTGAATATGATTAAAAATGCTGGCACTGACTTGCAACTTAAACACAATACTCTTGCAGGGAAAGAGTTTAGTGATGGCATATGGACATGAGCTCAATAGGAGAAAATTTGTTTATTTCTGGGGGAAAAAACTTTACCTGTCCAAAGTTCCATGAACGGGAGGTAATGTTGTTGAATTCTCCATTGTATATGATTCCCACATCATTCATCACATACTCCTGTCTGTCTTCATCTTTGTCCATGTACACGTGATCCGCTGGGAAGAAAAACATACAATATACATGATGCGTCTTAAGCATTTGTTTATGAACTTTATTTATGTCAGTGCTCAAAATATTAAAGTTTGTTCCCAGTTTACTAAACAGATGGTTCCGGTCTTTGTGCCTTATTTATAAAACATGCGTGCGCTAAAATCCACACTAACATTCATATTTATAAAAACATTTTTTTACGTGGAAAAGTGCTTAGTGCCACATCAGGGTCTGAGCAGACATAGGCTCTTTTCTCTTTGCCAGAGAGTATTTGGACATCAAGTAAAGTAAGTTCTCAAGTTAAGGATTTGGATGTTGACTGGTGCTATATATATATATATATATATATATATATATGTAAATGACATTAATTAGGTGCCATTTACAAGGTGGAGATCTGAAACCATTCAGCTGCGCACAATTTCACCATCATTAATTTCACTTCTGGAAGCGAGACGTTTATGCGCACGTTCCTTCTCTGAATCCATACACTGTAAAAAAATATGGACGACGCCCCTTCGCTCTCTTCCATTGGTGTGAACTAAAGCCGCCAGTGTCCCGATATGGCGCTGACATCTTGGGGCTTGATTCTGCGCAGTAGCGATTTCGGGACCAGACCTGCGCAGAAGTGAGCAGGAAGAAAAGCCGCGAAATCAAGGCCCCGCCCTCACTCTCAGTGTGAAATAATTAATTATAGAAATCTAGATATTAAATTTAAAGCTCCAATCTCCTCAGTCCTCCAAAGATCCCGAAAAAAAGCCTGTTGGTGCTTCAGTGACTACTTCGCTCAGAGAACCTGTCAATCACAGCTGTCAATCATGACGTCACACCACCGTTTTTATAGCATCAAATAACTAACTAAAAACAAACTTATTTTAAAAACAAACACTTGAATTTACATCAGCGTGATAAAAACTACAGTAAATGACAGAAACCACCTTCTGAAAAAAGATATTTGAAGAGTAATTAAATTGTTTAGATAGTCTCAAGTCCCGTTGAATAACACGGGGAGGCTGGGTTTATGACCTGTACTAGGACCAGTCACTGGGGGGTGATCGAGACGTTTTGGCTTCACATTTCAGGGCTTGTGCGGCACGCTTGTCTGAATCACACATATGCACATTTCAGAAATGATCGTAAGATCAAATGTAGGATGGTTTTCTATGCAACATTTTATTGCAAATTTTATTGGTTGAGCCACGTTCGAAGCCGTTGTAAATTACTCTACAAACATAGACCTGTGACCTCATTGCATCAATATTTAAATTATATTTTTATGAACTATCCATTTTATAAAAGCAATTAACCCTGTTTGTTTTCCTTGAGAAAATTTGCAATGTATTGTACCTGATATCCAAAATAATCGATATTGAATCGAATCGAATCGTAATCGAAATCGAATCGAATTGCAAGCTTGTGAATCGAAATCGAATCGAATTGTGAAATTTCTGTCAATATCCAACCACTACATGGTTTATACAGTTGTGAATTTAGAACAGCTAAAGAGGTTTTCTAAATTCACTGTAAACCATGGCTTCACAGAGCTTATTGCTTTAAGCGTAACTGTTTTACTCACCAGGATCCCAAGGATTGAACAGCACATAGACATCAGTTTCAGTGTTCCTCTCAGTGCGCTGTTTTCCCAAATCACTCACTACTACAACAAAGATTCTAAACCGGCCAATGATGCAGCTGGTGTCTGGTGTTACGCCAACGGTCACATAATTTCCTTGTGTTTTCACCACACGACTCTTCCAGCTCACTTCGGGTTTCTCTTTACCAATGGGCAAAATTATGTAGGTGCCCCTTTTTTCATCAGGTGAACTGCCTGTGAAATGAGCAGAACAGCAGATATGACCTGTGTTAGACTGTGGTGATATTTCATGTACAGTAGTAATGTAATGTACTGCTTCTTCATTACAGATGTACTTTATCATGCATTGAGATGCATTACTGGATGCAGAATCTCACCAATCAGGAACTCCAACTCCACATTGTCCTGCTGTTTATTGAAGTCCCGGTTAAATTTGATGATGATGGTGAACTCTTTATTCCTGCGCACGATGAGGTTGGAGCTCACATACTTGTGAGTGTTATGGTCTTTTTTGTTCTCCGTCACACGCATGTCAACGCTCAGTACTGAGAGACTTGCAGCTTGTGTTTCTAGAAGAAGAAAAAAAAGACTTGCTGACAGACTGTGGTAAATTATTTTGGTTAGGGCATGTTTAAATGCAAACACAGGTAAGACTTTACCTTCATCCGGGGGTCCCCTTGGCCTCAAAACATCAAAAGCCACAAACTCAGATGGATTATACTCATCTAAATTTGATTTGGCAAAGGGAATACGGCCGCTTACCGAGGGCAAAGTGAGGTTGGGTTGTAATAACATGATGTATGCAAGATGCCTTGATACTTGTCTGGAGAGCAGATCATTTTAATGTTAGAAATCTACTGACATATAGACTGCCCATTTGGTAAACATATTAGATATATCAGGTGAGTCATGGCAAGAGGAAAGCACAACTAAAACTCAACCAAACTTTTGTATTAATGCTAAAGAGTTATTAAAACTGTAGAACTCACGGTGTGTGTAGAAGAGTAGATGGTCTGCTGAGGTGAGGAGGCTCCAGGCTGATGTGCTCATGAAGAGCCTCATGCTGATTAATAAAGGCTCAGGACTTCCTCTTCCACTGGAGAAAAACACATCCAGAAACCAGAGCGTCCGAAGTCGAGATGATCCCAAGATCAGGTCAGTCCGACATACAACTCTGTGACCTTGCTTCTGATTCTTGATGACAGCAGCATATTCCAGACTGTAAATCACATATAGATGATATTATAACATTAATGTATTATAGTAATTCCTACAATATTTAATTATGAGAAGTAAAGTTATGAAGTGAGTCCTACACGTATTTAAGGTCTTATGTAGATATCACTAAAGCGTTAATGATAAGATTTACGATATACCTTGATAATGAGGTGTTTGAATTGAGAATAAAGAAAAATAATCTTAATGTGATTTGCAGAAATCATCAAGAGTTCACAGAAATCATTGACTTCTCTCAATTAGACAAATGATAGTGACATTTCACAGCAAAAATGCATTGAAATTGTAATCATTAGAGTGTAAATACAAATTAATACATATCACCTTTGTATTTTTAAACCAAATAATGCTTCACAAATACAGCAATTCCTTCATCAGACAATAAGTGATGCTCAAGAATTATGAGCTTTATCACACCAGTCTAAAAGCTTGCAAGATCTTAAAGTCCCCCTGTATTCAAAAATTGTATCCCCTAAAACTCATCTTTGATCACCACATATGACATATGTGACCCTGGACCACAAAACAAGTCACAAGTCGCATGGGTATATTTGTGGCAATAGCCAACAATACATTGTATGTTTCACACTTTGGCTGATGAAGCAGACAGACGAAGCTTGATTCCAAAAATATAACAAAGCTTTAATGTACACAGGCAGGTGAACAGGACACAACAGCGTGTAATACATAGACACGAACAATAACCGACAAGGGACTGAATGGGGAGAATACACAGGGTAAACAAGGGAACTAATGGCTCGTTTCCACTGAGCGGTACGGTATGGTACAGTACACTACGGTATGGTTCGGGTCAGTAAACCATGAATCAGCTAGCGTTTCCACTGCCAACAGTACCCTTACTTAATAGGTGTGGTGTAGCCTATGCCAGAAAGAAGCGATCGACGTCACAAGAAGAAAGCGACATAAACAACATTGGATGACATACAGCAGATCTTGTTCTTGCTTCTCGGCGTGTTTGTCACCATTTCTCTATAGCAAGTACGCAAAGTTTGGAAGTCCGACTCAGGAGAATGACTCCCGAGGATGCGAGTCCGGTAATTCTGCGTCACTCAGCTCGCTCTGCTACTCCGGTTATCTCTGTATGCATATTTTAGGCAACAATAAAACAAACTATGTTATAAAACACCCCACTGCCTCTTTTCGTTTTCATTTAAAGAAATCTTAAACATTATAGCCACACAAATGCGGTTCAGGCAACGCGTATTGATTATATGCACTGCATGTAACGTTAGCCTATTTATAACAAAACGAAATAAAAAACACAACCCTACCTCTTTTCGTTTAAATATAATATAAAAATATTAAACATTTTAATATGGTCCGGGCAATATGTGCATTTGTACTAAACAACAGATGTTGCAGTAAACAACATTACAGTGATCATCTTCACTGTAATAAAATTTAAAATGACAAAACTCAACCCAGTCTCTTTTTGTTAAATTTCAGTTTTATCAATAATAGCCATTATAAGTAAAAGGTACAAGAAGCTATACAATAAGAAATAAAGCAAACAATTCAGTCAAACATACAAAGTCAGCGCTCTAGTCTAACCTTACAACGGTAAAGTTAAATAGCTTAAATATATAAAGTTATGAAACTTCACTCAGCCCTCAGCCAAAACGATTGGCCAGGGAACAAATTATAGATTCACAAGACCAAATATCGCCCGTTAGATATACACAAGACGAATTATATCTCATGTTTAACCACTACAGAGACGCCAGAGAAAGCGGCAAACGTCAGAACGACTAGCCAAGGAAAGGCTGTTCCAGGCAGGGTACATGAGCGCCGAGTGCCCGGTGATCGCCTGGATCTCACAACCTGGATCAAATTTTCATAAATCTTTATAAATAAACCACAGATTTGAGCTTTAAACAACTACATTCTCGCCTGAAAAACTCTTAAAACTACATTTCGTGACACAAAAACAGTAGTATTATATTTCAACTGCATATTAAAAAAATGGCGTTTCTTATGTTGTCATTACCCTTGTAGCATGCGCAAGTGATGATACTCTGTCAACCATTACCCTTGTAGCATGCGCAAGAGATGATACTCTGTCAACCAATCAACGTTCTTCAGTGAGTCTAGCTCCACCCTTTAGTATCGTACCACTGTGCTAGTTACCCCAACGGAAGGGTACCTAAAAAGTGGTACGGTACGGTTCGGCATTTTGGTACCATTCACAACTTTTGACAGTGGAAACGGAAATAATTGCGTACCATACCGTACTGTACCGTACCGTACCGCTCAGTGGAAACAAGTCATAACTAGACACAGGTGGATGAAGGTTAACTAATAAGGAATTAACAAGAACAGGTGCAGACAAGACGGAACATAATTGTGACATTACAGCCCCCTCGGATAGGCGCGATGTGATGATCTCGCCGTGATGATAACAGAAGTTAAAAAAAACAGAAAAAAAGGATGTTTCGTTGGAGCTGGGGATGGACTGGACCCTGGGGAAGTCGGCCACTGGCACCATGGTGGCGCAGACGGGGGGAGGAGCCAGGGTGGAGTCCAGACAGAGGGGGCGGCCAAACCCCTGGGGCTGATCGGCAGAGGCGAAACCATGGTGAGAGGTGGAGGAACCGGTGGAGGAACCGGTGGAACTGAGCGGCTGACGGACCATGGCGACACCGTAGACACGGAAGACGGGAACTGAGCCGCTGACCTGCAGGACTGTGGAGGTGACGTGTGGACGGATGACCAGGGTGACGATGCGGTGAGGGAGGCTGACGGGGAGGTCAGAGGAAGGGAGGAGTCCAGGGGTGCCGAAGGGGTGCAGGGCGCAGCCCGAATCCCGGAAGTCCGTGGCTGCGGCTGGGCGTCGACCGCTGAAGGCCGACCTGGAGTGTCAAGCAAGCCCAGCGGAGCATCCGGGCAGACGGACCACGGAGGCGATGAAGGAGTGGTGGGTCAAGGTGAGGGCGACGGGCTGACAGGACGAGGTGGTGGTGTGGGCCTGGAGGCCCGAGGTGTAGCTGGGGACTCCGCCTCTAACGGAGCTGGTGGCAGAGGAGCTTTAATGTACACAGGCAGGTAAACAGGACGAAACAGCGTGTAATACATAGACACGAGCAATAACCGACAAGGGACTGAACTAAACGAGGAGAATATAGACACAGGGTAAACGAGGGAACTAACTAGACACAGGTGGATGAAGGTTAACTAATAAGGGACTAACAAGAACAGGTGCAGAAAAGACAAGACAGAACATAATTGTGACAGTATTGGTCAAAATTATCGCTTTTATTTTTTGCCAAAAATCAATAGGATTTTATGTAAAGATCATGTTCCATGAAGATATTTTAGAAACTTCCTACAGTAAACATCTTTATGATGTATAAATCTCAATTTAAAAAAATTGACCCTTGTGACTGGTTTTGGGGTCTAGGGTCACATATTTAAACGTCTTTACCTTGAAAAAAAAAATCTTCATGCCTTAAAATAGCTTGAATGTAACTCTAAAACCCTTTCTTCATTTAGTATACGCGGTTCAATGAATATGCAACTGAGCCCCGCCACTCACTCACAGCAGCTCAGAGATCCACTCGTTGACAATCACACGTTGATCTGATTGGTTACAAGGTAGTTTGTGACGTCAGAAACACAAGCGATTTCAAACCGCGTTTTTGAGATTGTCTTTGGTGCAGTTTTAAGGAGAAAATACTCAGCAATGCTGTTGACTTGTGAATTGCACATGGTTTGTTTTAAAGCATATTAAAAACACCACATAGACATATAAACCACATTAAAAGCTGGATTTTCACCACATGGGGACTTTAAGAAAGTGTTTTGGAACAACAACATGCATTGCTGGAATGTGTGTGACTTTACTTGATTGTGGATTTAATGGATGGATGGGCCTACAGTAATGGCCAAAAGTGATGTCCGGAGAGGATATTTGCACAATATTTGCTTTTAATGGCACTTCAGGCTCTATTAAACAATCAAAATGATGAGGAGTATGTTTTACTGTGTTAAGGTATTAAAATGACAAATGGTATTAAAAAGGTATTAAAATGACAAATGTCTGCAAGTCATGCAGGTCTTCCAATGAAGCCCAGCAGGAGAATGGCTGTTGTAATCAAAAACACGGGAGAACCAATAAAATATTAAATATATATATATATTTCATATTTTTAATATAAAAAAATACTAAAGGAAACACTGTATATATATATATATATATATATATATATATATATATATATATATATATATATATAGCTGCAAGCAGCAATGAAGGGCCAAAGCCGGCGGCACCACCACCCCGGTGCCTTTAGGTAACTAAAGTGACTGTACATTTGTGGACTGTACCTTACTCCCAAATTTAGTCTATTGTGTTTTAAATATAGGTGTATATTTCATATTAAATATATAAAGGTGACATCTAGCATTTTTTTTTTATGCTGCACTTTATAAGGACTCCATACAATTAAGAAACATAATCGTTACATGGAAATCAAATATTTCAATTTCACTTGCATTATGGACATCTCTTACAAAACAAAAATATATGGTAATATACTGCAAAATATAATGCAATATATTACATAATACATTTCAATATATGGGATATGCTTATAATTTTCAATATATCGCATAGACATATGAACTCATATGGGCTCATAGACCTGGAAAAAAGTGAGTAAAATGAAAGACAGCTCAGAGTTGTTGCAAGCCCAGACAGCATGGTAACATTGATTCAATATTGAGTTTTGATCCAAACCATCATTTTGGTTGACATCAAAATTTCAATGTTTAAAGTGTGCTGGATCAGCATTGAAATGTTGATGAAAGGGAACAGCACACATGGTTGAAGACAGTGACATTGAACTAACAATGAGTCTTAGTTTATGAGCACAAGATCTTGCAGGCATGTATCTGTGCAAAACACTACTGGGTGTTTCCCAATCAGTGGGGCGTTTCAGTTCATTATGAGCACTTTCAATGGTGTTACCTCATTTGTTCTAATACACTGGGGGTTTGGTTTAGGGGTGGGCCCTCATGATTTTAGCAGGGCTGCGTTCAGCCCCGACAAAACGTTGCACAACGTTTTTTAAACAGAAACGGTGATGCGTTGAACACACTGTTCTGATGACGCAAGAGTTGCAACTATGGCAGCTGAGAAGGCCATTCTTTGTGTTCTTTATGAAGAATTTTCTGAGCCTGATGAAGTCGGTATAAATATGTGTTTAACACTACAAAATATGCCCGATGTTACAGTTACTGCACTTGCCGCCCAGAACAAAAGAGAACATCCCAATCGAGTGAAGGGATTGCTGAAACTGAAATGGAAGCACACATCTTACCTAATTCAGACTAAAACATCTATTTAGCCTCACTTTAGACTTTATTTGTAGTTCATACTGTTTTAATACCCTGTATTTTCTTTCTCATTTTTAGGAAAAGCACTTAATTACCATTGTTTATTTCTCTATACCAATGTCATACACTTGCAATGAAGCTAAAAATACAACTACATCATTATGTTGATATCCTATATTTTTACAATAAAACTTACGACAAACATGTCTTCTAATATCCTCAGTTGTTGCGTATACCGAGCTGCATCGAACACATTTGTAAATTACTGTCATTGAACCCATTGTGCAATTCACTTTAATACCGCATGCTTTATATAGCTACATGTTGCTGCTGATTGGACTGCAGTTCTGACACACCCACCAAACAAGAGAAAACGTATCTCAAACCCCGTTGCACACCGGTGCACGCCGTTTCCAGGAAACATGACGTTCAACCCGGAAACCGTAGCAAAACGTTGCGCACCGTTTTGATCTTGAACGTGCCCCAAGTCTTTTGAAAAACCAATTGTAGTTTGCACTAAAAGTTGGCACTAATTGGTATACGCCCATTTTGGTTTTGCAAGTGGGCTTCTCAGTAGTTAATTGATGCTTCCTTATTAGAGAGAAAACACAAGGTGCATCCTATACGGAAGTCTTGTGTGTTTGACATGCATGAACTCTCCGAGTTTCAAACAATGGTGCATATAATGTATTTCTGTTTTTAGCATGCTTTTTACTTGCATTTTATTTATTGTTACTAAATCTACTAACATTCATTAATTTTCAAAGTAAGTAAAGTAAAATAAATAAATCGCACAGATAGCATGGGGACATTAATACAATGTTGAGTTTTGATCCAAACCATAATTTTGGTTGAGATTGACATTTCAGTGTTTAAAGTGTGTTGGATCAGCATTGAAATTTTGATGAAAGCCAACAGCACACATGGGTGGAGACAGTGATATTGAACTAACAGTGATTTGTAGTTGATGAGCACAAGATCATTCAGGCAGGTATCTCTGCAGAACACTAGTGGGTGTTTGTCTATCAGTGGGGCGTTTTCAAACCACAATGGGCATTTTCAACCGCTTTACCTGATTTGCTCTTATCCACTGGGGGCTTGGTTTAGGGGTGGGGTGGTTTAGCAAGTCTGTTGAAAAATGGTTGAAAAACATTTATTGTAGTTTGAAATTGGCCACTGATTGGTAAACGCCCATTTTGGTTTTGCATGTGCACTTCTCATGTGCACTTCTCAGTAGTGTAATGCTTCCTCATTAGAGAGAAAACATAGGTGCATCCTATACAGAAGTCTGGTTTGTTGAAGCACCTGACATACTTACATGACTTCTCTAGCACAGTTTCAAACAATGGTGCATCTACATACTTAAAAAATGCACATTACTTTAGTAAAGTTTATTACGAATTTCCTGAATAAAGTTCTAACGTCATTTAACACATTTCTTGAAGTGCAGAAGACATGAACATGAGCAAGAAAGTTACACTGCAAACATAGCCCATGTCTTGCATCCATCAGTGCTTGCATGCAGAGCACATTGCTCCTTTAGTAGGAATGAAGGCCGACGAAGATGGACAATAAATAAATAGAAAGCACCCCCCTCCTGATAATGCTGACATTGATTATACACCGAGTTGTTGTCGACAGCATAATCACCTGACCTGGGACTTGATGATATCCTGTGCCTTATCACTGCTTAATCAGGTAATCATTCATATTCCTGAATCTGTATTAAATTTGAGAAATTTCCACTGAAACACAATAACAAAAAACATCTTGTGTTTATTAAGAAAGTGACTGACATGGCTATTTTATTTTGTGATATTTGAAGAGATTAAGTTCTACATAAGGTGAATCTGCAGCCTCAAAGGGATAGTTCATCCCGAAATGAAAATTCTGTCATTATTTACTCATCCTCAAGTTGTTCCAAACCTGTATGAATTTCTTTCTTCTGCTGCACACAAAAGAAGAGAGTGAAGAATGTTGGCATCCAGACAGTTGAGGGTAGCCATTGACTTCCATGGTATTTATTTTCTACTATGGAAATCAATGGCCATCGTCAACTTTCTGGTTACCAACATTCTTTAAAATATCTTCTTTTGTGTTCAACAGAAGAAAGAAACTCATACAGGTTTGGAACAACTTGAGGGTGAGTAAATGATGACAGAATTTTCATTTTGGGCTGAACCATCCCTTTAAAGAAATTTTCATTGTTAAAACCAACGTTCTTTTATTCTACAAGATAAACGTGTTACTTGAATGCTATGTAGTTTCACAGAAATTGAACTGAGATGTTGTTAATGGCTATAGCCCATAGGTGTTTGTTCCTCTTCATGAAGTCATGAGTTTAGCTCCAACACCTGCCTGGAAGTTTCCATTGATCCCAATGACCTTGATTAGCTTGATTAGCTACTTCAGGTGTGTTTAATTAGGGCTGGAGATAAAATCGGACACCCCTGCCGTAGTGATTTTTTTTGTATTGAAGCATTAATAGATTTAAAAAAAATAAATGAAATAATCAGAATTTAACGATACTTTAATCATAGTTAGAATATTTTGTGTTCAGCAACTTTTTTTAAAAAGCAAATCGTATTGTGTTTAGTATATTAACATTCTTGAATGTGGCAACTGAATTGACTTGTTCTCGAGTAACATCATGCTTTCTTTTTCAGATTTCAGAGAACCCAGAGGAAAAGAGGCAGTAGTCTGGTGTAAGACAGATTTTTAAAAACCTGAACCGTTGGACCACCTGTAGTTATGACATCAGACTTCTGAAGCCAATTTTATTTTTAAAGGTTGAAATGCTTTTGTCCTATTTCTCCCCCTTTCTTTTTTAAAGAATGATCTTTTAATATATTTTTGTCATTGATTGATTGAATAAAATAAATTAACTCAACTGCTGGAAAGGTGTCATTTATATTTTAAAAGGTTTTTGCCAAATTTTTGGTCAGGAATTTGTTGACGCATCATTGAAGTGTAGTTGAAATATTAATGTTGTTTCAACATTAACTTAGTACATCAGATGGCAACATTGGTTGACATTCCTTTTCAGTTGTATTTTCAGTGTTTCAACAAAATGTATTTAGAATCAACATCACATTGTAACATTGATCAAACCATATTACCAAAGATTATTTCTGTTAATTTCAGTGTTGATTCAACAGCAGTGATGTAGATTCAACATCATAGTGTAACGTTGATTCAACAATATTATCATCGATTTATTTTAGTTAATTTCAGTGTTGATTCAACAGCAGTGATATAGATTCAACATCATAGTGTAATATTGATTTAACAATATTACCATTGATTATTTTTTGTTAATTTCAGAGTTGATTCAACAGCAGTGATGTAGATTCAACATCTTAGTGTAACGTTGATTCAACAATATTACCATTGATTTATTTAAGTTAATTTCAGTGTTGATTCAACAGCAGTGATGTAGATTCAACATCATAGTGTAATATTGATTTAACAATATTACCATTGATTATTTTTTGTTAATTTCAGAGTTGATTCAACAGCAGTGATGTAGATTCAACATCTTAGTGTAACGTTGATTCAACAATATTACCATTGATTTATTTAAGTTAATTTCAGTGTTGATTCAACAGCAGTGATGTAGATTCAACATCATAGTGTAACATTGATTCAACAATATTACCATTGATTTATTTAAGTTAATTTCAGTGTTGATTCAACAGCAGTGATGTAGATTCAACATCATAGTGTAACGTTGATTCAACAATATTACCATCGATTTATTTTAGTTCATTTCAGTGTTGATTCAACAGCAGTGATGTAGATTCAACATCATAGTGTAACGTTGATTCAACAATATTACCATCGATTTATTTTAGTTCATTTCAGTGTTGATTCAACAGCAGTGATGTAGATTCAACATCATAGTGTAACGTTGATTCAACAATATTACCATCGATTTATTTTAGTTAATTTCAGTGTTGATTCAACAGCAGTGATGTAGATTCAACATCATAGTGTAACGTTGATTCAACAATATTACCATCGATTTATTTTAGTTCATTTCAGTGTTGATTCAACAGCAGTGATGTAGATTCAACATCATAGTGTAACGTTGATTCAACAATATTACCATCGATTTATTTTAGTTCATTTCAGTGTTGATTCAACAGCAGTGATGTAGATTCAACATCATAGTGTAACGTTGATTCAACAATATTACCATCGATTTATTTTAGTTCATTTCAGTGTTGATTCAACAGCAGTGATGTAGATTCAACATCATAGTGTAACGTTGATTCAACAATATTACCATCGATTTATTTTAGTTCATTTCAGTGTTGATTCAACAGCAGTGATGTAGATTCAACATCATAGTGTAACGTTGATTCAACAATATTACCATCGATTTATTTTAGTTCATTTCAGTGTTGATTCAATAGCAGTGATGTAGATTCAACATCTTAGTGTAACGTTGATTCAATATTACCATTGATTATTTGTGTTAATTTCAGTATTGATTCAGCATTGGTGATGTAGAATCAATCATAGTGTAATGCTGATTCAACATTAACTGAGGGTGCAAAAGTGATGTTGATAAAAAATCACTTTGTAATGTTGAATCAATACTATTACCGTTGATTTTTGGTTGAAATCTCAACATTGCTTCAGCATTAACTGAGGGTGCTAAAGTGACATTGAAACAACATCACTTTGTAATGTTGAAGCAATATTAACACCATTGATTTGTGATTGAAATCTGAACATTATTTCAATATTAACCGAGGGTGCAAAAGTGACATTGAAACAACATCACTTTGTAATGTTGAAGCAATATTAACACTATTGATTTGTGTTTGAAATCTGAACATTATTTCAATATTAACTGAGGGTGCAAGAGTGATGGTAAAACAACATCACTTTCTAACGTTATTTCAATGTAATCAGCGTTGACGCATCAACACTGACTCAACATTGTTTCAATGGTTACATGCTATCTGGGAGACATCTTAAGGAAACATGAAACAGTTTTCAAAGAGAAACTTGGAAAATTAAAAGGAGCCACTGCTAAGATTCATTTACCAAGTAATGCAAAGCCTATTTTTTTTTTTAAATCAAGGTCACTGCTTTTTGCTATGAGAAAGAAAGTTGAAGCCGAACTTGATCGCCTGATTAAAGACCATATTACAGAGCCTGTGAAATTCTCAGAGTGGACAGCACCTGTTGTGCCTGTTTTAAAACCAGATGGGTCAGAAAGACTTTGTGGAGACTACAGAGTAACCATTAACAGAGAGTCGTCACTGGAGCAGTATCCCATTCCTCGAATGGAAGACATGTTTGCAGTTTTAGCTGGAGGTGAAAAATACAGCAAGTTAGATATGAGTCACGCATATCAACAGATTTTGTTAGATGAGATGTGCCTCTCAACACTGCTTGCTCCATTGCACAGGCTTTTGAAGAAGGACGTCCCCTGGTGTTGGAAAGAGGAACAAGAGGAACGGAGAGTTTGTATCACGAACACTTACAGCAGCAGCAAAAAACTACTCCCAGCTGGAGGAGGAGGGTTTAGCTGTAGTGTTCGGGGTAAATAAATTAAAGAAACATAAATATCTGTATGGCCATAAATTTGTGATCTGTACAGACCATAAACCTTTACTAAGTTTACTGAATGAACTAAAAATTGAAAGCTGTTCCACAGTCTCTCAAAGAATTATGAGATGGGCAGTGATGTTGGGGGCATATGAGTATGTCATTTCTTACAGAGCGGGCAAGGACAATGGAAAGGACAATCGCAATTACTTTTTATTAACAGAGAACAATTTGTTTATCTCAATGGTTTCTTTTCTAAAACTTCTAAAATTTCATTTGGGGTTCCTCAGGGTTCTATTCTGGGTCCTTTATTGTTTTTAATTTATATTAATGATTTATTCCTTTGTTGTGATCATTTCCTACCCATATTATTTGCAGATGACACCAATCTCATTGCAGTACACAAGGATTTTGTCACCTTGATCCAACATGTTAATGACGAGTTAAAAATATTATCAAATTGGTTTCGCACTAACAAGCTAACGGTCAATGTCAAAAAATGTAATTTTATGATATTTCACAATATTAATAAATTCTACCCCAAAGAACATGCTGGTATAGAAATTGACGGAGCTCCAGTTACTCAAGTGGCTTCAACAAAATTTCTCGGTGTTCTGATTGACGAAGGTTTAACTTGGTCCAAACATGTTGATCTAGTCTGTACAAGATCCTCTAAAATGTTAAATATTCTAAGAATTGTTTTACCTTCAATCCACTCATCCGCTCATCTAACGCTTTACTACAGCTTTTTATTTCCCTTTATGAATTATTGCAATATTGTCTGGGGTGCTACTTTTCCCACTTATCTCGCTAAAATTTCTAAAATTCAGAAGAAGTTCTTGCGTATGATCTCCTACTCTTCTAAATATGTTCCTTCTGCACCTCTATTTCTCAGATACAAGATTTTATCAATTGAGAAAGTCAATGTCTATTTATCATGCATATTTATTCATAAGTTTATTTATAAGAGAGAAGATTTCCCACCAACATTACAACACTTTTTTACTTTTATTTCAGATACTCATATCCATCATACAAGGCATAGTGAAATAAATCTTGTCTTACCGTTCTCTAGAACTTCAGGTCATAAAACTGACCTCAGCTTTAGGGGTCCTCAACTATGGAGTGAATTAAGTTTGTCCCTAAGATCCATGTCTTCTCTGTTTGTCTTTAAAAAACAGTTGAAAGACCTTTTGATTTTACAATGATAGTTTTTTGTTATAGTTCCCTGCAGTATACTATAGTCTTACTGACCCTTATATGCTGCTCTTTACTTTTGTTCCTCCTTTACCTTTACCTTTACCCTTCAACATCTATAACTTTAAGTTACTTCCATTAGGATAATCATGCTTCTGAAAATATGTTTTTCCCCTCTTTTTATTATTCAACTTATTTGTCTGCGTACCTTTTTTGTTTATTCATGCAAGTGGAGTGGAACTCTGTATAAACCCAGTTGGGTTTCGTTCCCCTCCTTGTACTGTATCCATGTGATATCCGTGCAGAACAAATAAATAAATAAAATAAATAGAAATGCCGATGCTCTTAGTCGTCTTCCTGTTCCAGAGATTCCAGAGAAAGGATCGAAGGAGGATTATGTCTTGATGTTGGACAGCGTTGTTTGTCCTTTGACGACATCAGAGCAAATCAAGCACTGGACAACTCGAGATCCTGTCCTCTCTAGACTGCGTGAGTATGTGCTTAAAGGTTGGCCTGATCACAGTAATACAAATGAATTTGCACCTTATAAACAGAGACAAAAAGAGCTCAGTGTTCAAGACGGCTGTGGGGAGCCCGCATCATCATTCCAGAGCAAGGACGTTCAGGGTTGCTGGAACAGCTACATCAGTCTCACCCAGGTGAGACTTACCTGTGGTGGCCAAATTTAGATGCTGACATTGAGGCCTGAGTAAAAGATTGTACTGTGTGTCAAGAACAGAGAAAAGCACCTCTGGGTGCACCACTTCATCTGTGGGAGTGGCCATGACAGCCATGGAGAAGAGTGCATGTGCACTATGCTGGTCCATTCCTGGGGAAGATGTTTTTAATTTGAGTTGATGCCCATTCTAAGTGGATTGAGGCATATCCAGTAAATTCAGCAACAACAGCGACTACTCTTGAGTGCCTCAGAAAGAGTTTCAGTACCCATGGCATTCCTGAAATGATGGCGTCTGATAACGCTCAGTGTTTTGTAAGTGAAGCGAGCAAAGAATTTATGTCTAGGAATGGAATAACGCATGTTACTTCTGCCCCGTATCATCCATCATCCAATGGTCTTGCTGAGCGGGCAGACCAAACTTTTAAGGAACTTTTAAAAAAAGTTCTGGGAACAATATGGAGACCAAGTTTAGTTATCGTATTACACCCCAATCTACCACAGGATTGTCACCTGCAGAAATGATGATGCGGAGTAAATTGTGATGTACTCTAGACAAAGTGCACCCTGACTTCACCAGCAAAATTGAATTGAAACAACAAGTTCAAAAAGAGCAAAATCTCGCTATTTTGAAGTAGGAGATACAATGTACACTGGGAACTTTGGGTATGGACTAAAATGGGTACAGGGTGTAATTCAGGAAATCACAGGACCTGTATCCTATAAAGTAGCAATAGAAAGTGCCCAAATAGTGCGATGTCATGTTGATCAATTATTCAGTCGACAACAAAAAGAGATCCTGACTAAAGACTTTCAAGCTGCCTTGGGTGTTCAACCTTATGATTCTGATGTTGTGTCAATGGATGCTGATATTAAAATGCCAGAATCACTCAGTACGTCGACAACACTTGAATCAATTCCAACTTCAGATAACTGTGAGCCTGAGAAATTCAAAATCTGGATGTCAAAGAAATCAATTGCCAGATTCACCCAGTGCTCAAAGAATGCCTGAATTGACTCAAACTGCAGATAGAAAAGAGCCTGAGAGTGCACCCTCTGGATGTCTACGACGTTCAGTAAGAGAGAGGAAACCACCAGCATATCTTAAAGACTTTGTGACATAAGAAATAGTGTCATCAAAAAAGAACATTAGAACCTATTGAATTATGAATGTTATGAATTGTATGATGTAAAAAAATCAGCACTGTAAAATTGTCCTAGAAGATTTAGTTTCTTGGGGAAGGATTGCCTCTGAGTCAAGTGGAGGAGAAATGTTGTATGTTAAGGGTGGTATTGTGTTTGTCCAGTAGGGGGCGGTGGCGCACTGTGTTTTTGGGCTGTAGCACTGTTAAAAGCAGAGAAGAACACGCAGTGTGGGTGTGCTTGTGTGTGTATTGCTGGCTACAGAGATGAGTCCTAATAAAAAAAAAAAGACCATCCATAAGTTTCAGTTTTCTCTGAGTTTTTCTTTGGTATCTACGATACAACATATATAGTTAGCCTACTATCTTAATGCATTAGTGTTAAAGGTGGGATCAGTAGTTTTTGAAATATGCTGTTTGGAAGTTAGTTGGACCGACACAACAACAAACGTGTAGCCAATCAGCATTAGGGGGCGTATGATGGTGGAGGAGAGAGAACGATCAAGAAGGAGATTTGAACTGAAGAAAGACTGTAGAAATAAAGATGAGACATAATACAAAAGAGAAAAGCTCAGAAGAAATTACTGGAAAATAAAAGTTTTTGTCTGGATAAGAGCTTTATGGCCCGCATTAATATTAGAAAAGCTGTCCAGCGCTGGAGAGAGCTGAGCGGGAAGGCCTGAAAACAGACGCGGAGGTTGCTTTGGTTACGCACGTGAGTAACACTGGCTTTGAGAGTGTCATTGTTTGTCTGGAGCTGCTGTGCTGTTGGCAACTAACAACAAACTCTTGTTTGTAATTACTATTGTGTACTGTACGTAAATTTTTTGTGCTTCCTTGTCATTCGTTCATCATCTGCGCTTTATTTTTCGTGAAGAATTATTCTGTTGCGCTTCTGCTATGATAAACAAACATCTTCTCTTGGATTGCATGTGTAATGGAGATGAGTTAGTGAACGTCGCACTGACGACTGCTAGTAAATGCAGTGTTTAGCGTCATTGTTAGTGCACTCGACTGGCTTGCAGGGGGATCGGTGTTTGAGATTGACTCGGAGCAGGGCTGTTAAGCCCAATTTATACTTCTGCGTCGAACTCACGCCGTAGCTACGTCGTAGGCTGTGTGTAGCATAAGTACCCTTCAGCGTGCCCTGACGTGCACCTCTCCAAAAATGTAAAAACGCGTCAATTCTACGCGGACTGCAAGTGCTGTGATTAGTCTGCTTGAACCCCTCCCTCGGGTTTCACATGCTCCCTCTGCATGTGTAATTGCGCGTCAATGCGGACAATGACGCAGAAGTACAGTATAAATGAAAACCAACGCATTGCCTACAGCGTAGAGGCTCTGGCATAGGTCCGACGCAGAAGAATAAATCAGCCTTTAGGATTGCAGTGTGAGTTTTGTAGGCGGAGCAATGAAGTAGGGGTGTGTTTGTTTGGGTTGATTTCAAACATCAACATTGGCCAACAGTATATTTCAAAGCTCCTGAAGACAAAAAACCTGCCCTTAAAGAGATACGAGATAATGTGAGGGAGCGCATAAAGAGCTTGCGCCGAGCGGAGTACGAAGGGATAGAAGGCGGCGGGGAAAGGAGAGAGTCAAGTTCACAAAAAAAACCTTCAAGTACCTGTCGGGGCTCCTTGGAGTTAAAAGATCAGGAGTGCTAAAGGCCTGCGGTCATGGAACACTGGACCAGCTCTATACCCTCTCCAGGGTACATGGGAGTTTGCCCAACCAATCCACATGTGCTTTGTGGATTTGGAGAAGGCATTCGACTGTGTTCCTCGCAGCGTCCTGTGGAGGGTGCTCTGGGTGTATGGGGTCCGGGGCCCTTTGCTAAGGGCTGTCCGATCCCTGTATGACCGGAGCAGGAGCTTGGTTCGCATTGCCGGCAGTAAGTCAGACTTGTTCTCGGTGCATGTTGGACTCCGGCAGGGCTGCCCTTTGTCGCCGGTTCTGTTCATAATTTTTATGGACAGAATTTCTAGGCGCCGACAGGGGCCGGAGGGTGTCAGGTTTGGGGACCACACGATTTCGTCTCTACTTTTTGCGGATGATGTTGTCAGGCTGGCCCCATCAGACCAGGACCTTCAGCATGCACTGGGACGGTTTGCAGCCGAGTGTGAAGCGGCTGGGATGAGAATCAGTGCCTCCAAATCCGAGGCCATGGTTCTCAGTCGGAAAAGGGTGGCTTGCCCTCTTCAGGTTGGTGGAGAGTTCCTGCCTCAAGTGGAGGAGTTCAAGTATCTTGGGGTCTTGTTCACGAGTGAGGGAAGGATGGAACGGGAGATTGACAGACGGATCGGAGCAGCTTCTGTCTGTCGTGGTGAAGAAAGAGCTGAGCCGCAAGGCGAAGCTCTCGATTTACTGGTCAATCTACGTTCCTACTCTCACCTATGGTCATGAGCTGTGGGTCATGACCGAAAGGACAAGATCCCGGATAGAGATAGGGTGAGAAGCTCGGTCACTCGGGAGGAGCTCAGAGTAGAGCCGCTTCTCCTCCACATCGAGAGGGGCCAGCTGAGGTGGCTTGGGCATCTGTTCCGGATGCCTCCTGGACGCCTTCCCGGTAAGGTGTTCTGGGCGCGTCCCACCGGGAGGAGACCCCGGAGAAGACCTAGGACACGCTGGAGGGACTATGTCTCCCGACTGGCCTGGGAACGCCTCGGTGTCCCCCGGAAGAGCTGGAGGAAGTGTCTAGGGAGAGGGAAGTCTGGGTATCTCTGCTTAGACTGCTGCCCCCGCGACCCGGCCCCGGATAAGCGGAAGAAGATGGATGGATGGATGGTCACATGTGATTAATTGTGGAATCATGGTGGTTTAAATATATTGTCTGGTAGTTCTTTGGTTAGTCAAGTTCAGTTTAATCTCTGTAACACCCTGAATCCTTCTCTTACATGTCTTCCAAACCACTCACTGTCAAGATGGAGACGTATCACAACCTACTGGCATGAAGCACACAAGACCTGAGGTTGCATTAACTATAAATTATCTGTAGTTTACAGATTTTTAATCTTATTAATCTGAATTTGAAACCTGGTGACAAACCTGGGTACTAAAACATACCTAGAGACCCTTACATTCTGCATTGTTGCATTTTGTTGTGCTGTTTATGAATTTCTTTAAAAGTGCATCTATTATAAACATTGCTGTTTTTGTTTTATTGTATCTGACTTGCAATGTTTGATCTCAATATTTCAACCCCAACAAAAAGCTTAAGCTATGTTTACACGGAAACTATCTGAAGAGAAAACGCAAAAGTGGCGTTGCGTTATCACTTTTTATTCTGCGTTTAGACTAGCGTTATGGAGGGGAAATCTGCGTGCGGACGCAAAAGTGTGTGAAATTCGATGTAGTATGCACTCCAGGCAGCTAGGTGGCAATGTGAAGCACTGCCACACAACAACACCAAGTCTGCGTGCCTGCATACAACCTTCACTGTCTAGCAGACTTTTGCGTTTTTACCCTTTAGACGGGAACGCGACGGTGGAGAGTTTTTAAGATTTCCACTCTGGAGGGTGGTTTCGTTTTTTTGCGTTTTTAAGCCCCAAAAACGCAGTCGCCGTCTAAACGAAAGGCGCATCTGATAAAATATTTTTACGTTTTCACCTGCGAGCGTTCTCGTGTAAACAGGGCCTCAGTCACCATGAAAAGATAACAGCACTTAACAAATGACAAGACTTTCTACAATCCAAATCCAATCAATTCCTCATACATACATTAGGTCCAGCTCTACAATTTTGTTTGTTTGTTTTTTGTTGGATTTTTGTGAAGCTGTTTCACTCGGATATACATTACAATAGGGAAGAAAAGTCTCCATGCCGAATTTAACAGGACGCATCTCAAATTTGTTGCTTAATTACAGCTTTTAATAGTCTTGGAAACTCACCATTTGTGTGGATCAGGTTACAGGAATTGCCTGATTGCTGTAATTTTCATTGTGGATAGCCACACAATATACCCTGATAAGGAGAAATTTTTGCTACAGGACATTTCTTTTTACTTTGGACAGGGTTTATAAAGTCCCATTGTGTTTTGCCTCGAGCACAAAGCTAGTTCAGTAGGCCATTACGTTAAGATAAGAGGCTTATTCCCATCTCAGAGAGGGAGGCTACCTTCAGACTGTCAGTTTTTGGGATTGACAATTGCATTTACTTATAGGTGTGTGAGTCTCGAAATGTCCCGTTCAAACAGCATCTTACAGTAGCATTTTAAATTCAGTCTGTATGAACGTTCAAACGGAAGTCAAGCCTGTATTCGCTTGCCAGTAACCACACTGACCAAAGTAATATCAAAGATGGTGGCATCCATAAAACTAAAGTCTTATTATTTTTGGCACGAGAAGAGTCCAAAGCGTGCAAGTTCATCTGTCAAATCTTCATTAACTGACAGCAGCTTTTATATTAGTGTCATGAGAGCCAAGCATTTGAGTCGTGCGTAGAACACAAAACTGACAGAAGTGGCTCCTGTGGTGAACAGTGACTGGATCTAAACCTAAGATGACACACAGCTCATATCTCCATCGCTATAAGTTACCGAAACCACACATAAAACCCAAAACACACAGTAGACACACGTTTGTGCAGCATAGAGCAGCTCTCTCGCACTGTATGACGTAGGACATGACAGATAACTAGTTGTCCAGTCCAGTTCTCTTCACACATCACGGGTTGTGAGTTGTGAGTCTTGAACATTTACGGGTGTGAGTTTGGTTATAGAATGCGGTTGTAAATAACTGAATTGTTTCTAAACATAACCATATTAAAAACTCTAGTACAGGACTGACCACCGTACTCTGTTGCTGTGTGAATGTGGCTGGAAAGAGCTTGTGTAAGACTGTCATGGTCATCTCTAGGGCGAATGACATTCGAATGAGTGGGCGAAAGAGTGTGATTTACGTGAGTAAGAGAGGGAGTACTGGTGTAAAGACCACGCATTGGCCCAATGACGGAAATCCAATGGTATGGGCGAAGGGATAATGCGTGTATGTCTTTTCAGCGCTCCAGTGAAGTTCACTTAATTTATTGGAATTTAGTTTCAATATTACTTTAGCTTTACGCTTAATCTGACTCCAATTTCAAATGATAATCAAATTTAGATTGTGTTTCTTATTAGAAAATAATCATAAATATTGATTATGAAGTAATTTAGATCTTTGATTACTCTGGGTATCCCATCATTTCAAATATCCGTTCATTAGGGACCTGATGCCGCACAGAATCACACGCCCTGGGTTTACGTGGATCTCACGGACACAGCCTCGCCAGTCTGATCTTGGTCAGAGGGTGCAGGGTTTGCTAATACCTCTTAAGTCGGTTGCCTACTGCTCACTCATACAAAAAAGTGTAGTTTATTTAGCCATTTCCGTACAACTTGCCAAGTCAGTGATAGACAGAAATCAAAAGGTCTTCAGATGACGTGCCTACTGCTCCGTTCATATGCGCCTTTAGTTTGACCTATTCTGGACACAGAGCTGCGGGAGCACCAGCCTCCTCATAATCTACTAAAATAATGATTTCAAGAGAGTCCAGACTAAATCAAATATAACATTTTATTTGTCAGGTAAAAATTGTACTGTATCATGCCAATTACACAAGCAAATGATTAAAAGCCAATTCAGAAATAATAAATAAATACATGACATCAATTACTCAAAGATGACTCTAAGAGTAAGCAATGTATTCCTGACAGAGACACGCAGTATTGTGTGAGTGTGTTCCAAGTGTAAGACTTGGTAAACACTGACAGAACACTGTGTGGGGGTTTTCCTGGTTACAGATAAATACCCAGACCAGAACAAAAGGGTTATACCAATATTTTTTAGAGTTGTTTTTGGTCAATTCATGTACCCCAGGGGGTAGCACCTGATTTCGGGGGAGAGGAGAGATATCTTGAAGAGACATCACCCAAAGAGGAGAACAGGTCTCCTAAGTTCTCAATCTTTCTCATTATACCAATGACTGCAATGAAATTAATACCATTTTACCGATCGCACTGAGAGATTTAAAATGATACCAAACATAAAAAGGAAAAACAATAGATTTACCAGATACATAATATGGGATATATAGACAATCTCAGTGAACTTTTGGTGACTTGGCTCAAGGGGAAAGGATGGGAGGAGGGAGAGGGGGATGCAGAGATAAGGAAGGAGAAAAGTTTGGACAGGACAATGTACTGTGCTCTTTTCCATGCAATCTTCTGTCCAGGGTGCATTTTATTGCTTAATAGGCCTTTATCACAGTGCGCGTGACGTCACTTCCAACGGCGAGTAGTAGCGTAAACCGAGTTCCGGTCGAGTCTGTAGCAATGGCGGCGGCGCGAAGGTTTTCAATATCACTGCGGGATCTTCCCCAAATCACCAACGTTTACACGATTGTGGAAAATCTTTCACAAACGAAAGTATCCAAATTTGAGAAGGGATATAAATTCTTCTTTGAAAACTACATCTTCAATTATGAAGGTAAGTTTCATTTTAACGTTTGTTTATTCTCTCGAAATGGCTAACATGCTACCTAGCTGGCTAAACCATGATTGTCTTACAAATACGCAAACCAATACAATTTTCAAGTAAAAAACAATTTTTATTTTGCTGTGATATGGTAGTGTGATTATAATGCTGTTTTTGTGCAATACAGTATCTGATGTTGTAGATAGTGAGGTGATTATCAGGGCACAGTGTTACCGGTCCATGAGGAAAAACGAAGAGCCACACTCTCTTCAGGTTACCTGTTCAGGTTTCAGAACTTTAGTTAGGTCCAGTTCGAGGACACAAATTTGATTGTGTTTATAGTTGCTACGGTTGTAGCGGGTTAAACTGCAATTGCAGTTTGTTTGAAAAAGTGTTCAAATGAAAATTGTTAGACTGCTGTTGCAGTCAATTTATGTCAATGTTTCATTTGTATTCTAATTTTAAACCGTATATAATGTTTTATTTATTTAGATTTCATTTAAAGTCGACGAGAATCCTCCTGTCATCAGTACTTTTTGCAGTTCCTGTGTGGCTGGGAAAGAGCTATGCAACCATTTGGTTGGCTTGCTGTTTCAGAGTGCACACTACAGCATGATGAAACTAAAGACGGTACCACCCACTATACCCAGCACTCTACAGACTTGGCACAGGCCCAGGACTCAGGTATAGTAAACAGCTATTAACTATTTTATGCATGAATTATGACAATCTCAGACAGTATTTTTGTCCTATTTGTCCTATTTGTTTTCATTGCTCCAAGGACATGAAAAAAACAAGTTTTGACTTTCTAGCTGTCCACTGCTGCAAACTCTATTTTATTTAGAAAAATTATTACATGCTCTCAATAATAACATAATTTTTATTTTTTAACAGGGAATCCATCCTGAAGCAGTGGATCGATTACTTGTGAGGAAGCCAAAAACCTCTAGCAGAAGTGGTATTAAGTCCACTCTTTACAGGGCCTACACAGGTGATTACATTTACATTATTTTATGTCAAGCAAAAAAATGTACAAATTAAAGGACTTTTAAAAGTATTATTTCTATTCTCTTCTTTTTTTTTTTCTTTGCTTTTAGGCCCCCTTCCCAATAATTTGCTGCTCTCTTCTGTGGAGTCTTTAAGAAGTGTCAGGCCTCAGCCACTGATCTGCAAGGTTCTGCATGGCTTGTCGGAGATGAATCTGGTGGAGTCTAAGTTTGGCCTGGTACCCAAAGGTTCTTTGCTGTCCTATCAGTGCCCTGCTGAGTCATCAAGGGATGCTGTCAAACATGCAGAAGCCCCTGCTTTCCCTACGCTTCCTCTGGATGGGTATACATTTGAAGGAAGATTTAAATTTGTCCCGAATTTCCATGATATGTTGTTCTTAGAAAGCTTGGCAGTCACTCAAGAACTAAGCACAATAATTGAAAAAGACACACGGGACCAGTCACAGTCTGCTCTATGGAACCAAATGCGTACACCACGCATTACATCCAGTAGATTCCGTGAGGTGTGTCATGTCAGAGGAGAGTCGACTAGCCAGGCACTAGCTGTCCGAATCATCAGAGGGATTCGTCAGACTTCTGCAATGAAGCGTGGACTGGATCTTGAGCCTGAAGTGCTATTTCAGTACTCTGGTATGATGAATGTCAATGTTTTACAGTGTGGGTTTGTTGTACATCCTGATGCGCCACACCTTGGCACAAGCCCTGATGGCAGAGTCTACGACCCTACTGAGAACCCTCCCTTTGGACTTGCAGAGGTAAAATGTCCTGACGTTGATGACATTTCTCAGGTGACACACATAAAAGTTGTCAACGGTCAAGCTAAGTTAAAGGAAAGCCACAAATACTACTGGCAAGTTCAGGGACAGCTTGCAGTAACAGGACTGAGTTGGTGTGACTTTATAACAAATACCAAAACAGACATAACCATTCAGCGCATCTGGAGAGATGAGAGTGTAATTGTCTTAATGAGGGACAAAGTAGACATTTTTTTCTTTAATACATACATGAATGTGTATTTTAACTCTAGGAGTTAAACTAATACTTGTGATGATTGATTGTTTGTTTATTGTTAAAGGTCAAGGTCACCCAAAAATGAAATGCAATAATTTACTCACCCTCGTGCCATCCTAGATGTACATGATGCACAATATACATATATATACATGATATATGAATATAGATCATATATAGAGATTTTATATCTTATCTATATATTTATATATATATATTTATTAACTCTTAAGAGTGCTGATGTGCTTAAAATAGTGCTGATGTTGATTTGTTTACTGTTACATGAACAGTTTACCCAAAAATGATATTTATGCCACAAATTATGGCATAAATGTCATTTTCGGGTAAACTACTCTTAAAGGTTCTTCAAATGTCTATTTTGGTTGAGCATCTGTTTGTCTTAAATGTTTAATAGTGCCTATTCATAACTAAGTTCACTGTAAATTGTTAATGAATAAATGAGAAATAGTAACAACTGAGAAAATGTAACAACTTTTTAATTGTCACAATGCAGTCAATACATATGTAAAAAAAAAAAGTGGTGCAATAAAAAATAATTCCAATTTTTAAGTTTGCAACTTTCAAGCTCATTTACTAAAAACATATTGCAACATTAAATGCAAGTTTTCACAATTCAATATTTTTGTACAAATTAAACTATAAAACAGACATTTGATTGGTGGCAAATTAAATCATGTTTCTTTTCTGTATAAACGTTCGATACAACATCATTTACATCAAGTGGGCCTTTGAAAATTAGCCATTAAACAGCAGTTTTCACAATTCAATATTTTTGTACAAATTAAACTATAAAACAGACATTTGATGGATGGAAAATTAAATCATGTTTCTTTTCTGTATAAACGTTCTATACAACATTTACATCAAGTGGGCCTTTGAAAATTAGCCATTAAACAGCAGTTTTCACAATTCAATATTTTTGTACAAATTAAACTATAAAACAGACATTTGATTGATTGCAAATTAAATCATGTTTCTTTTCTGTATAAACGTTCTATACAACATCATCATTTGCATCAAGTGGGCCTTGGTAATTAGCCATTAAACAGCAGTTTGCCCATATTTGGTTCACTGTGCCTGTCAGGGTGAGAGGAAAGGTAGTCCCAGATATGGTTTTCTTTGATTCGCCGAATGACTCTTTCCACCACGATCCTTAGACGGGCTATTGATTGTGTACGTTTCGTCTCTTCTTTTGTAAATTGGGCTGCTCTTTTGAATGGAGGGATAACAAGCCTGGCTCCCACATTCTCAAGCAGTCGCTCTATGGTAAAGCCTTTATCTGCCATACAACAATCTCCAGGCTCGAGCAGTTCCAGAAGTCCAGACTGTTTTGTTATCTCCCTGTCTGAGATGGATCCAGTGAACAGCTGTGAAACAAAGGTTATGGCCCCACATGGAGCAACACCAACCAAGCCTTTGAAAGTAGGGTAGTTTTTGTAATGTGAAAACATCTCCGACTGTAGTGTAAGTGCTGAGGGGTTTTCACATCTGATCTCAGTACAGTCCAAAATAACACGGACATCTGGGAAGTGCTCCTTAAATTTTGCTGGCATGGTTGCTCTGACTTGCTCTTTGGTCATCCAAATAGGCAAGGACCCCAAAACAAGGTACAGAAAATTTGCCCATGTTATGATAACTCGACTGACCGTTGTTGTACTCACATTGAAGATATCTGCCAAGACCTTCTCTCGTAGACCTGCAGACACGCGGCAGCAATAAAGGAAAAGCTCATCAATAAGCTGAAGCTTTCTGTTAGGGCCATGTCTCTGTGCCTTAGACCAGTACACAAGGTTCGATGCTGATGGTTCTACTGATGCCCAGAAAATCCTGAAAACCTTCTCTGAGGGAAAGCGTGTGTAAAATCGGAAGTCGTCATCCGAGAGACAAAATCGATTTATTTGAATGCGGGAGACAGACAAAGCTCTCACTTCTGCCTCCAACTCTCTAATTCTCTCTGCTGCAGCATCCAATAGATCTGGACACGGAGGTGTTGAGTAGTCATGGTCTGTGAGTGGGACGGGTCCGTAATAGACAACAGGCTGTTCATCACTGACCTCAGATTCACAATGTTGGCGCTTTGACGTTATCTTATCCAGTACATTGGGTCGTTTTTGGCGAACACTCCCCCAGTTGTTCCATTCAAACCTGGATGGTATAACTCCACGTTTCAAGCGTTTACGATCGGCTGTTGACGAGTAGTCAGATTCTGTGAAGTGTTGCCCGCAAACGTACGTACTCCCTTTTAAAACTGCAAAACTTTTGCCTTCATCCCGCCGAATAGAATGAATCCACATTTTCTTAACTTTTTCATCAGTTGGAAAAGAATGAAAACTGAGATACGGCTGTTTAGTAGAACTATTACAACATTTAGGAACGCAACAACAATTCCTCGCTGTGCTCGCCGCCATTGCTACAGACACAGACACTGTGATAAAGGCGAATTGCAGGGTGAGTTTTGTCTTAGCAGGAAAATCAGTTCTTACACTAGTAATATTCCTTCCACTCTGTCCTAGTTTGGCCCCAAACCAGCCCCCTTTCTCTTGCTCTCTGTAAACATAGTGCTCTACTGATACCCTGATCTTTGCTCTTAGAGAGTAAGAGAGACTGAACGTGAAAAGTTCAAGCTGGCAGGCTGCACACCACTCCATAAACTAAACGAGGGGTGTGCTCAAAATGTTGGTGACCGAATGCGCCGCCTTTGTCATCGGGAGTCAGTTTGTGTGAGAGGATTTGCGAAGCTCGGTCTGGCAAGTCAGGACAAGATTCTGGCTCAATAGGCCCCAGTTTGAGTCACTCAAACATATGATTGGTAGGGAGGACAGATGTGAGCTGGGAGAGAATGGCTACTCTGAAACTCTTCTTTTACACCAAGATCTTGGGATGTTTAGTTTCCGGGAGTGTAGCTTCCTTCCTCTACTGCCTCGTCTATCTGTATGACTTTGTAAAAGCCATTCAAGACCTCATCCCAGCAGGTGACTAAGAACAGTGAACCGAACGGTCGCTCCATGCAATATCTGTTTGCTTTTAAAGTGCATGTGTCACTTTTGTCAGTTTGGCTTGGAGCTATTGTCTGACAGCCATCCTTGAAAAGCCCAACCCACCTCGGCTCTGTCATTTGCATCCCAGAAGCCAGGCCAATTACTTTAATTAGATCTCCTACTGAATGTAGGCTGGAGGCATCATATAAGGAAGGAAAAGGTTTTTGACTAAAGCGTGTATTGGTGACTTGAGTTTGTGGCTAGAGGGGGATGCTTTGGCTTCAGGCCCAAGTTTTAAGGTAAATTTAGATTAGGAATGCTTCTCCAATAAATAGTCAGGTGCTATTTGTACTATTTGGCAGTGTCATATGTTTGTCCCGAGGTAAAGTAGAGGGAAGGACAAGCTGTTGACTAAATTTCAATTGTTCAACTTTTCGCCCGTTGTGTACCATCACAAATGTTTTGGCCAGCTAAACGTTTAAACCAGCAGTTCTCAACCTTTTTGATTCCCAGAAACAACCCCCAACACTTTTTAAATAAATAATTATAATTCAAGTTGCAATAATTAAATTGTATAATTACAATGTAGGGGGTGAATTAAGATAAGAAAAAACTTGTTTTTTGTTTGATTTAGTTTATTTTTGTCACTCATTAGGTTGCAGCAGAGACTAGTGATGTGTCATTTGAGGAGAGCCGAATCTTCAGCTGCAGGCATGGGCAGGACTATTTTTTGGATGGGCACACCATGCGGCCAATCACATGGGCAGACAGACTAGGATCATACCATTATGTGAAAGGAAGGGGGACACACGCTCCAAAGATAGTGAGTGTAGTGGTACAGGCCAGGTACATAGAGCGACAGAGAGAGGCGGGGGAGCCGGATTTAAATGCAAGCGCATTGGGAGAGAATGAAGAAATGAGCAAAAACCGAAAAAGCAGCAGTATCTGGCTGCATTTCAAAGATATTAGAGACTTCCCAAAAACAGGACAAATAATCACAGAGAGGAGAAATCACATCAGCCCATCCAAGCTGAGGCATCTGATATTTAAGTTTTATTGAAATGTGAAATAATAGTAACAGTGTATTTTTTGTAACAGAAAAATGCATACAAATAAGGCTTCATTTATTAAAATACAAATCATTAACAATTGCTAAATTAGGCTAAAATAGAAGTCAGAGTGATACTAAATGAAGAGCCATTTGGGAGCCATAAGAGCCGGCTCTTGTAAGGGAGCCGAGCCAAAAGAGCAGAAAGAGACAGACTTCCCATCACTAACAGAGACGAGGTGAAACAAGATCCAAATGCAGCAGTCTTTATTTTCAAACTAACTTAGAGCTTTACAGAAAACACAAGTAGCAGGAACAGAACAACCTAGAATCAAGACACCAACAGACTGAAACACAGGGCTTAAATACACAGAGAACATATCAGGGAAACTAGACCAGCTGGGACAAATTAACTAATTACGACAATAATTAACAAGACAATAGGTGACGGGATTAAATCAAAGGAACGCATGGGTAAACTGGGTGTTACAGGCAAACATAACATGAACACAAACAAACGTGACAATTTTAAAGCGCTCATGTTGAGGCCTCCTAGTTGGCGATGAGAACCACTGGTTTAGAATGATTTGAACTTTCTAGTGTCAAAATATACAAAACGATGATATTTTTGCCACTAGAGTCATCTCTGCTTTCACAGAGTTTGACTTGTTTTTACAAGAATGTGCAAGAACCTCTTTCTGTCTTGCGTGTGTGAGTGTGTGTGTGTGTGTGCGTGTGTGTGTGTGTGTGTGTGTGTGTGTGTGTGTGTGTGTAGGATAGTAAGAGTGATGGGGGGGAACAGATCTAGTAACAGCAGCCCCCCAAGTCCATGTCATTATAGCAGACAAAAATTAATAATATAAAGCGTTTAATACAGTTAGTATTATCTACCCCAAGCAAAACACATGTTAATGATTGCTACAGATTTCAATGGATGTCACTATTTATTATAGTTTGCACACTTGCTGATATAAAAGTTTTTAAAAGTCAACAAAAACCTCTATGACTAATTATATGGACCAAAAACCCTGCTTTTTTCCACACACACACAAAAAAAATCAAGTTCCACAAAAGAAAGACACCTGGGTTTGAAAAGACATGAGTTGAAATCATTTTTGAGTGAACTTCTGTATGGTGAGGAGGAGGAATTAGCTCTAATTGAAATGTAACAATTGATTAATTGAATCTCTTTCAAAAGAACATTGATAAAGCAAAGCAAAGAAGCTGGAAACTCTGTTTTCTCTTATTTTGCCCTTCCTTCTCTTGTTCACTCTTGGCGGTCATTCAGCTTTCAATATTTCGATTTCGAGCTGATTGATGACCTGTCTCAGTAAAGGGCAGTCTAGACACGCAATCAGCACCTTCTTTCCAGGAGTTTGAGGGACCATCGACACGTTAAATTTCACTGAGCCACCAGGTAATATCTGTCTGCAAGTGGAAGACATAAGAGACAAAACATTTAGAGAATTCAGCCAAAGGTGTATTTAGTTTTGTACTGCCAATTTCTGATCGCAACATAAACAGGATCTTTCACACAAAAAGATAATTATAAATAAAACAAGATATGGAAAATGTATATGGACATCTACAAAAATAAATAAATTTGTCTTTGTATATGTCTGGGCATGTTTATGGGTGTGTGGTGGAATAGTTGAGAAGACAGTTATTTATTCATTTGCATTTGCTTTATTTCACTAGGCAGTGTGATATAAATATGAAGTTTACCTGTAAGATTTAATTTGGATTGGTATCAGACCAGGTCCATCAAGGCGGAGCTGAACATTTTGCAGGATGAAATTAAAGGGATTCTGGAAATCCACACTGATCATGAGAACTTTGCCAACTTGGGGGGTTCCAGTCATCTGTGGATGAATTATATTGTAGCACCAACAAATGTTTAGTGCTTTTACATAGCTCTTTGTACATGTACACAGGTAAGTTTGGAAAATCTTATATAAAATAACATAATAAATATGTGACCAGGATTACATAAAATAAGCCAAATCTGCAAAAAGTGTCAATATCAGTTCAACTTTTGAAAAAACGCATCTCGTTTTTTTCCCATTCCACTGTTTCACTATTTCTAATGTGCTCTATGCGCTTGAGCTCTTTCTGACATGTAGGGCAAATTAACTTGCAATGTTCACTTTTTATCTGTCCAAGCTTTAATGATAGTCATGTTCTTTTTTTCTATAAAGGTTAATTTTTGTTAGCTTCTTTCAACCATTTTTTGTCCTTTTAATTAAAGTAAATCAATCAATAAATAAATATAGGTTATAGGGACAACACTGAGGATGAGTAAATTATGACAGAATGCTCCTTTTTGGGTTATCCTATTAAGAAAAATTTACACATATACATGAACTATTTCTAAATAAATCAATATCAAATTTGAATCAGAATTTTAATCTGATTTGAAATCTGTATCAATACCAAGCCCTACACACGAGTTCCCTTAAGAATGGTTATTGAGGGCATTTACCGTTAATGTGAGTTTAGGAGGCTGGAGAGTGACTACTTTCATCGTGGAGAGGGACATGTCGGTTTCCTCAATATGCCCGTAGACCACAAAGAGCAGGTTGCCCTTTTCCATCAGGTATGGTGTATACTCCTTAGCATTGATATCTACCGTCAGGGACTCAGCTGTAAAGATATTATGATCACACTGTAGCCTAATCCATTAACAGTGTTCCTAGAGTTCCTTAGAGCTGTTATAACTCAATCTCAAAGTAATGTGCAGATTTACTGAAACAGTTGTGACTCACTCTTCAAGGCTAACACAGTTGCAGCTTTATTTTCAAGCTTAAAGGTCGTGCTGACGACGCCCGTGTAAAACGCCACACAGCCAGTGATGGTAGCATTGATAGTGCGGGTCTGGCTGGTCTGGTTGTTAATTTTCAGCGTCAGCTTGAAGTTGTCGCCCATTTTGACGGTGTCGGCCTGGAGCTCGATGGTCACTCCTGCTTCTGGCTGTGGCAAGTAATCTCTGGTAACCATGCCGGAACGCTCTGCATTCTGCCAGGCCTCTCTCTCCTTGACGGTTTCTAGAGTCAGAAGGTAAATTGTTGGGAGTTTTTTCACTGCTTCCCACAACATCAGTCAAACCACTTTTGTTTGGCAGCCTTATGGAAGTCTGTTGAATAATTAAATAACTGAAGGACTCTGCTGAGTCTCCTAAGTGAATCTAGAGAGCTTTTGAGTTATTGAAACCAGCTGTGTTGTTAAACTGTCAATCCAAGAATCCAGAAGGCAACACAATTTATTTGGACTACCCTTGAACATCAAATGACCCAGGATAGATAAACATTCAAAGCTTTTGAGATGTTTTAACTTTTAGACCAAATGAGGTTGCGAACAAAAGGTCGGTAAACCCACCAAATTAATAAACCAAGGCCCTTACAATACAACGGGAAACTGTAGCTAACACAAGCCTTGGAGAAGCTACAGTTTCCCGTTGTATTGTAAGGGCCTTGGTCCCTTGGTTCAAACACTTAAAGGATTCATTTTTCTCAGGAAACCCCTGTAAGCTACCGTGACATCCGGAGTTCACATGCGGAGTGTCAGTCGTATCAGAGTCTGAATCACATAGCTGCAATGATCTAATGACTCCTGATCTAATGTCACATCACTTTTTAATTCTGTGGAATGATATGGAATGAAACTTACTTTCTGGATATTTATAGGTAGAAGTGATGTCCTCATAGTCGCTACTGCCTGTTTTTTTTGTCAAAATGAGCTTTCCAACATACGCGGTGTCCACATTGATAACCTTCATTTTTCCCTGCATATCAGGCTGATGGTATATCACATCACTGTTCACCTGAAGACAAGAGAATGTAATGTTTTCATGTCCATTTGCTTAGACAGTAGCTAAGATTTTAATGTCTTGTAAATTAAATCTAAAGGTATAAATATCAACGAGAATTGACATTAGGGATGTGCCCGAAGCTGAATACTATGTTCGGTAAGGAAATGACGTGTTCTACATGGTGATGGAAAAAAATATGAGATGGGAGGAAAAAATTTTTTTACACGTTTGGTAACATTTTAAAATACTGTTCCTTCATTAATGAATAACTACACAGGAACACATGAGTAACACACTATTAACATTCAAGTACCTACTATTAACTAACAAGAAACTCTGATTAACAAATTAGTAAGTAATAGCGCTCAGTTGAATGTGGTAGTTCACTATTAGCTAATCAATAACTACATTTTTTCATATCTCCCAGATAACTACTATGTGCATGTTCAGAATTAACATGAATAATGCATAATTTATAATAAAAGGTAACGGTAACCCACTAGTAATGGCTCAAGTGTTACTACATATTTGGATCAGTATTCTAAAGTGAGAAACATGATAACTAGCCTACCTAATATTGACTGAAGTCATCGAAAGCTGAGTTTTTTGTAAGATTTTGAATAGTAATTCCTTCCGATGACACTTTAGTCAGTACTAGTGTGTTCCCATGATCTTCACTTTAGAATACTGATCCAAATAACTAGTAGTTCCTTTAAAAGGCTGCATTTACACTGCAGGTCTTGATGCCCAATTCCGATTTGCTGACTATATCCGATTTTTTTGACGACCCGCCTACATCATCTTTTAAAAGTGACCCGTATCCGATATTTGCATTTACACTATACACTGCCAAAACAACCAAATGTAGACGTTCTGACCCGGAAAATTAAGTAAAACAGCTCGATATGCAATGGATGCATTAGCAGACAAAATTATTATAGGCCTAGTGATGCGCGGATCGCGGTCATATCCGCGGGGGCTCTGTGGATAATCCGCGGATCGGGTGGGTCAATAGGCTAATAAAAATAACATTCTGATTAATTTCGGGTGGGTCGCGGGTGGATATGATAAATCATTATTAACGAAAATATTAACTACGTTCTCTAAAATATGAGTAGCCGTTCCATTCCAGTTTAAGTTTCAAGGGAGTAAAGCCTGTTTATGCCATTAAGAAAATGAAATTCTGTCAAATAAATTTTGTTTTAAAAGCAGCGCTCATTCATCAGTGTATGTTACCATTAAAGATGCGCGCATCAACCGTCGCCTCGAGTCCGCTGTTGAAGGTGACAATCATGCATTTATAATCACGCGTAACAACACGAATACATAATTTGACCATCGGGTGCGGATACTTAAATCAGACAAAAATATTGGTGCGGGTGAGTGGCGGGTGGATGATTTGTTTTTGCCTGCGGATTCGGGTGACGTTGGAGCTCATCCGCGCATCTCTAAATTAGGCTATCCAGTGTTTGCTTTGCAAAATCAGCAAAACATTCCTCTCGTAAGGCGGAGAAAAAATTACTCCAGTGTGTTGAGCCTTCGTCCTCCATCGCACCATTAATAAGTCATGTGATCGTCCCTTGTTGACGTCCCTTTTTAATAACGACTCGCATTTACTGGGGAATATCCGATTTGTCTGCTTACATGGCAGACGCAAATGCACGTATCCGATTCATATCCGATTTATTACCACATATGAGTGAGGCCTGAATCCGATCTGAGAAAATCGGAATCCATGCGTTTTTTTCCTGCTTACACGTTCACCGGTCATATCCGATCTGTGCCACTTGAGAGGAAAAAATCGGAATTGGGTCACTTGAACCATGCAGTGTAGTAACCCTTAAATCATTACTATCCAAAACCTTACAAAAACCTCAGAAGCTTACAATGACTTCAGTCAATATTAGGTAGTTATCAAGCTTTTCACTTTAGAATACTGATCCAAATTATTATTAGTTCCTTTAGAAGGATGTAGTAACACTTGATTCATTACTAATGGGTTACCATTATCTTGTATTATACATTATGCATTATTAATTATGAACCTGTATATAGTATTTCTTAGTCTTCAGTGAGGTATGAAAAATATAATCGTTACTGATTAGCTAATAGTGGACTACCACATTCGACTATTCACTACTACTCACTAATTCATTATTCAGAGTTTCTTGTTAGTTAATAGTAGTTACTACAATGTTAATAGTGTGTTACTCATTTGTTCCTGAGTAGTTATTCATTAATGAAGGAACAGTATTATAAAGTGTTACCCAACGTTTTTATGTTCTCTCTGAATTATATATTTTGGTAATTATATTGTATATAATTTGAGTGGCAGTACTGACCACACGTAAGATCTGTTGTGCACCAAATCCTTCGACAACGTCCTGTCAGTCATCTCTTCCTACAATCTTCAAGTGATAAGTGAAATCAAACCGACTACCGCAGTAAGCCATGTCCCTTTGGGGGCTCCATAGAATACACTATTCATTTTCCGTGCCTTTCCGAATTTGGATTTAGGCTTCAGGCATCTTTCTTACCTCTGAAAAGACAAACTTTGCATCGAACGGATAGCTGAGCTCTCCTTCTTTGATGGCATTGACAGACGTCGGGCCACATCGATAAAGACCTGAATAAGAGTAGGAAAATGACTCATATATAACTTAAGGTATATTTCTGATATGCCAGAAGTCATGGCAAGGATCATACCATCACTGGTTTCCTGAGGGGTGGAGTCGATCACCTGCCAACCAGAGAATTTTTCCGGCAGATCAGGCCTCTTCATGTACACCTCATTCCAGCAGTGGAAATTCCTTTAAGAAAAACTAAACTGTATTACTAATCAGCCTGTCTGTTTTATAACATTGGATTTATAGTACATTAACTCCATACTGAAAAATCATGCAATGTCTGAGATAAAACTGCAAATTATATTAACCAAGGAACCAATTTTTTGCAGTATAGGAGTTAGGACCACTTGAATGTAACACTATTTGTTGTATCACACCAGACTGAATCTTTAGTTAGGCTTCGGTCTAATCTCCCCACTTTGTCCAGCACAATGTCTGTATTCAGTTTGCCCATGTTGTCGTGAGCAGAGCTGAAGTTGGTGATGACGCGTGTAGGGATCCCAAGACAGCGCATAACTGGGTGGAAAATATGAGGTAAAATGTGGTGTTAAATGTCACAAGTCTACAATTACTTAATTCTGAAAATGTTTTAACCTATCATGAAGAAAAAATTATCAAACGGACGCCCCAAATAATGCGCAGTGGCCATACTCACAAGTGTTCAGCACGCCGGCAAACACCCAACACTGAGCGAAGCACACAGGCTCACCACCCTCTTTGGCATATTTTAGCAGGATTTCAGGACTTCCGGTCCAGGCAGTCGGTGCTGTGCCTTCGGAGTAATCGCCACTCCAGTTGCCAATCAGGACGCCATCATCATCATTGGCGTTCATCTGAAATATAACACCAAAAAGCCTAAATAAACAACATGTATTATATGTATGTGTATTCATGTAAAATGGGTTTGTGGAATAGTCCATACTTTTATTACTAATTATAAAATCATACCAGAGCCGATGCTTGCCGAACAATTTCAAAGGCTCCTCCACGGAAAACTAGTGGTACTTTCCCAGAATCCAGAACAAAAATACAGGCATCCAGAACCCCCTGTTCAAACTACAGGAAAACACATAAGAAGTTAAATTGACACATAAGAAGTGTCAAATTCTGGTCCTGGAGGGCCAGAGTTTATCCAAAGCCGCTTCAAGGCAAGCCTTCAAGCTCAGCAAAAAATAGTGTAATGCTGTGGAGGAGACCAGAGGCTTTTTTTTTAATGGATGTCAATGGAGGGGAGGCTTCACATTTAATGTGAATATTTTGTCAGCTTATCGTTTAATGAATGGACAGTCCCAATTGCCCCCTATTATAACTTGATTGCTATTCCCTACATCAGTCCACTAATACGGTTCACTTGAAGGAATGAATGAATACGAGTGAGCGAACTCGGACAGCCGTTGAGTGCACATCGACTGTACACTCGTTATGGCGGCGCAATGTGGGATAGAATGAGTGCACTCGATAACGTCCACTATGGTTTCGGACACCACTACAAATGATGAAAAGCAGGCGATTTTGGATTCAGCTTCAACACTAATCAAACACACCTTGATTAGCTAATCAAGCTTTGGGGCTGTTGATGGACTCCATCTATGTCTCCATCCGAAAACTTAGGCAGCTGACTTGTTGCTTCGCTGCCTTATAAGCAATGACTCTGCAGGCAGCGTTTGCACACGAAGGCACCTCAAGAAACTGATTTCAGACAAGCTTCTGAGGCAGCGTAACAGTTTAATGAGCTTTGGTGAGAACTAAAGAATTATTTAATTACTACAGTGGTAATTTCTCGCTGAAAATGATATCAGAAGTGGGAAACGTTGGTGAAAAATTTACATTTACACAAATTGACCAGCATTCACAACTTTCAGACGCCATCTGTATTTTTTTAGCTCAGCTGTCACAAAATGGAAAGCACAGGATTGTGGGATATCTGTGATGCGGTAAGAGAGGACTCAAAAGCGAGAGCGACAATCACAGTTCTTTAATAGAAACAGAAGTCTGACCACAGGTAATCCAAACTGAAAGTTCAATAACAAACAGCAAACCGAAGAAGCCAGTAAACTGGTAATATAACGTGAACACAAATCTCCTCTGTGGCAGGGATGAACAGAAGGCTGGTGAAGCAGCGGTTCTCGTGAATCACGGAGAGACAGATGGAGCTGGATACTGGTGGCGAGCACCGAGCAGGTAACTAGCTTCAGCCTAAAGCAGGTAAGGTTCTGTGTATGTACAATGACGAGCACAGAGTAATACCAGCAGTAGCAGTAATTCTGTAGAACAGACAGGACAGGACAGGACAGGACAGGATTGTGAAAAAACTCTGGTCAATGTGCATCTGAGACATCAAACAATCTGACAACAAGACAGGGAAAGAGAGGGTTAGAAGAAGCCAAGATAATGAGAGAAGATAAGGAACAGGTGGAGAAGAATGAGCATAATGAAAAGTGAAAACAGCTGTCAGTAATGAAAGAGAGTGAAGGTGAATGGTGTGTGTGACCAGCAGAGGGAGACAGAGAAGGAGACAGGATCATGACAATATCAAAGGTAGCGAAGGATACATCAATGCTGCCTTCTAAATTTGTAGAAGACACTGTAATTTGCTCTGGCCCCCTTCCTGTTCGCAGGAGTGATGAGATAGTTAGTAGATTCTATTCTCTTAATGGCTGGCTGTCTAATTGGTGTCCGCGTAATAACATAGAATTCATAAACAATTGGAAAAGTTTTTGGGGCAGACCTGACCTGTTGAAAAGAGATGGTATTCGTCACTCCTGGGATGGTGCTGCTCTTCTCTCTAGTAATATGGCACATAGTCTTAGAGCTCAAACATGGCAATCTGGGGCTCAGGTCAGGAAGCAGACAGACTGGCTTAACCGACCGTCAGCTAGCTGTCTCACGTCACCAAGGTCACATAAATCCCATCACATAGAGCTTCTTTCACCTAGATATCATCATATAGAGACTGTGTCTGTTCCCCGAATTATGACATGCAAAAGACTCCTATACCCATTCAAGGGAAAAAATTAATTGATGTTCAACAAATAAAAAACAGATATAATACGGATGAACAAATGATAAATCTCGGGTTGCTGAATATTCGATCCCTTACTTCAAAAGCACTTATTGTTAATGATATGATTACAGACTATAACCTAGATGTGCTGTGTTTGACAGAAACCTGGCTAAAACCAGACAATTATATTACTTTAAATGAGTCCACCCCGCAAGATTACTGTTATAAACATGAACTTCGTCTGAAAGGCAAAGGGGGAGGTGTTGCTGTAATTTATAGTAATATCTTCAGAATTACTGAGAAGTCTTGTTTTAAATATAATTCTTTTGAAGTCCATTGTATTAGTGACTAGTGTAAATGATAAATCACGTTTAACTTTTGTGCTGGCTACTGTATACAGGCCACCAGGGCACCATACAGACTTTATCAAAGAATTTGCTGATTTTCTATCAGAGTTAGTACTGGCTGCAGATAAAGTACTAATTGTTGGTGATTTTAATATACATGTAGATAACGAAAAAGATGCATTGGGATTGGCATTTAAAGACATTCTGACCTCTATTGGAGTTAGACAACACGTGTCAGGACCTACTCATTCTCGAAATCATACTCTGTAGATCTAATATTATCACATGGAATAAATGTTGATGCCATTGAAATTCTGCAGCAGAGCGATGACATCTCAGATCATTATCTAGTCTCGTGTAAACTTAATTTAGCCAAGGCTGCAAAGCCGACTCCGTGTTACAAATATATTAGACCTATCATTTCTGCCACTAAAGATTGCTTTATCAATAATCTTCCTGATCAGTTTCATCATCTCAGCATCCCAGATAGCTTAGAAGAACTAGATATTGTGACAGAAACTCTTAACTCTCTCTTTTCCAGCACTTTAGACACAGTTGCTCCTTTGCGCTTAAAGAAGATTAAAGAAAATAGTCCAACGCCGTGGTACAACGAGCACACTCGGGCCCTTAAGAGAGCAGCCAGAAAAATGGAGCGTTGCTGGAAGAACTAAAGATATTTCGCATTTCATGGAAATACAGTTCGATTGCATAAAGAAAGGCCTTGAAAGCTGCTAGATCTGCTTATTTTTCAAACCTATTAGAAGAAAATAAACAAAACCCTAGGTATTTATTTGAAATTGTGGCTAAACTAACGAGATATAAATCTTCAACCCCAGATGTTTCCAAGCAGCACAGCAGTAATGACTTTATGAACTTCTTTACTGTGAGCTAAACAAGATTGATAATATCAGGGAGAAAATTATAACTATGCAACCGTCTACTACAGTATCGCATCAGGCAGTGCATTGTAGTCTCCCTGAGGAAAAATTTGATTCATTCGTTGCTATAGGAGAGGAAGAATTTACTAAACTCGTTAAATCATCTAAATCGACAACATGTATGTTAGACCCTATACCGACTAAGCTACTGAAAGAGATGATTCCAGAGGTCATAGATCCTCTTCTTAATATCATTAATTCATCTTTGTCACTAGGATATGTACCAAAAACTTTTAAGCTGGCTATGATTAAACCGCTTGTTAAAAAAACGCAACTTGATCATACAGAATTAGTCAATTACAGGCCGATCTCGAATCTACCTTTTCTGTCAAAGATATTAGAAAAGGCAGTATCCTCACAACTATGTTCCTTTTGAGAAAGAAATTATATCTGCGGGGATTTTCAGTCAGGATTTAGACCGTACCATAGTACCGAGACAGCTCTCGTTAGAGTCACAAATGATTTGCTCTTATCATCCGATCGTGGTTGTGTCTCTCTATTAGTGTTACTCGATCTTAGTGCTGCATTTGACACCATTGACCACAACATTCTTTTAAATAGACTCGAAAATTATGTTGGCATTAGTGGAATTGCATTAGCATGGTTTAAATCATACTTATCTGACCGTTACCAGTTTGTAGCAGTAAATGAAGAGATGTCTTATCAATCACAAGTTCAGTATGGCGTACCACAAGGCTCAGTACTAGGACCGCTGCTGTTCACTCTGTACATGCTACCATTAGGAGATATCATTAGGAAGCATGGCATTAGTTTTCACTGTTATGCCGATGATACTCAGCTCTATATTTCTTCACGCCCAGACGAAACTTACCAATTCACAAAATTAACGGAATGCATAGCTGATATAAAAAATTGGATGACTAGTAATTTCCTACTACTAAATTCTGAAAAAACAGAGATTCTAATTATTGGACAAAAAACTTCCTCACGTAATAACCTAGAATACTGTCTAACACTTGATGGCTGCTCTGTTAAGTCTTTGTCGTTGGTTAGGAACCTGGGTGTGCTCTTTGATACTAAGCTTTCATTTGAAAGTCACGTGTCTAGTATCTGTAAAACCGCATTTTTCCATCTTAAAAATATATCTAAATTACGCCATATGCTCTCAATGACAAATGTGGAACAATTAGTTCATGCGTTCATGACATCAAGGCTAGATTATTGTAATGCTCTACTGGGTGGTTGCCCTGCACGCTTAATAAACAAACTACAGCTAGTCCAAAACGCAGCAGCTCGAGTTCTTACCAGAACCAGGAAGTATGACCATACTAGCCTGGTTCTGTCAACACTGCATTGGCTCCCTATTAAACATCGTATAAATTTTAAAATATTGCTGATTACTTACAAAGCACTAAATGGTTTAGCTCCGCAGTACTTGAGCGAGCTCTTAACGCATTATAGTCCTTCACGTCTATTGCAATCTCAAAATTGCAAAGTCTTTGATAAAAAAGTGATTGTCTCAGCTTTTTGTTCGAATTGTTGTTGTTTTTTATTAAATTTACACATATTCAAGTGTTGAAAGAAAGAATAAAATGTTTTTTGTTGTTGTTTAAAAGCAGAAGCTCTGTTCTTTCTTTTGAAGTATTCAATGTTTACATATTCATACAACAAAATATTATGGGGTCCATAAAAAAATTGTGAGTATGACCAAAAATGCTGGCAATGACTGGCAACTTAAACACAATGCTCTGGCAGGCAAAGAGTTTAGTGATGGCATATGGACATGAGAAATTTGTTTATTTCCTTGGGGGGAAAAAATTGGATTACTGCCAACCTGTCCAAAGTTCCATGAACACGAGGTAACATAATTGAATTCTCCAATGTAGATGGTCCCCACATCATTCATCACATACTCCTGTCTGTCGGTTTTACTGGGAATGTACACCTCATCCGCTGGGTAGAAAAACATACAATATACATCCTTCTTCAAAAAATGTAAGTTTTCTGGATGTGTGCACTAAAATCCACGCTAACATCCATATTTACAAAAACTTCTTTGACGTGGAAAAGTGCTTAGTGCCATGTCAGGGTCTAAGCAAATATACATACTTTTCCTTGTGGCAGAGAGTATTTTGGAAATCTAAGCAATTCTTACCGCTCACCGTTCTCAAGTAAAGGTTTTGGACGTTGGCTGGTGCTGTTTTATATGTTAATGACATTAATTAGGTGCCGTTTACAAGGCGGAGATCTGACACCATTCAGTTGCTCACAATTTCAACAATGATTGTAAGATCAAATGTAGGACGGTTTTCTGTGCAACATTTTATAAAAGGGGCCTCTTGATTTCTATTGGTTGAGCCACGTTCAAAGCCGTTGTAAATTACTTATATTTGTATAGACTAACCATTTTATAAAAGCAATCAGCCCTGTGAAGCCATGGTTTATAGAGAAGTGAATTTCGACAGCTAAAGGGGTTTTCTAAATTCACTGTAAACCATGGCTTCACAGAGCTTATTGCTTTAAGCGTAACTGTTTTACTCACCAGGGTCCCAAGGATTGAACAGCACATAGACATCGGTTTCAGTGTTCCTCTCAGTGCGCTGTTTTCCCAAATCACTCACTACTACAACAAAGATTTGAAACCGGCCAATGATGCAGCTGGTGTCTGGTGTTACGCCAACGGTCACATAATTTCCTTGTGTTTTCACCACACGACTCTTCCAGCGCACATCGGGTTTCTCTTTACCGATGGGTAAAATGATGTAGGTGCCATTTTTTTCATCAGGTAAACCGCCTGTGAAATGAGCAGAACAGCAGATATGACCTGTGTTAGACTATGGTGATATTTCATGTACTAATGCAATGTTCTTCATTACAGATGTACTTTATCATGCATTGAGATTTTTTATTGGATGCAGAATCTCACCAATGAGAAACTCCAACTGCACATTGTCCTGCTGTTTATTGAAGTCCCGGTTAAATTTGATGATGATGGTGAACTCTTTATTCCTGCGCACAATGAGGTTGGAGCTCACATACTTGTGAGTGTTATGGTCTTTTTTGTTCTCCGTCACACGCATGTCAACGCTCAATACTGAGAGACTTGCAGCTTGTGTTTCTAGAAGAAGAAAAAAAGGACTTGCTGACAGACTGTGGTAAATTATTTTGGTTAGGGCATGTTTAAATGCAAACTCAGGTAAGACTTTACCTTCATCCGGGGGTCCCCTTGGCCTCAAAACATCAAAAGCCACAAACTCAGATGGATTGTACTCATCTAAATTTGATTTGGCAAAGGGAATACGGCCGCTTACCGAGGGCAAAGTGAGGTTGGGTTGTGATAACATGATGCATACAAGATGCCTTGATTCTTGTCTGGAGAACAGATCATTTTAATGTTAGAAATCTACTGACATTATAGACTGCCCATTTGGTAAACATATTAGATATATCAGGTGAGGCATGGCAAGAGGAAAGCACAACTAAACCACAACCAAACTTTTGTATTAATGCTAAAGAGTTATTAAAAGTGTAGAACTCACGGTGTGTGTAGAAGAGTAGATGTTCTGCTGAGGTGAGGAGGCTCCAGGCTGATGTGCTCATGAAGAGCCTCATGCTGATTAATAAAGGCTCAGGACTTCCTCTTCCACTGGAGAAAAACACATCCATGGAACCAGAGCGTCCGAAGTCGAGATGATCCCAAGATCAGGTCAGTCCGACATACAACTCTGTGACCTTGCTTCTGATTCTTGATGACAGCAGCATATTCCAGACTGTAAATAACATATAGATGAGATTATAACATTAATGTATTATAGCAATTCCTATGATATTTAATTATAAAAGTTATGAAGTGAGTCCTTAAGGTCTTTTGAAGATATCTCTAAAGCGTTAATGATAAGATTTACGCACAGTATGTTGAAATGAGGTGTTTGAATTGAGAATAAAGAAAATAATCTTAATGTGATTTGCAGAAATCAATCATCAACAGTTTACATAAATCATTGACATCTCTCAATTAAACAAATGATAGTGACATTTTACAGCAAAAATGCATTGAGATTGTAATCATTAGAGTGTAAATACAAATTAATACATATGACCTTTGTATTTTTAAACCAAACAATGCTTCACATATACAGTAATTCCTTCATCAGACAACAAGTGTTGCTCAAGAATTATAAGCTTTATCACACCAGTCTAAATAAGCTTTAGATCACTGTAGTCAATTATTGTATCCCTTAAAATTCATCTTTGATCACCAAAATTACATATTTAAAGGGGTGGTTGATTATGATTTCACTTTTTTAACTTTAGTTAGTGTGTAATGTTTCTGTTTGAGCATAAACAACATCTGCAAAGTTCAAAGCAAAGGGAGTTATTTTCCTTTACAGAAATGTTTTTTTAAGGAATACAACAAACGACTGGTAAGGCAAGGCAAGGCAAGGAAAGGCAAGTTTATTTATATAGCACATTTCATACACAATGGCAATTCAAAGTGCTTTACATAAAAGAAATTAAAACAATAAAAAGAAATAAGAATAATTAAAACAGTTTAGAAAAATAAAATAAAATACGGTACAGTACAAACAGTCGGACGAACAGCAGCACAGTGCGCATTCAGTAAATGCATAGCTAAACAGAAGTGTTTTGAGTCTGGATGTGAAAGTGACTATTGTAGGAGCACATCTCATCTCCTCTGAAAGCTGGTTCCAGCATAATAGCTAAAAGCAGACTCGCCATGCTTAGAGTGAACCCTTGGTGTTTCTAGCTGATATGATCCTAATGATCTGAGTGATCTGTTGGGTTTATATTCAGTGAGCATATCTGCAATGTATTGAGGTCCTAGGCCATTGAATGATTTATATACCAGTAATAATACTTTAAAATCAATCCTAAATCTAACTGGGAGACAGTGTAAAGACCTGAGGACTGGTGTGATATGTTCATATGTTCTGGTTCTGCTCAGCGTTCTGTATGAGCTGCAGCTGGTGTTTTTGGGAAGGCCAGTGAGGAGTCCATTACAATAATCCACCCTGCTGGTGATGAAAGCATGCACACGTTTCTCTAAGTCTTGTCTGGAAACAATGCATCTAATTCTTGCAATATTTTTCAGATGATAGTATGCTGATTTAGTTATTGCTTTGACATGACTCCTGAAACTAAGGTCTGACTCTCGTGACACACCAAGATTCCTGACTTGATTTTTAGTTGTTTGACCCCTAGAGTGAAGTTATGCGTTCACCTTGAGAACTTCATCTTTGTTTCCAAATGCAATGACTTCAGTTTTGTCTTTGTTTAACTGAAGAAAGTTTTGGCACATCCAACTGTTGACTTCATCAATGCATTGGCACAGGGAGTCAATGGGGCTGTAATCGTTAGGCGATAGGGCTAAGTAAATCTGTGTGTCGTCTGCATAGCTGTGGTAAGCAATTTGGTTCTTTCTCATTATTTGGCTCATTGGGAGCATATACAGGTTGAACAGGAGTGGCGCAAGAATTGAGCCTTGAGGGACTCCGCATGTCATGGATTTCCACTCAGACTTATGGTCTCCTATACTCACATAATAAACTCTCCCATCTAAGTATGACCTGAACCATTTTAGGACTATCCCAGAAAGCCCCACCCAGTTTTCCAGCCTGTCAAGAAGTATGTTATGATCGACAGTGTCAAATGCAGCACTGAGGTCGAGTAGTACCAGCACTGATAATTCAACCTGATCTCACGGCAATTCGTAACAATTCAACGAGGTGGCTAATTCGTCCGAATTTATACAAACTCACTCGTACGATTTTTGCTAAATCATACATATTTTACGAATTGCCCAATTCGTATGAATTCATACGAATGACCTACCCCTGACCCCGCCTCTAAACCTACCCATCACGTGGGTTTAGACAAATCGTATAAATTCATACGAATTAGCCACCTTTTTATAACTCGTACAAATTGGTCGTGAGATAGTATTGGATAATACTATCTTTTTTACTTTTTTTTTTTTTAATTTGCCTGAATCGTATTTGAGCTAATATCGTTTATTATCTTTATGAGCGCTGTCTCTGTGTTGTGGTGCGGTCAGAAACCAGATTGAAAATTGTCAAAGTATCCATTCGAGCATAAGAATTTGTTCAGCTGATTGAAGACAACTTTTTCAATGATCTTGCCTATGAAAGGAAGATTTAAGATTGGTCTATAGTTGCTTAATATGGTCTTATCCAGATTGCTCTTTTTCAGGAGGGGCTTGACAATTGCAGTTTTCAGGGACTTTTACCACTTCTAGAAGATCTGCTTCTAAACTGTTTAACACACTTTTGAAAAATGATGTGGGAAGTGTGTCAAGAGCGCAGGTTGATGTTTTAAGGTGCTGTACGGTTTCTTCCAAAATGTTGCCATCAATTTCTCCGAAATCAGACATAGTAACTACTTTCTCAGGTGGTCTGATCTGTCTGACCCCAGCGCAACTCAAGCATGTGCTGACCACCTTTCTGATATTATTGATTTTCTCAGAGAAGAAGGAAGCAAACTCACTGCAGTTGCTGTCTGAGAGCATTTCACTGGGAATCTGGCTTGGGGGGTTTGTTAGTCTCTCTACAGTAGCAAAAAGAGTGTGTGTGTTGTCTAAATTGCTGTTTATAATATTCGAGAAGAAAGTCTGTCTAGCTTTGCCTAGTTCCATATTGAAAGCATGAAGGCTGTCTTTGTAGATGTTATAATGGACTACAAGTTTTGTCTTCCGCCACATGCACTCTGCTTTTCTGCATTGTCTTTTCATATTTTGCACTGCTGTTGAGTTTCTCCAAGGTGCTTTTAGTCTGCCCCCCTTCTTCCTGACTTTCACTGGAGACTGGTAAAGATTACACAAGCTTCCTCCTGGGTTAGTGACATCCCAAACCCTAAAATTTACATAAACCCCGCCCCTGGAAACACAACAAAGGGGGAGAATCCATGAGAAGAGGAAGAATTGTTGTATGTAAATTTATAATACAGAATTATTTATCGCTTCATGCATAGCCATGTGAACTGGAATTATTTGACAACGCTTTATCTGTACAGAAGTAAAGGGAAGGGAGGGAGGCCTTCACAGGGGAGAGACTAGTTGACACTTCAGGACTGTGTTGTCGTCGTGTCCAGGCGCAGGTCCTTCATCAGATCTGGAGTATGTGTGTGTGTGTGTGGCACAGGTCCTTCATCAGATCTGGATACGGCCTGGATCCGGCATACTGCGGTAAACCTCGGGATAAACAGAGAGACTAATATTAGCGTAGACGCCATTAACGAGTACATCAGGATTTATGGGAAGTTTTCCCGGTTCACTTCACTTCTAGGTTAACTACTTGAAGATAGTTAACTCCACATCAGCTACATTAATTCATCAACTAGCCATTCAGAAATTTCCTGTTGCATTCTACATGTTGTCACTTCTTCTTGAGTCTCTCCATTATTGTCCGACTTCGGTTTGAACATAAAAGGTAGAACAGTTTCTGACATTTTAGTGCGTGTCTGCAAGCTGCTAACATGCAAGCTCTTGTAGCTCCGCCCCCTGTGCTGGGAGCAGCAGCTCTTTTGCATTTAAAGGGGCACACACAAAACAACGTGTTTTTACTCACCCTCAAAAAGGGACAATAAGTTATCTGTGTGGTATTTTGAGCTTAAACTTCACATACACACTCTGGGAACATCAGAGACTTATTTTAAATCTTGTAAAAGGGGGCATTATACCACCCCTTTAAAAAATGTCCTTGAAAAAAAAGTCTTCATGCCTTAAAATAACTTGAATTCAACTGGGCACCCTTGCCTCGTTTAGTATGCGGTTCTATGACTATGTAAATGAGCCCCACCTCCACTCACTCACTCAGCTCAGAGATCCACTCGTTGATGATCACACGTTGGTCTGATTGGTTACAAGGTAGTTTGTGACGTCAGAAACACCAGCGATTTCAAACGTGTTTTTGAGACTGTCTTTGGTTCACTGCAGTTTTAAGCCTGGAACACACCAAGCCGACACCGACGAACTAGCGCTGATGAAAGTTGACTGTGTTGTCGCCTCACGTTTGGGTAAAAAGTTGCACTTGAACACACCGAGAGAACTACAGCCGACTGTCAACTAATGCGTGTTCTGCGCCTGCGTGTAAATGAGACAACTGTCTATTTCTGCAGATATATTCGTCATTCAAAAAGGGAAACCGACACTGCCGGCACACAAACCATGAACCAAGCAGTGCGTGCTTACCGGTTTGAATATCAATCCTGCTAAACACTTTCTTTATTCCACTTCGCTTGTGCTAATATTGAAATATTCGCCAAGGAACCCTCAGGTAAGATGACGTAACATCAGAACATCTGTACCGTTTTGACTTCTTTGCTCGCTGTTTTGCTATTATTCTCGTGCACTGGCTTGTTCACTAAGCTGAACAGCCAATCAGAGTTCCCTCTTTCACCGACGGCCGCGACGCCGATTCAACATGTCTTAAAGCATACACCACATAAACATATGAACAACATTAAAGGCTTGATTTTCACCACATGGGGACTTTAAGAAAGTGCTTTGGAACAACAACATGCATTGCTGGAATGTGTGTAACTTTACTTGATTGTGGAATTAATGGATGGATGGGCCTACAGTAATGGCCAAAAGTGATGTCCGGAGAGGATATTTGCACAATATTTGCTTTTAATGGCACTTCAGGCTCTATTAAACAATCAAAATATGAAGATTATGCTTTATTGAGTTACGGTTAAAATGATTAAATAATTTGATAAGAAAGGCAAACTCCAGTATACAATTAAATGTGTGTTTTATTTTATTATGCAAAGGCATAGAAATCAAAAATCTATATACATTGACTAAAATGTAATTAGTTATTAATATTTTATTGGTTCTCCTGTGTCTTTGATTACAGCAGTCATTCTCCTGCTGGGCATTGTGCATGCTTTTCAGCTTTGCAACTTCTTTCCAATCCTCAAGTTCTTCCCAAAGTTGAGCTTCATTGGAAGACCTGCATGAATTATCACATGTTTTCAATGGCTTTAAGGTCAGGGGACCGAGGAGTTGAGGATAGTTTTGAATCATTATCATGTTGGAAAATACACATTTGATCTCAAAACAGATCCTCTATTCTTGGCTACATTGTGTTCAGCAGGATCCCCCAGTATTGGCCCATTTTCAAAGTGCCAGCAACTTAATCGATCCTTCCAACGCCTGCTGCAGACATGTGTCCCCAATGCCATTATGTTTTCCCATGCCATGCTTTATGGTGCCACGCATGCATTTGGTATTAAAACACTCCAGTCGTGTCAAAATATACAAATAATTCTTAAAAAATGACTAAAAAAATATTATATCCAGTTGGATTTCAGGAAGTGTCTATGAGATCATGTCAATAAAACCTTGTTAGTGAATACGGGGAAGTGAAACTTGTGACACGCTGACATTATCATTTGACACAAATGAGAAGTTAAGTTGCCTCGTTCCGCATATTTCACCTAAAGTTCATGAGAAGTTAGTCAGATTCTGGGTCTAACTGAAAGGCTATGAAGTTACGTCTGTGTGATAATATGTTGTTGGTTCTGTTTCTGAGTATTGTTCAGATGAATTGGGTTTACTCTCAGGATCACCAATGGCCTCTTCACACAATGTGCAACTCAGACAGATTCACGGTGACCTACAGAAGCTGCGGTGAGATCAGTGTCACACACACTGTCAGTGTGATACTTTTATTCAGCATGGATGCATTAAATTGAATTTAAAGTTATACTAAAGTAATGTTACAAATGATTTATATTTCAAATAAATGCCGTGCTTTTGAACTAAATTGGTCAAAATAAATCTGAAAAGGGTATCACGGTTTTCACAGAAATATTAACTGTTTTCGACATTGATGATAATCATAAATGTTTCTTGAGCAGAAAATCATCATATTAGAGTGATTTCTGAAGGATCATGTGACACTGAAGACTGGAGTAATGATGCTGAAAATTCAGCTTTGACCACAGGAATAAATTACACATTACTATACAGTATAATCACATAGAAAACAGCTAGTTTAAATTGTAATAATATTTCACATTTTTACTGTATTTAATATTTTTGATCAATGAAATGCAGCCTTGGTGATAATAAATCTTACCGACCCCAAACTTTTGAATATGGTGTATAAATTCATATGCACATTTCTGAATGTGATGTTTGATTGAGAGATGTCAATCTTTTACATCAACTAATGATTTCTTACATTCAATTCAAACCCCTCAGTTTATCTTAAAATGTATTTCAAATTGCCTTTTTTTCTATTTCATTGTCTCAGACCCTTTACAGGATGTAGGATTCACTTTCCTGCCTTGCCCTAACAGTTTGACTGATCCTATGACAATCAGATTGGCCCTTATTCTGAGTAAGATTTTCATCTGTATTAATATTATAATTTCAGATGAATGAAATCAAGCCTTGAAGCAGTAACTGTGTGTTCTCTTACAGGGCAGTCCATCGAAGAGCTTTATTCATCAGTTGAGCTTCTGCTAAAAGACATCCATGTATTCAGTCGGGACGAACCCCTCTGTCTTCCTCATTTCCCACGGTTCACTTTTTGTGGAAGCAGGAGAGGAGGTGAGCACAGGAAGGTTTTGGTTGTGTTTGTCATTTTTATGATATGTATGTTGAATGTAATATGAAATTATTAGGAAAAATGTATTTAATTTTAATTTCTCCAGAACTCATCACCATAGAATCATCATTTAAGTCAAAAGTAGACCTTCCTCTAAAGGTTTGGCTTTTACATTCCATTTAAACATCTATGCTTTTATTTATTGTGAGCATGGAACTGAAATGTCTTTATTGCATTATGTTTCTTCCACAGGGTGATTTTCATCTTAACCTACATGCAATAAATCAAGATGGCTTCCAGATTGCCTGCGTTAATGCAACTATTTTCATGCAGTAGTGATCCTTCAAAACTAGAGGACCTGTTCTTCAGAGTGTCTAGAGTGTATTCTCACATTATGTTGAACGTTATACTGCATTTAGGGAAAGGTGTTTAAACAACATTAATTGTGTTGTTCCTCTTTGGGACATTATTGTTGTTTCTTCAAATGGGAATTGAGTGAATGTCAGCATGCTTTCAGGATTTTTGCTGCTTTCAGATGATTTCATAATTTTGTTGTTTCGCTCTTGTCCCAGACATTTAATCTAAAAAAAAAAAAATGGAATTAAAATCAACAATTCTTGCAATATTTATTGTAAATGCTTTATCTGTGCGCATCATTTTAATTCATGTTCCTGGTAATCTTGAATCAGAATAAGTTCCTCTTGCAGCATCTCTTCTCTTCTCTGATGACGAGGGCGGGGCTTTAACCTGTCACTCACATGAGATCAGCCAATAGCAAACCACAAACATCAGAATCAAGTCTTGAACAAGTCATTTGTTCTTGTTCCAGAAGTGTTTCACTCAGATGCTAGTCAGAGTAGGCAAAAAATACTATGGTATTTTTTGTTTCAAGCAAAAAAAGAAAAAAAGATTTAGCCTATATTACAAGTTGAAAGCTATGATCTGAACAAAGAGTGAAAAAACCCAAACCATTTGAATAGTTATTTTTTTAAAATATTTGTCATTAATTGTGACTGTGCCAGTTTTATGGAAGTAAAATAATGACAAATGTTTTTAAAATGAAAAAGCTTGTTGAATTGCACTACTTGAAAAAATATGCATTGCATTAACCCTGCATGCATTTGAATGCATTGTATTTTTAGGGCTTGCATTTTTATGGGTTGACATTTAACATGGTTGTAGGCTATATTTAAACTGTGAATATTTCAGTTCAAAACATTTCAAACACATTTTCATTATTAAAAATGTAATAATCCATATTCACCTTTCAGATTTCACTTCCAAAATATTCATTCTGTTTAAAAATACAACCTATAATATTCGACAGACGCCTCGCTTCCACAAATTCAGTGGTACAAATTCGACAGAAATTTCAACATTTGACATCCGGGAACGGCAGGAATATCAGTAGATTGCCGATTGATAATCTCCAGCTGTTAGTGGTCTCACCAGCAGGGGGCGCAAGCGGCTGTTGACGAAAACTATAGAGCAATGGGTGAGAGAGTCATTCATTCATAAAAACGGATTAAAAACAAATGAAAACAAGCTTTTTTATTTCAAAAACATTTGTCATTATTTTACTTCCATACAGTTTTGCCCAGAATAAAGCTTATTAATAGCCCGTGTGAAGTGAATATAATTATTGTTTTATTTTCAATAAAGCTTTAATTTCTTCAAATTATGGAAAATAGAGAATTCTGTCTTTTTAGGATGCTTAAAATGCTATAGCTATGAAGTTATTTTATTATTATTATTATTTTATTTTTTCGATGAAGTTATCCATAGCTAGACAGAAAAAATTTCAAATATGATTTCCATTATAGAATTTTTAAAAATGAAACACAATGCACAGTTTGAGATGGGGTGGAAATGACATTGGAAATGTTTCCTAACCCTCTCCTGCTATGCATGTATACGCCATATATGTCAATATCAATGTCAGTTTTATTTATATAGCACCATTAATCCCAACGCGGTTGTCCAATGTGCTGCACATAATGTAGTAAACATAAGACAATACAATAGAATTAAAAAATAAAATAACAAACCTTATAATAAAAACTTACAATACAACTTCCTCATTGATGCATAAAAAATATATATATATCATCAAAATCTGTACGTTTTGAATGCTTATATCTTCTAAATGTGAATGTTGTCATTGTTTTGGAGCACACTACCTTATAGATAACAGTAACGCTAACATACTAAAAATAACTAAAAACATATACCAAAAATTGGGAATGCATGGGTGCTTTAAGTTTTTTTTTTTTTTTTTTTATTATTACAAAAAATATATATATATATATTATTTTATGCATCACACACTAAATATAATTTCCACACAGAAGTTTCACGCGCAATTCTGACTGTCACCAAGAGATGGAGACATTAACTCTTCTGATCGCTCCGCTGAGCAACATCTCATTTCTGCTGCTTCAGTCACATCTTCTCACATCTTCTCACATCTTCTCACATCACTGCTGAGGATTCAACTATTCATCTGGATTTCCCTTTAAAAACAAACAAACAAATTATGTGTTGTATTGTTTATGTGTTGAAACGTTTTTTCCGTGAACGCATGGAAACAAAGTTGATGCAATCAACTGATGCTATTAACTAAAGTGAAAAGTGGAACGTTTTTTAAGTTTCACAAAATATTAGACACCATATATAACTGCATACAACACAAACCACAAAGTTTCTGCTCTTTCATGATGATAACACACAAATTCATCACATGCCGACTCATGAATCATGAGAAGTGATGTGACCTGATAATGACATACAGACCTAATGTATATGCATGAAATATTAAACAGGCAGGTCTGGTTGTGTGAAGTGTCTTCTCCTGTCCTCAGAGATTAGATCGGCCTCCTTCCTCATTTCACATACATTTACTTGCTTATTGTCTCGTCATACAGACCAGAACTTCCATCATGAAAGAAATACTGCATGATCATTGCAACGCATCGCATGCATTTAGAAAGTAAACTTCACTTTTTGAAATGAGAAAATGCAAGGCCAGCTTGGGAATTTCATTTACTTCAGTCAGTGCTTGAAAACACAAGCTAGTTTTCATCACACAGCCGTTTTAATTCGTAAAACAAGTGAGGCCATTATTGCATGTGGTCAAACTAGCATTAGCAGACAACTTTAGAAGGGTCAAACTTAAAGGTTTTGGGCCATTTAAAGAGACTAGGCCTGGAAACTTTCGAAAAAGAAGTTTAGTCCAGTTTGTTATTCTTTTAAACTAAAAATAAGAAAGTATACTTTCAGTCTACTTAGAAATATATTTAAAATTGCACTTATACTGAGAAAAGTCTAAGTATATTTGGCCTATCATCTTTTGTTCGAGATATACTTAAAAGTATGATTAAGTATACATGGCTGTTTACTCTTTTGATTGGGTTAGCATATTAAATACTTTTTCACAAGAAACAATTGATAGAAGTTTGCTTATGCAAATGTAAATTAACGTGATCATCAAACACTAAACACCTAAATAGGAAAATAGTAGTATATACTTAAAGTGCAAAAATGATACATAAAGTATTATCAAAACTATAAGTGTGACGCTATGTTCACTAAATTAGTAGTTTACTGAAGTGTACTTTCATAAACTTTAAAATATGCTACAAGTATTTGACTATAGTAAACTATCAGTAGGCTTTACAAACGCTTTGCAGTACGAACAAAAAATTTAGTTGTAAACTAGCTGTGTACTCAAAGTTTAAAGTATATGTAAAAGTATACTTTATACACTAAAAAGTGGCCAATTCAGTCCCAAGTCGTATTGAAACAGTACATTTACACTTCTAGTACACTGATATGATTATACTTACACTGTAAAAAGTGAACAGTTGGATCAACTTAAAAAATTACTTCAATTGGTAACACCTAAAGAAATTAAGTTTTCTCAACTTAAATTATCATGTTTTATCATGAAAAACGTGATAATTTAAGTTGAGAAAACTTAATTTCTTTTGGTGTTACCAATTGAAGTAATTTTTTAAAGTTGATCCAACTGTTCACTTTTTACAGTGTACTATATAAAGTATACTTAAAAATATACTTTATTTAAGGTATGTTCATTTCATTGTTTTTTTAGCAATGCATTACAATAGTTTCCTTGATTAACAGGTTGAAAAATCAACAACAGTTTAACTTTGTAAAGCATCAAACCGTGGTTAGACATGGGCTTAACTCATAAGCATGTTCATTTTATCTAGTCAACATTTGAAGTGGATAAAAAAAGTATAGAAGACAAGGACGGGTATTGTTCAAAATTCATGCATAACTTTGATGAAAGGTTTTGATCCACTTCAAATGTTGACTAGGCTTCTGTATATTACAATGAGGACGAATCACAGACGTTTCAGTGGCTGATAAATACACAAATGTCAATACATTTAGTCAGTACACTCAAATAAACGTAATTGGCATTCGTGGTTTCATAAAGAACATTGAACATCCATGAAACCTGAAAAAAGGGTTAATTATTCACTGCAATATTACTTTGGGAATCCAAGACATTTTTGAATCAATATTGGTGTTTATTAATAAACCGATTACTGGACGAATTGTTTGCGCCCTGCACAGTAACCGAATCCAGCAACATGAAGGGAGCAGCACAACAAACGACTGTTAGCCGAGAGGCATCCTTCACCATAGGAAACCTGTTTTTTCACTTCTTCTCCAACCACCCGTGTCTTTGAAGAAGCTGAAACCTGCAAATGCACTAGCATGTGCTTATTGAAGAACTGCCTTAGTTTGACATGCAAATGGCCGTTTTATAGATATGCTGCAAATTCCTCCAAATCGGAGTGCAATCGTGCAAAAAGCATGAGAGTTCAATGTTGTTCACTGCTGTTTCTCGTCCATAAAGAGCATCATAAAGCAGTCGCCGTCACTCGCCCAGCTCAGGCCTTCCGCTATGACCTGATTATGAGGTTTTCATCTGTAAATCGTGCCCGTTATGTGCCGGGATGGCTCTGAGTTGCTGTCCTCAGACTGCACTGCTGAGGTATTCTCTCAGGCTCGTTCACTGAGGATAAAGGAAACCTTTTGTTGCTGTGAAAGGTTGTTCCCTAGCAACAGGGTTGCATTTGGAAGCCTAGGTAACGGTCAATAAATAACATCATTCTCAAGTTTCGGCTAGTTTGGAGATGGAGGTCTCGCTGCATCTTGTCTTACTGTAAATTTGTAGGCCTTTCAGCACAACCTGCCGTCCAGTGTAGGTGTAGTTTACATGATAATGAAAGAAATGGACCATAGCTTTAATCGCTTATTAACATATTTGACCAGTGAAACTGAAGTATTGTTCTTTTTGGAGGCGGTCCGCAAACGATGCATTGCTCGAGCACCGAAACAACCAATGATAAACTTCTCAAACGAGTTATTCATTGACCCATGAACTGAGCAGCAAAACTCTGGACACATTCAGAACTGTTCTGCTGGAGGGCAAATGCAAAAATATATATTTGTTTTGTCTTGTTCAATATGTGCAGCTAAACACAGCTGACACAAAATGGCGTCGCGTTACTAATCGATCAGAATTACAGAATGATAGTCGATCGATTCTAATATCCAGTCTCAGAGGTTGCGGGTGTAATCGGGGCAGGTTTGGCCGGTCGAACACCCTGAGCTCTGAGTTTTAGAGGGGTTTTGGACACTTATTTTAGCAGACCAGCAGGGAGACAAGCTAAAAGACCAGTTTAAACCAGTTTAACACCAGCTTAGCCAAGCTGGAAGACCATCTTAAACCAGCCTAGACTGGTTTGGGCTTTTTCAGCTGGGTGGAGTTGATACTGTATTTCCTTAATATCCTGCTATCAGAGTCAGGAGGAATTTGCAGCTTTAATCACTTTAACAGACACAACCTTATGATTGATAAAACCATCATGTGGGGAATTTCTTGAGCCTTTTTAAGTTTTATTTCTCATTACAGACTGTTACATGCCAGACTAAATTATGGCTAACTTTTAACTCTTATTCTTTAAAGTGATTCCTTCTTTGTCATTTAATCTGTGTATTTTTTTGTTTACGTTGTTTTCCATTATGTTATTTGTGGTGCCAATAAAACACTATAAAATATCAATATAGACTAGTGCAACTAATAATAATAATGATAATGTGTATTCTTTATATTTTATTAATTTACAAGTATTTGTTTTATTATTGATGTTGAATTAATGAGTCTTCCAAACCAGATGGTATACTGTTAATGTTGATAATTTACAAAGATTTATTGTTTATATATATATTGATATTGATGTTATTGTTTCATTCATATTTTTGTGAGTTCCTGGCCACATGGGATAATGTAAATACAGATCATTTGCAAAGATGTACTACTATACTACTTTATTTTTTAAATCTTTGTTTTACCTTTCTTTGCAAATTAGTCTGTATATTTGTATATTTGTTGCACATATTTGTTGTATATTGTACACTGTAAGAAGTTATGATCAATAAGTTATGACAACATATGTTTTTACATTGCTTTAACTCATCAAAATAAGTTTTTTATAAGTTTAGGCTACACGATCCAACTCATCTTTTAAGTCAGTTTAATGTAGAAGTTGAAATGACTTAAGCATCCAAGTTGATTGTACTTTGAAACAACTTTAACTCAGAATTTGACAAATGATTACAAAGAAATGGCAAGTCACACAATTAATAAAATTTGCAATTTTAAGTAAAAAGACTGAAATATTGTACATTTTTGCAGTGTTCTGACATGATATAAATGTTGATACAGATACAATGCGCTTATAATTTGTATTTTATATATTTGTGTTTATATTTAATTTATTTGCAATATTCATATTTTTGATGGTTAATCAATTTATTATTTTTGTAACTACATGGTATCATGTTAATAGAGATAATTTGCAAAGATTTACAACTACCACTCTTATTATATGTGTTGCCTATGTGATGCTCTTTTCTCTTTTTGTGTTCTGTGTGACATTGTGAAGCACATTGGTCAACTTGTGTTATTTTAATTGTGCTATATAAATAAAGTTGCTATTGCTATACTACTATTATTATAATTGAATATAATATATATATATAATATATATTATTTTATTTTATCTTTATGTCTAACATAATTTTGCACCATGTCATTTTTATTTTTTGGAAAGAAACTTTCATGTGTCTTCCAATACCCACATTCAGTTTAAGTGTGGTTTTATGATAGTTTTGAAAGTATTTGTGAAAAGAACAGGGTGACTTTAGTTTAGTGTGTGTGTGTGTGTGTGTGTGTGTGTGTGTGTGTGTGTGTGTGTGTGTGTGTGTGTGTGTGTGTGTGATGCTTGTGTCGGCAGCTTCAGTAACGCGCGTCCCCTTGGAGACTAGAGCAGGAGCAACACGTGACACTCCGCCTTACTGATCAGCTTTAGAGGAGAGAGAGAGAGAGAGAGAGAGAGAGAGAGAGAGAGAGAGAGAGAGACGCAGTAATAAGCGTTTTCCTCTCTCCTCCCTAAAGCATCTCGGCGTGGGGGGGATTTGGGAGAGTGAGTGGGGAACTCAAACGCAAAGTTGACGAACTTTGCACATCTTTTACGAACGCCATTTTGATTCCTCTCCGGAACAACTTTTGCAGCTTCTTTTTTTTTCTTCTTCTCTCTCTCCTCAGCTCATCACCACCACCATCATCATCATCATCATCATGTCTCGGCGAAAGCAACCCAACCCCAACAAAGTCAAACGTAAGTTAACTCGGCTCTCCTTAAAACTCTGCTGTATTGCTGTTGTGTGTTTATTTGATGTGTTTTAGCTTGGAGTCAGAGACAGAGTTAAAGTTAATGTGGAGTTAGAGGACACTTTTTTTCCCAACTTCAGCTTCCTCGTTGCGCGAGACCTGATGCTCACGCGCACAGCCCAAACCTGCCCCAAACAACTCCGTTTCTCTAAGACATCGGCTTGTTTCGGTGCACACAACTTTCTGTTGGTCTTTAACAACTTTTTAATGCTGTATGGAAGTTGTTGCATGCGGTGATGGGGTTGAAAGTCTGTTGCTGTTAGCTAGCGTTAAGCTAACGCGCTGCTGTCGCGCGGAGCATCACATCTCGCGTGCACTTTGATCGCTTCGGCTCGAGCTGCTTCTGCCATGATAGTTGTCGACCATCGAAAATGTCGTTTTTAATGCATATCACTTGTTTTTGTTTGTGTGTTTGTTTGTTCTACTTCGACAACAACCTGTTGCGTCACAAAGTTTGTTCATCTGTTTAAGGATGGCCTGTATTTGATCACGAAACCGTTCAGGTAACTTGGTTGCAGATTGAGTAACGTTTAAAAAAAAAAAAGTCGGTTCGTTTTATCGTCGAAAGCAAATCGTTTGTCACATTATTAGGATTGGTTAAGATGTGCATCATCAAAGTAAGCACGTTAGTTGTTTAAATGTTGTTTTAAAGTGTTTCTGCAAGTTTTATTGAAAGTTTGTGGAGAAGTGAAGGAATGGATGAGCCCGCTCGGTCTCTCGGGAGACGGGCAGCAGAGCTCGCGCTGGTTAGATAATGGTTGCTAGGCATTTGTGTTCCGTCTCTTTTCCGCCCCTCCTCGGTGAGGCAGAAACTTCAGGAGAGCCCGAGGTAAACGTGGCAAATTCACTCGCCTCTTTTTGTGCATCTTTCTCCTTCTCCTTATATGCTTTTTTTGCATGATTTTTGCAGAGTTATGCATTAAAAAAGTAACTTAGTTATTAGTATTTAAAGGGGATAGTTCCCCCAGAAATGAAAATTCTGTCATCATTTGCTCACCCTCAAGTTGTTCCAATCATGTATGCATTTCATTGTTCTGCTAAACTTAAAGGAAGATATTTTGAAGAATGTTTGTGAATGAGCCACCATTGACTTCCATATTATGGAAAATAAAGGATGACAGAATCTTCATTTTTGGGTGTACTATCCCTTTAAGCAATGGTAGGCACGAGGCCTCTGGTAACCAGAGTTATGGTAAAATACACTACATCAGCAACATTTGTGAGTGATATTTTGCTCGATCAATATGAAGTGATGGGTAAAATTGGCTAGTTATTTGTTGTACATCAATGCACGTGGAGTTCTGAGCACATGAATGATCTAGCGAAGTCGTGTTTACAAGTGGGAAACTTGTAATGCTGATTTGTGAGGTTGAAAGGGGCTGGTCGATTCGATACATAGCAGAAATTATAATATAGATAATCTGATTTGTAATTTATATGGAGAGTATCAGTGAGCTGAAGCAAGTAATGTCTGTCACTCAACTTTCTTGGTTTGTGTCACATTTAGTTGCTTTTAGAAACCATAGATAAATAAGAAATATAAATTAATATTTTCCATTATTTTGAACTTAGATGTAGGCCTAATTAAATAATGAACAATAAACCATACACTGTAAAAAAAAGTTCCTGCCTTACATTAGGTACAGTCAACTTAGATGTTTAAGTCATTTCAACTTAAATTACTTTAAACTGACTTAAATTATTTGAATCTTGTTTAACTAAATAAAAGATGTGTTTTTGATGAGTTAAAGCAATGTAAAAACATTTCATAACTTCATATAGCCTAATTTTTTTTACAGTGTAACAAACACGCATGACTTTTGAGTGTCACCAAGTAACACTAAAACAGAAAAGACAATCTGGAACAAGCGTATACGAGTGACACGGAGCAACAGAGATTTCTATAATCACTTGGCTCCAGCTCCACTCCAGGTTTTCCATTCTGCGCTCCCGCACACAAGAGAAGCTGCTCCGACTTTAAAAACACCCGTTCCCTGCTCCGCTTCCACTTCACGCCACTTATATTCCCTGGTCTGGAGTGGATTGGTACTACAAATAATCAAAAGTCCAATTACTGCTCAACCAATCACATTAGGCGACCAAAACTAGTTTTGGGGAAATAAAGATGTTTCCCTTTGCTTCTTTGGCCTTCTTTTAAAGGAAGGGAGGAGAGGACAGATCCAGATGAGAGGTTCACATTCCATTACGAAATTCAACACTGTAGACGAGCAGCGAGTCGAGACAGTCGATCACTTCACAGACATCATGCCTTCTCTCCATCTCTAAATATAAGATCTTATGCGACACTTTAAAATAAAAGCCCCATCTGATGTATTTAGCTGGACCATTAAGATGACAGAACGCACATTTTCTGTGCCTTTTCCTCAAATTAAGGATGTAAGAGTTTGGCAGAGAATAGCCATGTTACGAGCAGGGCCATACGGAGGCCTTGCAGCCAGTATTAAAGGATCAGCTTTATGATGTTGTGGCTAAAGAAGGAGGATGTTTCCATGTAGTTTTGTTTGTTTCCTCTTTGGCTGAGGCTAATAGGAAAGTTTGCACTCATATTTGGTCTTTTTTTTATTTTTGAGATGCATTCTAGAGTTTCTGAAGTATGTAGTTGCTCTTTTTTGTTGTTCTCTGGGCTATGCTAATGGAGTTTGTGAAATGTTTTCTTACTGTTTTCACATGCAAGCTCTAGTGAATGAGATCCCAAGAGGAAACGGAGAACTATATGGGAAGTTTTCAGATTCCATTTTAGTTCCCAGTGAAGAGAATCCCATGCATAACGTCCCAGTGTGAATTTCTTTTCATCCTTTACTTAATTGTTTCGTTGCGTTCTCAAACACCTGAAAATCTTGGTGTCCAGTCCCTCTTGGGATTCTCCAGGGATAATTAAAAGTATATCACCCTCCCTCGGGTCTCAGTGAGTGTCCTGGGTATTGACATTATCTAAATTCATTATAGTAATTCCCAAGATACCCACACAGCAGGCCTCGGGTTGTGGCTGCCAAACGATAAACACTTTACAGCACTGCTTTGCATCAATGACCTCCTCAGATTTACATTTCTTTTTATTTGATTGTCCATTTTAGATAGTCGGACCATTGTACCTCGAATGCTTTGTAAATAATTGATCTCAGGTTCAATTAGCGTTTTAAACATCACATCATCTTATGCCTTTTATAGTTAGTAATGTTAGGCAGCTGCACCTGGTTAATTCTTATACATCCATACATTCAAGATGCTTTGATGTGCATCTTAGTGGTTTTATCGGTTACTAATACTATTGAAGTCTAAATGAGACCTTACACATGTGCATTTAGGGATCTGTGTAGTGGAGGTCCTGTTATCCTGATGGAGAGAGACCTGCTTTTGGCCTTCGGGCAGAATTGGTTGCCCCTTTGGCTCCCAGGCTATATTTATCCTGCCTTTTTTAGATAAGATTATATTCCATCCCTCTGTGTGGTGTGTAGCGGGGACACCGCAGGAGAACCACTTGGGTGGAGTGAGAGATGGAGGAAATAAGCCCTAAGGTGTATTTGTAGTTTTCCCCTCACAAGTTGGGTGTTTATCCATAAATATTAGGATGCTGTTGTATAAGTATACACACTTAACATCACACAAAAGAACTAGATAATCAATTAGAAAAGCACAATCTAGAATGGCGGGAGTTGCAGAGTTGTGTATCTGAGTGTTTGTTGATGGTATTAGATCACATATTAACTTGTGTTTTATTAAAACGAGTGGCTTATTTTAGAGCGACATGGGCATGCTTCTGTCGGGACGGCTCTAGAATAGTGTTGGGTGCTGATATTTTAGCCCTGGCTATATTTGTGGTTGTCCAGGACTGCAAGTTGATCGTAGAACAATTGCCACCAATGGTCTCTACGATCAACTTCGGTTTACGATGCTTTTGGGTAATGCCGCCCTGATTGAAGTCCCTGCCTATTGTTTAACGCAGTCGTAAAAATGCATATATTTCATGAATGCTGCTCTGCCGCCTCCTCACCGTGGCTCATTATCGTTAGAGGTGTCAAATATGGGATTGAAAGCTTAACCTCAAAAATTCAACCAATCCTTTCTGTGATTGCAGGAGATTGCTGTCATGGCCCACACAGGCAGCACTTATCTTTGGCTGTGAAAACATGAAAAACATGTTTGGTTCAGTAACAGCGAAGCTGCTGAAACACTAGCAGCTGCAATTGATATAGTTCAGAACAACAATTCAGATTGATTAAATTTGAGCAACGATTCCATTTAAATTGTAAAAAAAACACAATTCAAAATGAATTGAACTGCTTTTGCTAAGACAAGCATGTCTATTATTCTTTTCTTCCCTATTGTGACGTACAGGGAACTTGATTTTGTCTGCGGGGAATTGGTTGGATGGTTGTGGTTTGCTATTGCCTGATGTCATGTGAGTGACAGGTTGCCCCGCCCTCGTCATCAGAGAAGAGAAGAGATGCTGAAATTATTTTGATGAAAATTACGAGGTACAAGAGTTAAAAAAAACAGATGTGCACGGATAAATCATTTATTATGAATACTGCAAAATTCCGTAAAAGAACAAAAATTTTTATTCCATGATGACTTTAAAACCCTAACCGTAAGTATCGAACGTGGGTGGTTTTGTATGATGCCTCAAAACATGTGGCTTGTAGAGGAGAGATGTTCTGTTAGCCTACACCTTTTCAGATGATTGTTCTCTGACTGAAAAATCCCAGACTGGAATTGTCTAAAAACCAGCAAGAAACCAATCGAAACTCTAGCAGCTGCATAACAGCGTAATAAAAAACACTTAGCAACCACGTAGCAATGCCATGGCAACCACCCACAATATCCTACCATTGTGGGCCACGGATATACACCCTAGCAACTGCATAGCAACGGTCTAAAATCCAACCACAACATCTTTAGCAACCACAAAGGAACATGTTGAAAAACACTCAATATAGTAGCAATCAGAACACCTGCATAACAATGTGTTTCTTAATCTAGTATTAATTGGCTGTTGGTTTTACTGAAAGGTTTCATTCGAGTGACTGATTGCCATGCTTTATAGTCTGTAGCTATAGGATTGTGGAGAATCTTTCATCAGAGCACTGACCCAATCATTTGCCGTGTTTAGCAGTCATCAGGCTAATGGGCCATAAGGCTGAATGCATCTTTGTGGCTTTTGACGATGCATCAGAAACACCCTGTTATTGCAGCCACAGTCTTATCACCTTCCCCGGCTTCTCCCCCGAGCCGTTCCAACCAGCAAATAAAGTTAGTATTTGCTAAGAGTTCAAAGTCTAACCCAACGGCTATCACCGATGTGAAAGAATGCCACAATGGAGGACAGGAGGGAGAAAGGGAGGCAGGGAAAATGGAGGTCCAGCAAAGCTGAACGGAGGAGATGAGAGGAAAGACGGGAAGTGAAACTTGCCTCTTCTCTGAGGTGGAGGGGAAAGAGATGAAGGAAGTGTTCGAACAATAGCGAGTTTAGCAGCGCGACTGTTTTCCCTCTCTGAGATTCAGGCAGAACTAGTGATTTTAACACCACCGTCCCTGTATTTACTGGCACTTTATCCTCCACGTAACTCTCAACCCCCCAACTCTCCTGTCTTGTTTCCTATAGTGTTTAAACTGAAGTCATAATGGACAATTCTTGTTTTTAATTGAACATTGCAACAATTATTATAAATTATTTATTCGTGCATATCATTATTTGGGTAACACTTTACAATAAGGTTCATTAGTTAACTGAACAATGAACAATTCTACAGCATTTATTAATCTTAGTTAATATTCATTTCAACATTTACTAATACATTATTAAAATCAAAGGTTGTATGTGTTAGCATTAATTAATGCACGGTGAACTAACATGAACAAACAATGAACAGCTGTATTTTTTATCAACTAACATTAACAAAGATTAATAAATACTGTAACAAATGTATTGCTCATTGTTAGGTCATGATAGTTGATACATTAACTAATGTTAACTAAAGTTTTACCATTATTTTTTATTCATAATTGAACTTCCCCTCCCTTTTGCAGCAACTTCTCTACTAATGATGTGTTCACTGGCACGAGGGCGGGGCAACCTGTCACTCACATTAGATCCACCAATAGCAAACCACAACCATCCAATCAATTCTCAATGGAAAAAATCAAGTCCCGCCCTAGAATTTTTGTGTTTCGCTGTTTAACTTGGTTATACGTCACAGTAAGAGAAAAAAAAAACTATCGCAACTTGTGTCTCATGCCGAATTTAAGTGCTGTCGTAGAGTGGGCCGACTGATGTACAGCCTCTTTTTCTGTCTCAGCTCTCGTTTGCTCTCTCAAGCCTGAAGCTCGCGCTCTCCCTCCCTCTTGCTGACTAAACAGTTTTGTCAGCTGGCAGTTGCTCGCAGGATTTGCGATAGCTCCTGGAGGCTGGGACGAGGGGGAGGGTGGTACTCACAGGCAGCACTTGTTGCTTAGTGGAGCTGGCCGAGAGAGAAAGAAAAGAAGGGAGGGAAGAAAGGGTGGAACAGACAAGACGAGGGTGGTTGCAGAAAGGAAGAAAAGAGGCTAGCAGCATCGCACAACCAGTTTCTGTCCCGGCTACGTGTAGAACGCAAATTAGGGGTGTAACAATATATCGTGTCGCAATACAAAAATGCAACAATATGTATTGTGGATAGTTCACCCATGAATAAAAATTACTGTATGAGAAAATGTTTTAGTTTTCAGAGTTTTAGTGTCAGTACTACATTAAACTATAATGTTGAATATAATGTATAATAATGGGGGAATATTTATGGTTCCTGATAATGCCAAATGTTGTTACCAGTAAAAAAGTGGCCTACATTATTTTAAATCAATCTAATCAGTGAGCGAGTGCAAGCATATTCGTCTAAAATAATACTGTATTTTCAGCTTCAGAATCATGAATATTAATTCTGTTGTCTCTATTATCCAGTGCATTGGGTTTCCAGCACCAAGTCCAAGCCTATTCATTTACACCCACAATTTAATACCAAATTTAGCATTTTAATCAACAGTACATCTTTTGTTAACCTTTTATCATCACTCTTGGAGTATCGCAATAATATCGTATCGTGAGTTCAGTATCGAATCTTGACATGAGGGTATCGTTACACCCCTAACGTGAATGATACACTGCATTAATGTGTCGTCTTGAGTTGGGACTCCTTGTGACCCAAAAAGGGTATTTTGTTGCTGCTTAACAATGTGTGGCGCAACGCATATTCTGCATCTGACACGTTTGAGGACATGCAGACAGGCCTTTGTGTAAACAGCGCAAATCTGGTCTGGCGCTAATCGAAAGCCAAGAGGTGGCTGTTTGCTCCCGTCTGCCACCTTGCCACTCGACAGACAACAAATATAGCCTTCAAGGATGAGCTGCCCTAATGACATCTTACCTGGCAGCCACAGTGTATGCTGGGAAAAGATGTAATCCTGAGATGCAGCTCGGCAAACATGACGTTGACCACAGATCTGTTGGTGACGTTTATGGTCTTTGTTGTCATTTTTGTGTTGCTCATACTGTCCAAGCTTAATATTGGGTGTGATTATTTTTAAGACATTTTGTTTACCAAATTAAATAATCCTGGCACCGTGACAGCAAATTTTGCGTGTGGCTCACTCCCATTTCCTTTTAGTTTCTTTTAGCATAGTTACTAAAGTGCAGTGCCATGGAAATGTGTGTTAAAAAGTTGTGCTTTTTTTTTTTTTTTTAAGTCCACCCCTGGTTCTTATTTGAAGTCGCTCCATGTTGAATACAATAATTAACCTTTCCAGTAGCTCTTTATACAGTGATGGATTAGAAACAGATAATTCAAGTGCATAACCACCTTCCCACTCACCCCCTTTTTCAAAACCGAACCATACCCATCCACACCCACACCCACCCACCCACACACACACACACACACACACACACAATGTCCTGCCATCTTCTCTTATGAGCTGAAAAGGTACTATTGTTTGTTCTGCAAACACAGGACACACCTCGTATCCACAGAGACCGGAGCTCATGCCCCTAGTCCTACTGCACCTCAGGCTTGTAAAGAAGTCAACCACACACCTTCTTGCAACCTCTTGTGCAAACACACAGGCCTCCACCTGAGAGCATCCCTTTGCACAGCTGCTAAGAGCGTGGGGGGGATGGGAGGACGAGATTACTGGACTGGCCTTGGGACGAAGGCGGAGACACCGGGAGTAAATGAAGACTCGGAGGGGAGGAAGGAACTCAAGGCTTTAAAACTCCACCAGCATTCCTGTCTCCCACTTTCTTTTGTAAAAATGATCTTTCAAGTTTAGACAAAACAGTTGGTCACGTTCGACTTTTCGCGTCTTTGTGATGTCTCGAATTTGACGCACGTCCAGAATCAACAGACATTTCCGGTCAGGGCGCAGTGCGAGTAAGGGCAAGCTCACACCACAGGACTGTGGACTAGCTTAATTGCTGTGGTGCTTACACTACACAACGAGGTTTCTTGTCATGTGTTGTTGGTATGTCACAGTAGCGCACATATTACACAACACAATGCTGACGAGGTGCACAAAGTTCAAGACGGTTGGTTGGGGCAGTTCCAACCAACAGCAGGAACTACAGTTTTTACTTAAATTTACGTGAGAAATTCACGCAAGTGATTACGAGATTTTTCACTTTATGCCATCTGCACTGTGATTGGATGGATTAGTTCCACCTTGTCGTTGCATTGCACACACTACATGATTATGTGGCAGTAATATCAAACAGGTTCGAAAATATTGCAGCGTCTGTGATTGGTCGAGACAGGCTTAGATCATGTTGCCGATCTGCTCATTATTAACGAGCATTGGCGACCACCAATTTAGCCGCGGGGTGTTGTTACAGACCATGGAAATCTGTGCGACAACAAAATCCAACCAAAAGTCGTGTAGTATGAGCTTGCGGTTTTCTTTCTTAAAGGTTCTCATCCAAACTGAAACATTGGAAAATGCTTAAATTTATCTTACTATGCATGTGTAAAACATCATAAAAGCTCACTGACGTGATGCAATAATTTTATTAGCAAAATATCCGTCCAGGTCGTACCCAATCGCTATTTATGTTCTAAAAAGCAATCGTCCTCATGTTTTGTTGCTGGACATCAATTGCGAGTTACAGTCATCTATGAAGTAATGTAATATGAAGATTGTACAAAGTAACATTTATCTTTAGTAACACTGTGAAAGTGGAATATGCATCAAATGTCTGGACATGGCGTTATTACTGTGAACTAAAGACCAAAACGTACAGAAAGCATGCATTTTCAAATATATACGGATTAGTGTAGACGTAGCCTAAGATGCGTGACTATTATGCCATGCAAAACTCTTCCTGAAAACCACTCCCAGTCCACTTAGAAAAATGCAACCTTCCAGAATCCACCGCAAAACCCTAACAGAGTCATCACACCAGGAGAATAACACTCCTCGATGACAGGTGAGCCATTTCCAAATAACACCAGGCCGCGCTGATTCTGTTTAGGGACATCAGCATTAGAAAAGATAGCAAATGCTGATATGCCGGCTACTGTTTCCAAAATAAATGCGTCTTTGTGATGGAGCCGGCTGATGTGATGGGGGTTGGGTTAGAGAGGTCTAGGGCTCTAAAGTGGACGCTCAAGCCCAATTTTGAGCTGCAAATTCAAATGGCCAGGTGAAAAGGTAGAGGTGTGTCTGCCTCACTGGTCTGGGGTTAATGGTACACCGTCTGGCTCCCATGGGAAACAAGGAGTCAATGGGGCAGGCTCTGCTGACGTGCCCCTGAGGAGACGGCACAAAAGACAGCGAGCTGGGTTCTTTCTTCTCCTGAAACCTGGCCTTTCCCATCAGGGGCTTTGTACACAATGAGCAGACAGAAACGCTGCCCTCCTTCAACACCTACTTCACAGCAAGCCAACACGCTCGGATATTTCTGAGGGACCCACCCAGATGACATGTGGAAAACCATGAAGTCAAATAAATAATGTAAAAATCTGAGTCTACTTTCAAAGATCTACTTGGATGAATCTCATCCAATTGCAATTATATTATGCAATTATATGAAATGTGACATTTTCACCCACTAAGTGGAAAAACCTGACACTAAACCTGAACCAGACCTGCTCTCCCATGCCTCACTTTGTTTTAAACAAACACTAATGGCATTTAACTTTTTCCTGTACAGCAGCTGTGTGGTTCAAGACAACTACTTGTTCAAATGCAGTATCATCCAACCTGTCTGTGCCTGTCAATGAGTTTATAAGAGGGAATGAGCGGTAACATTTCAAGACATCTCCATCAGAGTTAGTCATCAGTAAATGCTTTGGATACCTCTAGTTTCCATCCATCCACAGCATCCCACAAAACATGTCTGTCTAAGGAGTGTTATCATTAACCAGGGAGTTAGAACTCCACTCATGAACTTTGTTACCAAGTGCTTGGGAAAAGTAGAGCAGAGGCAATAATAAACTTAATCAAAGAGCAGAGAAGATAACCAGGCTGTTGATTGCCTCATGAGAAGACCAGATCAAGGGTCTGTCTGAAAGTACGGCCTTTACAAAATGCATGTTGCATGTCAGAGATCCGATAAAATGGCTGCTTAGCTCATCCTTGTGAGTTACTGTACTACTAACCTGAATTTTTTTGGTCGTGCAAGTTGAAATTGAATTTAATAAAACTTTTGATACTCGTGCAGACATTTACAGACATGTGAAAGGTCGTAATATTCAGCACATACAGTTTATAAACTTACAACATCCTCATTTGGGTGAAGCGCCCTTGTGTTTGATGTGCAAAGTGTCTGTTTTGTCTCCATCAACGTTGCATAACTTGTCATAAAGTGGATAGTGTCTCTGTAATGTCTTCTCTTAGATTGCAGTCATTTCATTCAGCCATAATCTTTGAACAGGGTCAGTGGGCAGTTGATAAGTTATAAAGAAATTCAAGGCCTGTAGGAAACGTAACTAATGCCAAAAGTTTTGTTGCACTTCTGCATTGTTTTTTGGCTTTTAGACCACTATAGGTTTGTTCCCAGATTTCAGGTGTTATTTTATTTAAATCCTCGCCTTATGATGTCAGGATTGGTCACTTTCGAGCTGCATGTCTGTGTTTGTGATTCAACTGCCTGTGTCATGGATTGCTAAGGAAATGGCCTATCCCACAAGGCTGTGTGCGAGTCTGTTAAACCTCGGCTGAACAGGAAATGGTGGATACTGGATGTTACTGTTATGATAACTATTGTGCTACATTAAGGGAATTGTTCATCAGAACTAGTAAAATAAAAGGTTTCAACGCAATTCATATTGCCAGGGAAACGCAATTCATATTGCCAGGGAAAAGAAGACCGGAAAAGTTCTGCTGATCTGACTCTTTTTGTTAGATGGTAGACATTAAATGCTTAATCAGGTTTTGCTCTAAGAACCTCTCGCCAAGGGGAAAAAATAAGCGTTTAAAGTTCTCCAAAATCAGTGGAGGAAACCAGAACTTTTTCCATTGTTGAACTATGTGACGGTTTCAGCTAAGCCTGCTTGCCTTTGTTTGAAACTTGTAATTGTTCCTTCCTGCGTGTTTTAACCCCTTTTATCCTTTCAGGACCTCACAATGTTGAGGGCTGTCACCCACCCACCAATCTGTACCCACTCTGGTGCCGCCTTACATCTGATGGGACCCTCTTTATCAATGTGTGGGCAAACATTAAGGGGGTCCATAGAGATGGAAATGAGGCCTTTGCGGCCCTGCAGCCGAAACGCTAGTGCCCTAACGCCTCTACAGACTGTAATGGAATAACAAAAGAGATTGGTCTGTAATGACCAGCCGTCCTTTGACTGCTGCACTCAGGGCTTGTGTGCTTTCTTTCATTTCTGTACCGGGTGATGTCATTCAGATTCGTCACTTGAAGGTGGTTTTAAGCTAATTGACACTTAAAGAACAATACAAGCATGAATAACATGTTGTGATGTCCAGTGGATAACAATGTACATTTGTGCACCTTACTCCCAAATTTAGTCTATTGTGTTTTAAATATAGCCTTGACTTATTTGTATAGAAGGTGACACCTAGCATACTTTTTATTTTATTTTTATTTTTTTATGCGACTCCATATGCATAATTAATAAACATAATCGTTACATAGAAGGGTTGGAACTCTAAATAACATATATTTCATTTTCACTGTCAGCGTTACAGACATTACAGTTCTGAAATCTACTTTGACCTCTGAAACATGATGTCCAATGAAATTAAATCTGAATTTGCTGCACAATGAAAGTGTTTTTCATGCTGCAGATCGATTCGTAATGTTATGCTGAATGATCACATTGTAGCTAAAATGTAGGTGTAATGATAAAGCTTTTATTTGAATCATGTCACAGATATAGTTTACTCCATATGGAGATTCAATACGGCGAAATATAGACAGAAAGGAACTCTTTAAAAGATGTTTTGGGTAAAAGCTTAATTGACCCCTATTCTTGTGTGAAATGACATTTGGAAATTGCAACTAAATGCATCAGATTTCAAAAGTTCTCACTTTTGGCTCGTTCTTTGTTTGTAGACTGCCTCTACAGCCTTTTGTAGGATGGTCAGCCTGATGCTAACCACCAAGCTGCCACATTTACAAAAAATTGTGACTTTAACGCTCTCAGCCTGCAAATTCTCCTCTGAAGTTCCAGTGCCTCCACCCCCCCCCCCCCCATTCTAGATGAATTGCTCCCTTGTAGGAGCGTGTCCTCAGGCAGACGCCTATGTAGGGGAGAGCCCTGCACAGCAACTCTGGAGCGGTACGAAAGGGAAAAAACAATGTGACTCTTATTACAGGCAAGGGAGGGAGGAAGGGAGGGGGGGATCTGTACGTGATGTGATGCTAGGCTAGGCTAGGGAGTCGCTTCAGCACAGATGAGAAGCCCTGCGCGTCAGCACACACTGGAGTGTGATGGATGACCCCTTCTGCAACCGCCGGCCTGGTTGTCACTCAGGCGAACGGCAATAGCAAACAGCTGGCAGCATGAGGCGTGATTGGCCGAAGGGAGTCACATGGGTTTGGCTTTTGGGGGCGTGGCCTTAAAAGTGGGTGGTGGATGGCCGTCACAGCACCAGTTGGCTGATGTTTTGGCCTTGTACTTTGGCCTGCATCCTTGCTTTTGGAGTTTAGGCCATGTAACATTGGAACAGAAGCCAAAGCTGGGCTGGAGGGGAGGGGAGGGGAGGCGCAGGAGTGATTGAGTGAAAGAAGAGGCAGTGAGGGAATGCACACTGACCGACGATAACATCGCTGTCAGAACTGGGCCTTCGAGGTGTCCAATAAGTTCTTTCACAGATCTTTTCTCACACCAGACAAGCGTTCTTTTTCAGGAGAGGAGAAAAAGCGGTCTTGACAGCCACAAATCATGCGTGGTCACTGCATGTCTGTTTATGTGTGCGCATTTGAGCCGCAAAGAGATGTTCTCAGCATCAGCTCGATGAAGGCCGTATTCTTCTTTGCTTTACAAAGAGCTCCATTATAAGTGCTGTAAGAGGCATATCTGCCTAGTTCTCTGTCAACACCCCTCCAATGGTTTTCCTTTTCTTTAGTCTTTCAAATAAATGATGGAGAACCCACTGTGGTGGATCTCCAGCCTCAAAACTTGACCAGCTAGACTTTCAGAAGCGTGTCAGTCGCATTTTAGCATATTATTCACAGTGAATCAAATTGTCTTGACTTTGGTTGAACTGACTAAAATGTTAGTGTGTTAGTGCGTTAATCTGGTTTGTTTGCACACTTTTTTTCATAATTAGCATATTTGTTTGTTCTTGATATTTTGTTCTCTTTTAACATTGATTTGTTTGAGGGAATCCCTTTGCCATAATGGTACGTTCACACAATTTTAGGATGCGTGCACAGCATTGTGGGTCTCTTTTTCAGTATGACTTGTAGGAGCTTGCCGTTTTTACAGGGCTGAAAAGGCCTGGAGGTACCCCCGCCACACCTCCTCCTCTTTCTACTTGTCTCTTGTGTTCTCAGGTGTACAGTGAATTTAGAGTCTATTTCATGAAACCAGCAGCCACACCCATACCTCAACGGTGCATAAAAGAGAGATGGTTATCACAAGTGTCTCTATACTTTTATTGTGACGTTTGGCAAGCATAAGTCAGTCATTATGTGGCTTTTAAGATTAGTTTTTTTTATTTTACTTGCATTCATGCTCACTGTTATGCGTCCAGTATGCTAAATAACATTTTTACTTTTTCGGTTTTACTTGAGTTGCATCACATTTTTGCAATACTCTGATTTCATTGAGCTAAGCTAGCTTTGAGCATTCTCTGCATTCATTTTTAGCTTAACTGTTCGTGCATCTGTTTCTCCGTCCCTCATTATCACCAATGATGTTCAAACAGAAGTTTTCAGATGGTAGATTTGAGTTGCACGTTTACAGGACCCAAACATAAGTCAGTTGTTCTAGTAGCTGCTTTCCATGCATGCTATAGCACCGAGTGCTGGGGCAGAGTGCAGTAGACGGATGTTTGCCCTGGACAACCGCCTCCCTCTGGGTCCTACGCCACTGAATCCGACGGAGTGCAACACGACAGTCAAGAGCAACGCAGGATCGCCCCGCTGTAGCCTACTAACTTGGCCTGAGACTCGCTGACCGTTGTCCCGCAAAGAAAGCTGCCCACCGCCCACCGAGAAAGCTGTGGTAGACCAACCAGGAAAACGTTCCAGTGCTCTACAACAGCTGCCATCTCCTGCTGCCGAGTTGACATCTACTATTTGACCCATAGTTGGGTGACAGAGAGGGGTACTGTCACTTGCCCATGGTGAGCCCCTATGACTCGTGGTTGGGCGGGGTTGTCTTACTCTCCCGTACAGGTCCTTTAGACCTGCCAGTAGCTGATGCGAGGCATATACACTAGGGATGCACCACAATTTTGGCTGCCGATAATCATCGGACCGAAAATAGTATTTTTGATTTTTGGCCAAAAGAGAAAAAATTTCTGAAAATATACGCCGCTCAGGTTTCACTCTTGCTCTAGCCGTTATCACTAGAAAAAGTGTGATGCTTTCCTCAATATTTCGCTCTATGCACGTGCACTCGGCTCAGTTGCTTGCGGCCCATGCGAACGCTCCACTCATGTACCACTCATGTTCATTGTAAAAGCAAAGTCCGGTCAAATAACGCGCCGATGAAATTTCAGTGTAGTAGTAGTATACTTGTTTCTGTTTGCAATAGTAATGCTGAAACATGGTGTAGTATTAGCCGTGCTGGGCAATGCTGGTAAAATGACGCTACAATCTCGTTCACTGTTCATCCGCTCTGCTCACATGCTCTGATGATAATCACTTTGTAGGACTATACATTATATGAATAATTGGTAAAAAAATAAATTTATTTGTTAAATCTGATTGTTGCATTGAACTTATTAAAGTATAAAATATTGATATTTAATATTAATACATTTTCTGTCCATATCGACCACCATATGGGTATCTGCCAGTATATGTTGTTTTTTTATGTTATCGTTATCGGCCCGATAAGAAAATTTGGCCGATATTAAAGCCGATAAATAATGGATTATTTCCTTCAGCTGAGACGCTTCAGATTTGCACTGTTCGCCATGATGTGTTTGAATTGCTTGAAATATCATGGGAATCACTTCAAAAAGGAAAATACAGTTCAGTGCAACATGTGCAGCACAAGTCTGTCATATAAGCTACATAAAAATTATAATGAGAATATCATTATAATTATGTACTTGAGACATGGCTTTTAATGGTGAGACTTTTGTTTTTGTAATCAATTTAGATTTATCTGTCAATATATCGGTTATCGGCTTTCAAATATAAAGAATTATCGGTTATTGGTAATTTTCATATCGGTGCATCCCTAAAATTCAGTATCATTAAAATGATTGAATTTAAATAAAAAGTCTAATGTTAATACAAAAAAGCTATTTATTAATAATAATAATAGCCTAAATAAATAGTTATTGAAAAGCATCCAGAATTTTCAGTTTCGGCCCAGATTTTTCATTTCGGTGCATCCCTAATGCACACACTGAGGTTTGGAGATCCCTCTGTGTGCCTCTGGATTTATGGAGCTGATCTGTCACTGCTGACCCTCAATGAATGTCCCATTTGTTGCACAGATAGACAACTGTCAAAGGAGAACGGCATGGGCCCACTGCGTCCTTTCTGCCATAAAAGCTGCCACATCGATCAGCTCTGCCGTGAGGGAGGGATTGGGGAAAAATGGGAGGAATTCCCATGTGACTGCTTCCCAAGAGTATTTTTCTTTTCCATGTATGAATCAAAAGTTCCATTTTTGCACATAAACGCATTCAAAACAAAATAAAAAAAAACCTGGTACCTTTACAAGACCTCTAATTACTCAAAAACAATGTCCGTGAACAGTGGCAGTTTCAGTTGCACAACGCAGAAGTCTTCACATCCATGCATCGTTCTCAAAGCAAGTCGAGTGAGAAAGGCACCTTAGCAACGGCCCAGAGGAAAGATCTCTTGGTCTTCCTGCAGAAACATGTCTGTTAAATAAAGGAGTGATCATAACAACTAGAACAACAGGAAGGAAGGAGATTAGATGCTCAGATCCTTTCACTCATTCTTCTACACCTCACGCACTGTTTAACCAAAGTGAGCCTGGGATGAGCGTCCTCATGTAGTCTCACATCATTGTGATTCTTTTCATTCATGGCTCTTGTTTCTCCCTCAAGGAAGAGTTTTAAAATGGCTGCCCTGTTTTGGATGGACTGGTGGGGACAGCGATATTCTTTGAGAGAGCTTGTACACACACACACACACACACACACACACACACACACACACACACACACACACACACACACACACACACACACACACACACACACACATCTGTAATGAGGGGTGGACAGTGTATGCTTTTTCCAGGCAGCTGTCAATGGCACACTGATCTGTCAGCATGGACCCTGCATCTGCACTCCTCTGTAACTCACACCACGACTCTCCACAGAAACCGGGCAAGAGCCAGCGTCTGTCTTCGCTTACAAGAACTCTATCTTGGTAAAACCAGCCTCTTTTGTGCGAGAATGCAGTTCTTTCTCTTTCCGCCCATGCATATTTGCATGGATATGGAGATGAGGCTGTGCTGTCCTCAAACCTCACCCATGTGACCCGTCAACCACCCCACTGTGAAGTCTGGCAAATCCAATGCACCATATGTGTCTTTAGGCTCAAATAAAGACCCACCATCTGCAAAAAAGAAGGGTAAAAGACTTGTCCCTGTCGCAGGCACCTGTGAGGTTTGACAGCCGAGTCGTCCGTTGCCAAGGACCCCTCAATTTGCATGCTTGTTTACATCGTCTCTTAACCTCTGAAAAGCCAGGAACTATCGAGCCTGTTCCACAGCTGAGTCCCCATCCCCCTTAAAACACCCAAAGAACATGTGCGTACCAAGAACCAGATCTTCCTGTGCATCCGTGCAACTCTTCTGTACCCAGCAAGCAATTTCACGTTTAAAAGACGTATAATAGACGTCTAAAACAAGGCAAAATTTGGTCTGCCAGTGAAAATTTTATAGACGTCTTAACCATATCCTAAGAATAGACTAGTTGTTTCATTTAATCTCTTTATCTAATTGATAACTAGTCTATTCTTGGGATATGGTTTAGACGTCTATTATATTTTCACTGACTGCTCAAATTTTGCCTTGTTTTAGGACGGCTATTGGACGTTATTTAAACGCGAAATTGCTTGCTGGGATGGATCTATCTGAAAGCCGTTTAACAAGATGAGCTCTGTATTTTCAAAGAGACTGATTTGGAAGCTTTGCAACCCTTTTCTCTTACTGAATGTGAGATGCGCGCACAGATACAGAGCTGGTTTGCATGAAGCAAGCTCACCCAAGGCAACGCAGCCAGGGCTGATTTGGAAATGAAAGCCACTTCCTGCGCAGCGCAGTTCAACTTGTTGCCTTTTATGATGTATACTCGACTCAGGTGTTGAATGAGTAAAACAGTCGACCACACAGACAGTCATGGATTGATGCCACAACTTCATTTGCAGAACTCCCCATTTTGGTCAAAGTTGAAGCGAAAGTTACTCATTTGATACTCAGTTTTTTTTTCCCTGTTGTTAGTCATGTTACCATAAAAAAATCTGTCAGCTGATAAAACTGCATGTGCTGTATATGGTGCCACTTGTTGAAGCTAGGATCTTTGCAAATTTGTCCGCAAAACAAAGCAGATAATCATGTAGGCTATAAGGAATTTTGTTGTTGAGAAAATAACTGGGTTTGGTGCCGTGCTTTTGTCCTCTTTGGTTTGTCCTCTTCTCTGTTCTGCTCTAATATAAACCATCATCTGTAAAAGGAACTCAAACCTCACTGGAGTTTCCACATGTTGCCACACAATGGCTGATCAGATGATTTCAATTTGCTACGTCTTTGATTTTGATTGCATCGCTGTCACTTCTGCTGAGTAATTGAGAAACTTCCTGAGGGATGCTTTTTTTGTCCATTCAATTACTAATACCATATTCTTTGGTATAGCCATTTTGATTTGGAAATGGAAACATAATACCATTGTGAACTTTCATCATCATGGCATTCTTTGAAGCAAATATGTGTTGTAACTGTCGTCTTCTATGGTAATTTTTAGTTTTCGAGTTATGCAATTATTTGAAGTTAAGGCAACTGTTTGAAAACTGCTGACATTTATGGCTAGCTTCCTGAATAATTACACAGATTAATGGCACAGACCGCCTCCTGTCATAGTTGAGTATGAATTCATGTGAAATATGTGTAACGGGACTGCGTTACTGCATTGTGTTGGCTATAACTTTACATCTCAGTGTGACTGCATTTCCTACTTCTGATGGGATTTCTTGGAAACTACACTTTCTTCTTCAAAAAGGACTTGGTAACAAGCTTTTAATACAGTGGGCAATTGTCTTTTTTGGCATAGTCTAACTGAAGTAATTAGTATCAGCCCTTCTGTAGGCTGTAGTTTGTAGTCTTGTAGGGTGTACGGTTTGCATTGATAAGGATATGAGACCTCAGGGTGGTAACCCCCCCTCCCTCCCTCCCTCCGTCAATGTCTCTGGTGTTTAATAGAAACAAAGCAAACATGCCAGGGAGTGAGCAGTTAACTTGGTGCCGTCTTTCAAGCGTCAAACTGGCCCGTCCCGTTTATCCAGATTCTCACTTCGCTCTTTCTCTGCTGTTTTTTCCCCTTTCTTTCAAACCTTTCTTTAAACTCTTTTGAACCTTCCTCTCTTTGCACAGGTCCAATCTCCTCTCTTTCTTTCACTGTTTTTTTATCTTCGCCTCTCGCTATTGAAACTGATATTGAGGGGTGATGTGCTAGGCAGAAAGCAGCGCTATCTCAGCGCGCCAAATGCTCTCAAACATGTCGGTTCATGCACTTGTCCGTGCCTGTCATCCAGCCCTGAAACAGAGCAGTAGCATTCTTTCTCTCTCTCTCTCTCACTCACACACACACACACACACACACACACACACACACACACACACACACACACACACACACACACACACACACACACACACACACACACACACACACACACACACACACACACACACACTGAAGTGCTCATGCTCACACGCGGAGGCGGAGGTAATCACATAGTGGGCATACACAAACAGGTTTAACCCAAAAATGGATGTACCTGCGCTCATTAAACATAAATTTAGCCTTAATTAAGCGGGTTCCTGTCATGCAGAAATGACATGTGACCTGTCGCTGTTGATTGTGGCACCTTTCTTAGATTATTTTTTTTAAACTGGCTAAACTTTTCTCAACAGTCCGTTTAAGTTCATATATATTGACTTATCTAATTAGTTGTGCTTGCAAAGAAAAGCTCACTATTACTGATGCTTATGTTAGATTTGTGGAATAGCTTGAGCACTGTCTGTGTTCCTGTAATGAGTGGGAGTGACAGCGATTTAAGTCACATTACTTAAGGCAAAGTCATATGACTATTTTGATGCATATCTAGGAAATTACCATACTGTTCAGAAATTTGGGGTTGGTCAGTTGTTGTTTTTTAATATATATGTTTTTGAAAAGTCTCATGCTTACCAAGGCTACATTAATTTGATTAAAAAAATGCAATAATATTGTAAAATATTATTACAATTTAAAAAAAAAATTCTATTGTACTACTATATTTTAAAATTAAATGTATTCCTGTGATCAAAGCTGAGTTTTCAGCATCATCATTACCCCAGTCTTCACGATCCTCCAGAAACCGGCCTAATATGCTGATTTGCTGCTCAAGAAACATTTCTGATTAATCAATAAAATAATATTAATTTCTTATTATTATTTATCAATGTAAAAAATAGTTGTGCTGCTTCATATTTGTGTGGAACTTTTTTTTTTTCATGAATTTTTTGATGAATGGAAAGTTTTTATAAATGACTTTTATTGCCATTTTGACAAATGCAATGTTTTTTTTTTTTTATCGTACAGCCACCAAACTTTTGAACTGTGATGTACTTGGAAAATGTGCAAGTTTATGCATATTTTCTATTTTATTTACATTTTAGCGTTTCCATTCAGCGTTTTATAAGATTTATCCGAAATTCTCGTTTATAAACCGCAAACTGCAAAGCTCATTGTTTTTGTTCCATATTAATGTTTTGATAGTTTTTTATATTTTAAAAATGACAGTGGTAATGCTTCAGGGATGCTGTCTGTGTATTCCTGGGATTCCTTGTCCTTTTGTTTTCTTTGACTATTGTGTGATTCACACCAAAGCCAATAACAGTCGCTGAGTACAGTCAGTATCCTGTCATCATCATCATCATCATCATCATCAGAGCAATGCAACATGGGAGAAGACACAGTGGCTGGGTGTGTTTCACAGGGGCAGAGCAAAAAAAAAAAAAAGCATCTACATGTGTACACACACACACACACACACACACACACACTGGCGTGGCTAAAGACCACAGCAATCTAAAATGTCTCCTCCACCCAGGCCATTATACCTGCCTCTTTGCCTCTCAATTAGGCAGTCTTACCAGCCACTAATCTGATAATCTCTGTCCTGTGTCTCTCATCCCATCCTCCATCTCTCTCTCTCATCCCTTCCTCCATCTCTCTCTCATCTCTCCTCTGACGACTCCTCCGCTTGTCTTTCCATCTCGTCTCCATCCCCCACCAACGCTAAAGTTTCCTGTGAACTTTTTATGGTCTGTTAAGTGTGTGTGTGTCTCTCTCTCTCTCTCTCTCTCTCTCTCTCTCTCTCTCTCTCTCTCTCTCTCTCTCTCTCTCTCTCTCTCTCTCTCTCTCTCTCTCTCTCTGTTAAAGACACACTCCATCACCCCTTCGTCACGTCTCCTCTCTTTTCAAAAGCTCCTGCACAAAGAGGATAAAGCTACGTAAGTCTCTCCTCCTCTTCATCTGTGCATCTCCGTATCCCTCCATCCTTCGGACGGCTAACGGACGTTAAACGGGCCAATCACTGATTAGTGATGCAACAAATTATGCTGAACAACTTCTTACTGTGTTTATTAGTAGCAGACCACATTTCGTTTTGTGCTGATTTTAGGTGAGAATTTATTTAAACATTGGGTGATATCAAAAACATTATAAAACACTAGTAATAAAATACTAGTTCCAACAAATGAGTAATTTAGC